>NC_052051.1:71950801-72265746 GCF_903992535.2 Arvicola amphibius
TTAATTCTGCAACATAAACCAATGCAACACATCTTTGCACAATTAAACAGATATTCCACAGTCCCTTGTGTTGTCGGTCCTTGGATGAACTCTATTCTGGGGCCTTCTGTTTGCACAGCAGTCATGCTTTGAGGAGTGTGGCAGGTTGAAGGCTGAATTCCCCCAAACATCCAGGAAACTGTGATTGTGACCTTTTTGGCAAAAAAAGATGCAGACATCTTTGGGTTGAGGATCATAAAATGGGCACCTCCTGATAATCCAGGTAGGGAGAGTATGGGGCATAAGGAAGAGCAAGCTCTGCAGAACGAGCAGGGCCTAGATCTCTGCAGCCTCTGGCCAAGGAACACATGTGGTCACCAGGCACTGCAAGGAGGATGGTGGCCCTGCCCTTAGTGCACACTGCGGATTCCTGTGGCTATGGAGGGGCCCTGACTTCTGGCTTCTCGTTCCCAGCATGGTCAAGAAGCACTGCTTTTGTCTTAAGCCTCTGACTTCCACAGTTTATCACAGCCTGAGAGCTGACAGTGTGTGTCTGCCTTGATGGTTCTATAAGATGAAAATCTCACAGGCAGCAGAGGGGTTGTTTTGGTCTCCGGGCGGTGTGGTGAGCTGGCTTGTGCTGACAGAGCAGCATCCCTCAGCCATGTGGGTCTTCCTCTGGCCTGTTCTATCCACCTCAGGCCCTGCTCTCTTTCTAGTCGTGGTTCTGCTGCGAATGGGAAGAAAGTCTGAAAGTTTTCAGCACGACACCGTCTGGGATCAGTGCTTCTTTCCATTGGTTTTGAACTTTGTCCTTAGGCCTTTCGCTCACTACTTAGCTCCAGGGCACAGGCCCAAAATTTAAAATGTTGGAAAACTCAAAAGCCAAAACTAAGAACAGACGTGAATAGTAGCTGCTCTCCTCGTGCTCAAGAGGCAGGAGGAGGTGACCAAGTGTTTGTTCCAGGGTGCTTTCCAGCTTCGCCTCAGTTTCAGGAAGTCAACACCAAAAGGCACTGGAAACTAGAGTTCAGATTTCTTTTAAAGTTTGTTGTTGTTGTTAATTTTAAGTCTGATTTTTTAAAATATATTTATTTAATATGCCTACAGTGTTCCTCCTGCATGTATGTCTACAGGACAGAAGAGGGTGCCAGATCTCCCTATAGATGGTTGTGAGCCACCATGTGGGTTCTGGGAATTGAATTCTAAACCTCTGGAAGAGCAGTCAATGCTTTAACCTCTGAGCCACCTCTCCAGCCCTCTTAAGTCTGATTTCTGTAAGAGACAATTCCCAGAAAGATATAAACTGCAACCTCCAAAGAAGCAAATTTAAAGCGAACACCATGAGCTTCAAACAAAACTCTATCTGTTGGGGCCGGAGAGAGCGGCAGTTAAGAGCCATCCATCACCAGGCATAAGACTAGTTCCAGGGGCCAGCGCCTTCTGACCTCTCCTCTGTGGGCACTCGATACACATGCATTCATGCAGGCAAGGCACTCAGACACACGAAATGACATAAAGCTGACAAAAATGTCTTTGTTGGCCACACTATTCCATGAGCTCCATCTGGTAGTGGAAACTTTTATGGTTTTTGAAGGTAGTGGGCAGGAATTCTCCATATAGTTCGTAGATTTTGGAGGGCTTTGTAAAAATCCCTATTCCCAGCTTCAAGACACTGGGCCTTCAAAGGTCCTCAGGTTGCTGAATTGGACAGTACGCAGATATCTGAACATGTTAAATATTTTATTCACATTGTTTATAAACTATATCCACCTGGAAAACACACGAATCCAAAAATAGATTATTTTACAGTAATTCACATTTTTTTTTAAAAACAAGTTGCTTTTTGAGGTTAAACTCTAAACAGAGAGGTCTTCAGCCATTGCTATTCAGTGCCTCATCACTTGGCAGTCTCAGCTCTGGGGAAGTCCAGGTTGGGGGCGGTCCACCTTGTTGCAGGCCAACAGCAGGTGTGGAGACATCAGTGCAGACTCTAACCCGTGAGCGTTTATTGTTGTAAATTCACTGTTCTTACTTTTATCAAGAGATAAAACTCTGTTGTAGAGTCAGAGCACTCATCAGGTAAGAAAGGAAGAGAGACTGATGACGTGTTCGGCTGTTGTGGGCTGTTCGGACACTGTCTGCTCTACAAGGGTTTAACGTTTTAGCCCCAGAGGGAATCAGTGAGTTCTGGTTTGATCATGTTGACAGTTTGAATCACAGAAACAGCAGTGATTTGGAAATGAATGCACATGTCTGTTGACTAGTCTGTAGAAATGATGCTAGCCACCAGTGAGGAGAAAGGGGGCCGTGATCTCAGTAACAGTTCCCAGTGTGGCTAATTACGAGTATGTAAGTTCTGAAGGATTGGCTGTGGACCAAGTGGCTGTGGCTTTGTGGTCAAAAATGATGATCTGGTTAAGAAACTTATCATTAACTTAGGCTACATCCAATTAGGTCCCAGCTTAGTGACTTAGCTTTTTTATTAGGCAATTCTTCTATGGAATAATTTCACATCTAAAGTAAGCACGTTGTACATTTCATCTGCTCCTAAAAGTTAATCCCAGGTAAGCTGCCTCAGTTGACCGCACAGAACCTCTGGACTAGGAGGGTAATGTGTCCTTACTGGTGCAATGGGCCCCTCTTTTGAAGCAGCACCCATAACACTGACTACCTTGGCTCCAAACACTTCATTAGGGAAATAATGTCTCACCAAGTTGCCACAAAAGACCATCCCTTCCTCCCCCTTGGGATGAAGACACTTGCTTAAGGGGTTCTGCTGTCACCCCAATAGACAACAACTGAATCCAAATGAAAGCTGAGACGTGCAGAAATTTTATCAGCGTGTTTGTAGGTTTTGAAGAGGAGGAGAGGGAGGAGGAAAAAGAAGACTTTCAAATGTCTATTTCGATCTGATTGTTTCAAACAACAGAAATCCATCAAACAAGCTTGGTGTGCGCGCAGATCATAGCTTGTCTTCCTGCCACCCATGTGCGTTCTTTCCAAATTTGTACACTAACCTCCGGTCAACTCGCTCCAAAATTCCCGTTTTATAGTAGTATCTGTGAAAGCAAGCAGAAGAGAGAAACCCAGGGAAGGTTTTGCACCCCAAGAAAAATAACAGCACGTAAACATTCCTTGCTCCTCTCGGGTGACAGGGCTTTACCAACCCTGGTATTTCCACACCCTGCTATTAACTTACACTTAAACCCTTCCCAGACACCTTGAAGACTGAGCCTCTCCACAGTCAGTCCGGTGTGTGTGTGTGTGTGTGTGTGTGTGTGTGTGTGTGTGCACGATGGCTTGGGTTCAAGATGATTACCCCCCCTCATCCCCCCCGGGGAATGCTGCCAACTGGAAAGGATGGTGGGTCACTTTACAAGCCATAATCCCACCTGAAACTGAGGAGAGGTTTAGCTCACGACCCTTTCATGTGAGGTGGGGAGAAAGGCTGTGAAAATGGTGTAATTTTCTCCGGCTGCTATTTTATATAACTCGTCTCTACAGGCCCATGCCATTCACTTACCTTAGGGCTCTGCTCAACTTTTCATAGGTCATCCTGTCGTTTTTCTTCCTTTGTCCCCACATCTTGGCCAGGGCTTCTGATTTAACCACTCGGAAAATGCCCTGCTCCCTGTCTTCCCATTCCAGGATGCCACAGTTTTCTTCAGGAGACAGAAGCAAGTCTCGGACAAATTCCCACAGGTGAGAGCTTTGGAGGCCTTTGGGAAGGAAGCCCAATAACGTCAGCTTCCTGTCTTCCTAAAGTGGCTTTTTTTCAAAGAGAGACTGTGTCTCCTAGTAACACCATAAGCGACACCCATAAAGTCTCACCAACATGACCGCCCAGTCATGGATTGAACAAGGAAGATGCCAGTGGAGATGGCAAGCTTGGGGAAAAGCCCACGAGGCCTCAGTCCTACACAGAGAGCTACAGGCTACCGAGGAATGCTGGAAGTGGGAGAACAGGCCCTCCTTAGGAAGAGCACAACAATTAGTTGTTCAGGGCCAGTCAGTCAGTCATGAAAACATACATCCAGGAAACATGATAAGGACTGAACAGGTTCTATTCAGGAATATATATGTGTATACGTATATATACGTGGTAACGGTGAAAAAGAGGTCATGAGTTTGAAGGAGAGTGGTGAGGGGTACACAGGAGGGCTTAGAGGGAGGAACGGGAAGGGGAAATGCTGTAATTATAATCTCAGATAATAAAAAATATGAGAGATGTTAAAAGAAAAGAAAGCGGGAGGCAGAAAAGGAGAGAGAGAGAGAGAAAGAAAGGGAGGGAGGGAGGGAGGGAGGGAGGAAGTGTAACTTCTCATTAACCCGGGAGAATTGTTGCTGGGCTGGACAAGGCTCACTTTAAGTGCTCTGCTTGGAGTCTTACCGAGCTGCAAAATGTCTGTCTACTGATAAACTATAAGCAAAATCCCCACACAGAGACACGAGGTTTACCCAAAGAACACCACGGCTCTTCAAGAGCTCACTCCTTTCTGATGGGCAAGAGGGTTGCATTAAAATGGGAGCCTGGCCCTTTCCTAAGCAGAAATGGAGGAGGAGTGGATTAGGGGTGGGAACAGGGGGGTGGATGGGGGAAAGGGACAGGGAGGAGAGAAGGGAGGGGAAACTGGAGCCAGGATGCAAAAATAAATACATAAATAAACAAAGTTACTTAAAAGAAATAAAAGATCTGGTACCCACAGCCATTCTACAGTTTCATTTATCACCAGAGCTGGTATTTCTTTTGGTTAAGACTGATCTGGGCCATGACTGCCAGGGGTTGGGTCTGGAAATGCAGCCTCTTTAATTACCCTCGGTGTCAAAGGGGTAATCAGATGCCCATGTCACACTGCGGGCTCCAGGATGTCACGGTTTAATGCACGGCAAGTGGCTAGCACAGGCTAGCACAAGCTAGCACAGGGCGACTGCTTGGCACATAATGGACATGGAGCTTGATTCTGCCCCAGGCAGATCTCTGTACTGGGAAAGACTCATGGCCTGGCCAGTCCCCCACATTGCCTTTGTTCTCTTCCCCTGAGTACCTCAGTCAGATGGTCACACAGTGGACCAGGAAGCAGACAACTCTCCTTCAGTAAGAGACCCCAGCCAAAACATTTCTTTAATTCTTAAAATGTGCTGTCCAGCCGGGCGGTGGTGGTGCACGCCTTTAATCCCAGCACTCGGGAGGCAGAGGCAGGCGGATCTCTGAGTTCTCTGAGTTTGAGGCCAGCCTGGTCTACAAGAGCTAGTTCCAGGACAGGCTCTAGAAACTACAGGGAAACCCTGTCTCGAAAAACCAAAAAAAAAAAAGTGCTGTCCAAGTGAAAATAAGGATTTTGATCACGTGTGTGAAGGCCATCACTGATTTCTCTGGTACCTCCCTAGGGAAGTGACTAGTCCCACTTAAACGCATACAGAAGAAAAATGGTGACTCTGCTCTTACTTGTTCGGCTGTGACAGTCTTGACTCTTGATGCCACTTGTTTTCAAGCAACTGGAATCAGCATCTGAAACAGAAGGACCCATGGCAGTGGAGGAGCATCAGACTGCACCCCACAGAACAGAAGTTAACTGCCAGGCTCGTGGTAGGAGACACTTTAGGGTGCTTAGTAGATGGAGGGATGGGGACCTCAATCCATCCTGGGACCTGCTGTAAACGCTTGCCGAGCTTCTGCTGGAATACAAGAGAGAACACAGGCGCAGTTCCTGTGCGTGTGACCAGGTGAGCCCCAGGCGAAACAGACAAAGCACCTGGTGTTTCAAAGGTGATCCGTGCATGACACTGTATAGAGAATGAGGTAAAGAAGTGGCTACGTTATGAGGGAGGACCTCACAAGAGGAGACAAGTTACATTATGAACCAGTGGGGGGAGAAAGAAAGGAGGGAGAGGAGGAGAGAGGGGGAAGAGAGGGAGGGAGAGGATAGAGAGGGGAAGAAGAAAAAAGGGGAGGAGGGAGAGGGGAAGACAGGGAGAGGAGGAAGAGGAGGGAGAGGGGGGAGAGGAGAAAGAGCAGGAAGAGGAGGGAGAGGAGGAGGGATTTAGGTGGAGGAAGCAATGTGTACCCTGCTCTTCCCATCCCAGAGTACCTAGGAAGCATGTGTACCCTGTGGCTGGAGAGGGCAGGAGGTGCTGCTGCCATCCGTGGAGGCTATATAGACAGACAGTGGCAGGTCATGTTTTTGGAGTCTGGGTGGTGGTTTGGGATTTTATATTAAAGTGAAAGCAGAGATCCCCTGCCCCCGTCCCCATCCCAAGGTGGTGGTACTGCCTTTTTTTTTCTGAGACAGAGTCTTCCTTAGCTCACATGGCACTGGACTCCCTGTATTTTGGACAATCCTGAACTCCTGGCCCTCCTGCCTCTACCTCTCGAGTGAGTGCTGGTGATACAGGCATGTACTGCCATTTCCAATTTATGCCGGGCTGGGTACGGAACCCAAGGCTTCATGCGTGCCACACAGACTACGTAACTGGGCTACGTCTCTAGCTCAGAGACCCACATTTTAAGAAGACCCTTCTTGTGACTGTGTGGAGAGCCAACTGGAAGGGACGCAATAAAAACAAAGAGATTAGAACTTATGTAGGAAGCAAGATGTTAACTCAATATTGAATCGAGTTACATATTATAGTGCTGTAATCGATAATCTGAGATACCCACGCATGCATTGTCCCAAGGTATATGAATTTTTTAAAGAATATCAGAACCAGACCTGCATCCAACCTCCTTAAATCTCTGCCTGTTCTCAGCTCTCTGGTCACCTTGCTTCAGCTACACAGGCTCTCTCTCAATGCAGACACCGTCCACCTTGCTCTTTGCCCAGACTACTCTTCCCTTTACTCTCTGGGGATTCACAGCCTCATCTCGGTCTCGACTCAAATTCACCTTCTAGGGGTGGCCTCCTCCAGCTGTGAAAACTGTAACCACACATATGTGCCTCTAGGTTTCTGCTTAGCTTCCCACATCTACTTCCCCTTTCTGTGTTTGCCTTTGAGCTCCTTCCTGATGAATTTGTTTGTGTGGTTTGTAGTCTGTGTCCATTAGAGGGCAGGATTTTCCTTGCCTATGTATTCCCTCAGCGTCTAGCGTGGTGCTGGGTATCAGCAGGTCTGAAGTCTACACTACACTACACTGACCACATTGACGGTGTAGTCTATGACGTGGACTAGTGGGACAAGGAACAGACATGTCATTTTGGGAGGAAAGGGTGTCCTGTGTGCACTGCTGCCCAGGTCCTGTGTTCTGTGCCACTGGGTCATGTCATTCCCCAAGTGGTCCCCTTTTGTCACCAGGATGAAGGCTATCATGTTAGGCAGGCCTTTCATAAACTGGGCACACCCAGCCTGCTAACCTTATCGCTTTCTGTGACCCAACTTTCATCTGAGGTTAGTTGGTTTCAATGGGTGTGGCCGACCTGGGCCTCAGGATTTTTATGCATGTTTCTCACCCACTGCTTTTACCCAGCTGACTCTCACGGAACCTCTTCAGAAGCTTTCCCTAAAGCCACGTCCTGGACTAGAGCCCCTACCTGCCTACCCGAGGTTTAACGGCACCCATGTGTTTCTTAAATGACGACAATGTGTTTCTTCCTTTAAATTCGACCTCACCTTTCCTCTACTAAAGCTGCGTTCTTCCTAGAGAGAGGCCTCATCTGCAACATCAAAGCCCTGCAACAGCTCTGGATGGCGTGATTGTCATTTTATTGAGGAGGTGTTTAGAGCCCAGAGAGTCTAAGACTTTTGTCCAGGTGTGAAGCTGGACCTTGGGTCCAGAGTTCCCACACCGGAGCTAACACTCCCAATCAGGACGCTGTCAGGTCCTTCTGGGGAGCCTTTGACAAGCACCAAGTGGGCTTCACCAAGTGAGTTCATAAGGGCTGAGGAGTTGCCACTGCCTCTTTTGTGCTGTGTGTCTGTCCCCATCTTGAGACTTCTCCATTGTGTTGCTGAATCTTTTAGGGAAAAAGCAAGGGAACCATAATAATAATCAAAGTCGAGTTAGTGCCCGTGAACAGATAAGAAGCCTTCACTGAACTATAAGGAGAGCCAGGAAAAGGGCGTGCTTTTCAGTTCTCTGGGCCCTTGTGCTTGGGATGGAGTCTGGTTGGTGTGATAGGGGAGCACAGAGCAGGAGGCATCACAAGAGACATGAAGATGGTTCATCTGGGCACATGTTCTAACTGTCCCAGGCACTCATGAGTTGAGGAGCTTCCAAATCTCTCTTTTTGGAGAGATATCTAGTGATTGAGCTAGAGGCCGAGGCAGAGGAGGTAGAGCCATTACTCCCGAGCCAATCTCGAGGCAGGTGCTTCATTAAACTCTACACCAAGATGAGTGGTTGATCTGCTGTGGTATCCTGAAGGAACTCTGTTTATCTGCAAACAGTAGCGTGAGTGCCTGTGTGTGTGTGTGTGTGTGTGTGTGTGTGTGTGTGTGTGTGTGTGTATCCATGTAGCTGGGGTGGCTGTTGTGACCTGAGGGGAAGCATAGTTTGTGAGATTTAGGTAAGCCTGGTTGGACTTGAGAGTGGAAACTTAAAATAAACCAAGGGGTTTATTATCATTTGTTGGTTGAAATCATAGTTGCTTGTCCTCTAGAAGTTAGGATGGAGGCCTGGGTTTCAAAATCAAGCTCATTGCAGCCCATGACACTGTCAGTCCATCAAAAAGCCCACTCTATGCTAGCATGGCACAGAGATGCTCCAAGGTTCAAGAGCAGGAGTTGCTAAAGGCATCAACTCTATTCTTAGGTATGGTGTAGCCTCAACTGACATGCCTGTAGTGGAGGAGGGTGGGGACATGTGGAGAAGGAAAAAAAGTAATCAGGACTGGAGTGATCCTCCTTGAACAGTTTCGATGGCTTCGTGGCTTGCTGGACTTTTGGCAGGAACTAAGTTGAAGATACCCTGTTAGAAATCATTGTCAAACTAGACTCAGAGCTAGACACATCTCGGGAGCCTTGGGTTTCCACGAAGTGGGCAAGAGAACAAACAGGAGGGCCTGGGAGCAGCTATGCATGTGTGTATGCATGTGTATACCAAGTGTGTACTTCTGTGTGTATGCACATGTGTATATGCATCATGTGTGTACTCACGTATGTATGTGCATGTGTGTAAGCATGTGTGCACGTGCATGTGTATTGATGTATGTATGTGCATGTGTGTATTCCTGTGTGCATGCACATGCGTATGCATGTGTATAGTGTGTATTTCTGTGTGTAAGCACATGTGTATATGCATCATGTGTGTATGCATGTGTGTATTCATGTATGTATGTGCATGTGCATATTCCTGTGTGCATGTACATGTGTATGCACGTGTATAGTGTATACCCCTGTGTGTAGGCATGTGCATATGTGCGTATGTGTATTTATGTGTGTAAGCATGTGTATTCCTATGTTTATGCACATGTGTATCTACATGTGTGTATTCATGTATATATACATACAGTGTGTATTCCTATGTGCATGCACATGTGTATGCATGTGTATAGCAAGTGTGTATCCCTGTGTGTATGTGCATGTGTGTATGCATGTGTGCATTAATGCATGTGCATACGTGTATGCATGTGTGTATTCATGTATGTATGTATGTGTGTATGCATGTGTATAGAAGGTATATATGCTGTGTGTGCATCTATGCATGCACATGTACATGTATGTGTGTATGCACGTGTGTATGCATGCATGTATATGCACGTGCATATATACATGTAGCTGAATGTATAAGCACAGAGCCACTGAGAGGACAAGCTGGAATCAGTCCCAGGGTTGTGTTTACTCTCAAGTTGCTACACCCCAGGTTCTTCAGTTGCAAATGTGAGCTTGTATATCTAGATTTCTGACTCTACACCTAGCATAGTGTTAAGTGCTTAAAAAACAATGACAGCTAGCAACTTTTACTGAAGTCTCCAGGATGCCACCCTGCCTTCCTTGGCTATGCTGTGGTCTCTGGTTGGCATCAGTATTGAAAGCCAGCCTCTGGTTTCCTGTTCCAGGATATCTGGGACCATGTAACATTCCTGGGTCATAGACTTTGTGGTCATATGGTCCTAGGACAGACTTACGGTGTAGTATATCAAGTTGTTGACTTCGTTCCTCTGACCTCTGTTCAAGTTCTACATTACAGTTTCTGCTTTGGGAAGCATGGTTCTGAAGGCTGCAGAAAAGTCAGAACAGGCCCCAGGAGGGTCTGGAGAAGGCAGTAGTATCCTGGCCATGGAACTGGGGCTGGGATGGAAAGAGCTGTAGGGCTGCTGTCTGGGTAGTCTCAATAGAGGTCTTAAGTCTAGCCTCGGCCTAGAAGTTGTACCTCTTTGTTGTTGGGGCAGATGGAGCAGAGAGCCTCAAGTAGCAGCCACTGGTGGAGGGGTTACCTCTGTGAGTCCTAAACACACTTACCCAAAGCCTTCCCTCTATCGCTCCCACTTCTAGCTTTTTCTCACTTTTTCTGAATCACTGGTCGGGCCACCAGCATCACCATCCTAGACTCCTGTCCAACCCAGACACAGCAGCCCAAGAGATCTTCGAATTTAGTTGTGCCCTTTATTGTTTTTAAGCTTACAATCCTTCACTGGCTGCTCAGCTTGCTCAGTGAGACCCAAACTCCACTGCTCATAAATCTGCCCTTGCTGAGCTCTCAGGCTGAGCTCCCATTCCTCCTGTGGATGCTGCTGGTTCTCCACTGATAATGTCCAGGAGAACTTGCTGTGATGGGAAATACCAGCAATCCAATATGGTGGCGTGCCTGGCCAGCTGGGACTGCATTTAAGACATGACTAATGCTCCTGAGGACTTGAATTTTAACATTATTTAATTTTAAGTAACGATCGCATATGGCTAGTGGCTCCTCCTTTGGACAGCCCAATGTCACACCTTCTAGCTCTTTCTCAAGGATGACTTGGACTCAGCATTTGCCTTTGTCCTCTGGAAGCCTGGCTTCCTTCTCTCCAGCTAGGGTCCTGGGGCTGGATAGGGGTGACCCATTTCACAATGGAAGTTGCTATTCTTGTGCTAATGTCCCTAAACCAACAAACAAAAATCACAAAACCTGGGCCAACAAGATGGCTTAGTAGGTGAAAGGGCTCTGGGGCTGGCTGTGTGAGCCTTGTCAACCCACCACGGAAGGACAATCTGTCTCTCAGGAGTAATCCTCTGGCTTCAGTATTTGCACTGTGGCACGCACACATGTGTATACACACACACACACACACACACACACACACATACACACACACACTCGTGCACATGAATACACGAGAACACACACTAACCTAGAGCTTAAAAATCCTAACAACTATATAACAATCCCTCATTGTCTGTCCTTTCGCATCTGTCTTTCAGAAGGGCCTTGGAAAGCCCCATGTGGCCTGCCTACTCTTTGCCTGAGCAAGAGTCCATGGGGAAAGGGCCCTATCCAGAACCGCATCTCCTTTCTGCCCTTGGGCCGGGGTCTTTGCACAGAACTCAATAATTAATAGCAATAATAATCATTTTTAAAAAAACGGTAGCTCCTGCTAAAGGAAGCTGCTGGCTGCTGGGGGGGCGGTGAAGTCATTTTCTAGGGTGACTGGCTATAGCCACTGGTAGGCTGCCCTTACTCCAGTGGATGGCACCACACCCATGCACATGTATTGGCAGCACTAGGATCACGTGTTATTTTTTTAAAAAGAAGAAAAGTCATGAAGTTGAGGGGGGACATGTTGGGAAGAGTAGACAATGAATATGATCAAAATATAGTGCATATATGTATGAAATTCTCAAAGAACAAATAAAAATATTTTTTAAATGGGAGCTCCAAAGTGTCCTTTCCCTGCCTGCGTCTGCGTAAATGAAATGAGAAAAATCACTGTGATCACGGGCCACTTGAGACCTCCCCACAATTTTCCAATTGTCAATATAACCTACTGAGTGGGTTCAGATTATTCTGAAATATCAGCAACCATAAGGCCTCTAACCGCTGGAAGTTATTAGTAACATGGATAATGGGCACTGACTTCATAGTATCCACGCTGCAGGCACCAGAAAGGTCCTTTACCAGGCACAAATGCCGTTGCTTCTTCAGCTAACCGCAACCTAGAAGGGTCCTGTTCTGATCTTGTATAGACAGAGAGATAGAGTCTTGAGGAAGGCAAGGGCTCCGTGGACGTGAGCTCCCTTAGACCTCCGCCTGCGGCCACACGATTTAACCCATGACTTCCCCACTCTTTCTCTACATCTTGGCTTCTTTTGGTTCATCAACTTTCTATTGCAGTTGTTAAAGCAGGATGAAACCCAAGAGGCCAGCAAGAGTTGAGCACAGCTTTGGGCAGTTTGAAAGGCATACTTACAGTCTTTGATGGCAGTCTTCGTCTCTTCAGCATCATTGAAGAAGGAATAACCTGGGAAAGGAAGGGGAAGAGAGATTCACAAACTATCCTGTGCAATCCTGGGAGCTGGCCAGGTGAAGAGGGGAGGTTTGGGAGGAAGGGAAGTGATTCTCCCCTCGGAGGGACACTTGGAGACTATTAAGCCCTTATAAAGCCATCCTGAAACCAAACAACAGCATCCTACTTTTTCAAAGCTTGCCTAAGAAGAACAGCTGATGCCAGGGAGTCCACAAGGCTCTGTGGATCTGCCAGTTGAGCTTTAAGAGAGTAGACCTCGTCTAGAATCCAGGAAATCTGGGCTCTGACCTGAACTGGACCACTGTTGTCTGTGCAGCTTTGCCTGTCACAAGCTCTCTGGGCTCATAGCTTAGTCTCAGTGGAATATGAGATTAAACACCCACTCTGCTCCCTTCTGGCCCTGGGCCTATGATTTCTGACACGGGACTGTAATCCTTGGAGTTCAGGATGGCTGAGATGTGATAGCCAAAAGGAAGAGAAGGATAAGAAACTCACATAGCTTCACCTGAATGTTTAATTCATTGGAAGACCATGCTGGTTCCTTACTCTGTAGAATGGTGACCTGGTACTGGAGTTTAAGATCATGTTTCCAGGAAGCAAGTCAGGTCAACAGACACCTGTTTCCTAACTCGGTGTCTGGCATGAGGACTGTGTTCTCTTTGCTGATACAATGGAAACACTCTGGCCAAAGGGCCAACTAGAACAGGGTTAGGGACTGATGGGAGATGTTTCTTGTTCTACATCGTAGAAGCCATTCTGTGACCCCAGGCTTTCTCCTGACTTCTACTTCCGGTGACCAGGTCTCTTTGCTGCTAGACCTTCAACTCTTACTGCAATATCTACTGATCAGATGATTCTTTGGGCTCTGGAGGCCCCTCTAGCGCCTTCCTGGTTGAAGCTTCCTTATTTCATGTCCTGTTCTTGCAGAGCCCTAGATGATGGGGTACCCAAGGCACAGATAGTTACCCAGAATATAACTTTTGTCCAAAAAGAGAAGCTCAGAATGACTGTTCTAATGGTGATTATGCCCAGAAGGGCAGTAAGCCCACTGTGTCCTAGGCAAAAACACTGGAGTGTAAACTCTGGCCATGAAGCACGCGTATACAGACTTGACTGAGGAACCTTAAGGGAAGAACTTCAGAATGGAGCGGGTAGGTGGGATTGAAGGTGTGTGCAACCACACCTGGCCCTTGGGAGGTTTTTGAATGGAGTTCCAGGCTCCCCTTCCCAGGGAGGTTGTGATACACTCAGACTTGTCGCCTTTTAGGGAGTACACTCCCTGAGGATAGGCTTTTACTTCTAGCTCAGGGTGGCTACTTCTAGCTACCACTCTCTGCTTTCTTGGTAGGCCTTCCTGATGGGGCGGAGCAACTGGAGGCCCCAGACAGACTCCCAGAGCTGGAAGGTGCTCTGAGGTTTCTCTGTCCAAATGGGAATCTCTGCTTTGGACACAGTGTCAAGGTAGACAGCTTGGCTCCCCAGCGACAGGAAACTTCCTGCTTTCTGTGTCGGCCGAAGTAGCCTTTCCAAGAGAAAACGGACAAAACCGGCAACTTTTCAGATTCCTTGAAGTCAAACATAGATGTGTCTGCCTTAGTGCCTCTCCCAGCTCCTGGGCCTCTTGGTTGTATTAATATAGAAGGAGCGGCCACTTAGTGTCCTCATAGTGCTGGGCTAAGTAATTGTTCACCAAATCCTTCAAAGAAGCCCGGGGCAAGGGGGTCGTCCATGCTCCCAGTGAACAGCAAAGTCAGGGGATTTGGACAGGGGGTGCTTCTGGCAAACCCTATGACTTCCGTGTGTAAGAGTTAGGACTGTATTAGTGACACAACGTGTCCTTCAGATTTCCCGGCTCTTACTTTGTCCTGACTGCCTGTGGAGTGGCCCCGCACACGGTCTGGCCAGAGCGAAGGTACAGAGCTTCTCGCACCAACTGCTCTATCGCCAGAGGAAAAACGGCGCATGCTCATAGCGTTCCCGTGCTACTGGTGCCACCTTCTGGCCATTTGATCCTGGACTGAAAGGAACGTACTAAGAAAGGCAATTCTTTGGACTTCTCTGGAAACAGCAAGGGAAAGGTCTCTTTCGTTGCCTCCCTTTCTGCTTAGTCAGGGAAAAAGTAGAACGCTAGTTTTGCTCACCTTTCAGATTTTCAATCAGTTTTCAACATCCTTGTTTGAGGCTTTCAGCCTGGCCTTGGACTTCCTTACTCGAGCTTGAATTTTATTTTTCTTTAAAACAAAACCCTACCCAACTTGCTTTCTCGGCTCTTGCTTTTTTTTTTTTTTTTTTTTTTTTTTTCTAAACTCTCTACACGGGGACAATGGAATTTCTGGCTACCGAAAACTTTTGACTGAGCGCTGGTAACGTTTGGCTATGAGAGTCATGGGAAGGGAAGCAGGTTGCAGGGATCCTGTCCTAGTCTCAGCACGCGCTCCTGAGGCTTGCGGACACTGACCTTGCGAGCGAATGTTCTGGAGGATGAAGTACAGGTACTCCCCACAGATGCCGGCCGCCTCAATGAACTCCTCCTGCGTCATGCTGCACAGCTGCAGGCCGCTGACGTTGAAGTGGCAGAAGGAGATGCAGTTGGCGTCAAGTTTGTATTGGTCACAGCAGAACTGGAGCCATTCCCAGACATGGCGCTTGGTCCAGTATTCAGGGTGCACTGATGTCCAATAGGAGTCACAGGCTGCACCAGAGCACAGAGAATTAAGGGATGACAGTCTTCAAGGGGCTACAAAGAATACTCCAGTTACATGAGCATCTTTGTACTTTACCCGGTGGGAAGAAAGGGCTTTAGTTCTGGCATGCACTTGCAAGGGTCCAGATCACCTTCTCTGCAGAGATGACCAGAGAGAAAAAGAGAAGATTCTGTAGGTGGTTGCTGGGGCCAGAGAAAAAATGAGGCAGGAGGGTACTCTGTAGCTCGATTAATAAAAGCCAGAGACAGAAATTGGGGTTTAACCTGAAGGTCAGAAAAGCAAAACATCCAGCCACTGGCTCTTACCTCTACCTCAGTCAGAAATGGCCATCCTGCCTCCAGGAATCTCAGAATGAGAATGTGTGTGAAAGCTGTCTCCTCCCATTTTATATTCCTCTCTAGGGCTGGGTGGGATTAGAGGTGTTTCTATGGCAAACTACTGTGGCTACTGGAGTTAAAGCTGTGTGTCACTACTGCCTGGTTTGTAAGGCTGGTCAGTGTGACTGTTTTACTCTCTGAACTTTAAGCAATCTTTACTTAAAATAACAAATGAAATATCACTACAGTACTCAGTAGAGAAGGAAAGCAAAAATATTCCTCAGACAACATGGTATCAAGAATAAGAGCTCAGGAGCTCTAAAAGAGGCCTTGGTTCAAATCCTGATTTAGCTGCTTGCCTTTTGGATAAGTCCCATAGATATTTAGGCTTCTGATTCCACAGCTGAAATCCACAGGGATTTGTTTGACCTACAGGGTTGTTAAAGAATTTGGAGTTATAGAATTTGGAGGCCAGTGCCTGGGGAATTACTAACCAATCTAATAGTTATTAACTGCCTTCTGAGTGCCAAACTCTATTTGAAGCTGGTGTGAGTCTCTGTGTGTTAATGGACAGATACCCATGCTGGCTAGCTGTTTGTGCATAGCCTCTGACCATCTTTTCCAAGGGTCTGGGGCTAGCTAGATACTGCCCATAGTGTGGCAGACTTTGGACCACTGTAACAGATTTCTGTGGTGGAAATCATAGAGGAGTTAGCTGTACTGATGATCCTGTGTTCCTGGTGGTGGTTTTAGATTTATTCTTTCCTGTGGTCAGAGCACTTGCTTCTGCAAAGGGTCTGTGTAGATATTCACACAGTTACAGGTGCCTCCCTGACTTGGAGACTGGGATGTGTGCAGTAGCACCTTGTCCAGGTGCTCAACGGTCCTTTCTCAGTGTTTCCAGCAGAAGCAGACAGAATGGCAGACTTCGGGATAGACAAGGGGTGAGAAATCCCATGATTTAGAAGCCCGTTGAAGAGAATTGCCGCTACAATGACTTTTCTAGCACAATTCTCTGTTAGTTTCTGGTTTTTTTTATTTAGCTTATCACCCCAGAGAACTAAGACCAGAACTGGATAGTGTTCTAGAAAAATGCTTGAACTCACCCAGCTAAAATCTACAAGTAATTATCATGCAAATAACTGAGCTATATATTTTGTCACAAAACTCTAGGGCATCACTGGTTCTTAAAAAGGTGTTAACTAAAAAAAAAAGAAAAATAGACAAGGGGAGGTGCCAGGCTCTTAGTCAGATTCTTTGTTGGTTGCAGACAGCTAACTGCACAGGCTAGGCTGCACAGTGGTAAAGTTACCACTGAGCTACACCCCAGCCCTGATGAAAATGATTCTTGCATTCACCATAGTATCTATCCATTTACTCACCTGTCAATCCACGACCCATGCATTGGTCCACCCACCCACCTGCTGTTCTTCAAGCCAATAACTGCGAACTTCCCTCCCTGTTCACGAACTGAAGACAACTCTGAACCACCTATCTCATAGCTTGTTCTACAGACAAAGGGAGCTCACACACGTTTTGATGCTGTTATTAATGCTATCACTGTCCACCGGCTTTGTGTGGTGCCACAAATTGCAAAGTAGGAATTCATGGTGGACAGACACATTTAGCCCTTGTCCCTTGATAGACGAGGAACTTGAGGATCGGAGGGGACTAATTTTCCTTAGATCCAACTGACAGTGGCTAACAAAGCTGGGATGTGAGCTGCGGCCCGCACGCCTCGCTCTTCTCAACCCCCTGTGCTCATCCTTGGAGGATCAACACAGGAAAGACATGGCACGTGGGGAGAGAGGTGGGCAAAGAGCTAGAGAGGAGGTGAAAGTCAGCAGAGTGGCTGCTGTCCCTGGCCTATGCTGTGTGGATGATGGAACGTGGCACTCCACAGGGGCTGGCATTGTGCTGTTGCTATTCCCCTGCCTCAACATTCTCATACTCGCTGCTACTGTGCCTAGGTGAGCCCAGCTAGGAGACAGCTCTGCCCTGCTGGAGGCTAACTCTGAGGTGCCAAGCCCTGACTGGCTTCATCTGCTTTCTCAAATTCCTGTAGTGATCCTACCATATAGGTGTGACGGGGCTATTTCATAAAGATAGAAGCCGAGTTTCCCTCTAAAACGCAGGCTCCTTCTGGAAATCTCTTTACTTACCTACTGTTGAGCCTTTTGGAAAGTCCAAATCTTATACTTGTTTCATTTTAAAATCTTAACCAGTTTTGTATTTCCTTTTTTCTCCTGGAGCTGGAAATTGAGCCCAGGGACTTACAACTATGTAGCAAGTAATCTATTTAAATCACCAGCCCATTAACCATAATTTTACATTCACATACATGAAAGAGCCTGGATTTCGCCAGACTTGTACGTGCTGGTGCTACAGCCTTTGCCCAGTAGTTGAAGACATAGAGGGGATGGCTTGAACCTTCTCTCCTTTCCTTGGTCCCCCCACTGCTGGCTGGAGCTGGCTGATCAGGCTCATGGCTGCTTCCGGGCAGAGGGCAGGGTCTCCTGAGAATACAGACGCTTCCTGACTTCTGTCTGTGCTTTTCATCTACTGATTTCTGGCTTGAGTAAACCTAAGAGGCCTTTAGACCTTCCTGGTATTCTGATGCGAGATGTTTATGATCCTTGACATTCTTTGGCTGCTGGTCCTGCACGGGGCCCAGACTGAGATGGCTATCAAGCACTGCTGTGTACCATACAGCATGTTTCTCGTCAGGGAAAGCTTTCACTGCGTTTCTGTTCCCTTGCCCTCTCCATTTCTACCGCGGGGTTATTTTGTTTGGCATTTGAAGGTAGACTACGTTGTTTCTGGAAGCCAAGAGAGCCTTCAGGACCCAGAGAAATGGGAGGTGGGCGGCCACTGCCGACATCGGGGAGGTGTTGCTGGCATGGAGCCCTGCTCTCCGCTCCTTTGGGGGAGCTCACTTACAGAGCGGGCTTTGTGTGCAGCAGGGGCCTGGGGCCCAGCTACATGGTGGTTGGCCTTTCTCTCTGCAAAAACCCTTCCCACAGTCTCTAGAGCTGGGAAGAAATGGCTGTTCTCAGTGATGTGGAGGCAGGGCTAGGGAAGCCAGCATTGATCGACAGAGACGTTTAGGTGAAAGGGTGATTCCATGGTGTCAGCCTTAGGATGAGGGCGGAGGCCTCAGTGGCTCTGTCGAGGAAGGGAGGAATCCCGCCCCAGGGTCTTTATTACCTGCCCCTCCTTCACTCCCTGCTCTCTGCCTGAAGGTGCCTTTTCCCATTCTGAGTGGTTTCTCTTCTCTCCTGGGCCACAGCTACTCACTCTCACAAAGAATCTTCCCCTCAGGTGCCCTTCTCAGAAGGTTTCAGAAGGATTCCCAGCACCTCCCTCCTCAGATCTGGAGCTCTCTTCACCCTGAATCAGGAGTGCTAAGAGCCCCTTCCAGTTCCCCCCACCCCTAGGCCACAGGTGTCCAGTTAGTATTGCCAGATCAACCGACATTTATGATCTTTACCTTAAGGTAAGGAAACAGGTTCTAGGAGGTTACTGGTTCCCCCTCCAGGGTCACAGTGGCCATTAGTGAGGTAGTTAGGCACCCTGTAGATGTCTTGCCTCATGCCACATTTCCTGGTCCTGAAGGACCAAGTTGACGCAAACCAAGATTTGGATGAAGGCAGGCAGATGGATGCATATTCACCACACAATTAGTAAGTCTCTCTCTCTCTCTTTCTCTCTCTCTCTCTCTCTCTCTCTCTCTCTCTAACTTAGGTCTGAAAAATCAGAAAGAAGATGGAGAGGTAATGATACCAGTGCCTCCGATCCTAGGAAATTACATGAAAAATGAACGCAGGGCAGATTAAAGAAGGGGATATTTATATAAGAATTATATTCTCTTGCTGACTCATATTGTCTGGGAAGGTAGAGTGTTCTTAATGTGTCTCTCATTTATCAAACCCACTGAAGCTGGAGAAGCTGTGCTAAGAGACCTGTTTTCCTAGGTTACTAGTTGAAGCCAGCCGGCATCCTGCGCCCAGAAACCTGGATGCAGGAGTCCAGAGGCCACTATTAAGCAGCAAGCTTTGCCAGTGCCTTTGAAGTCTGAAGTGGGTCAGGGCACCTGAGGGTCAGTTGCCTTGGGAAGACAAACTGAGGAGCCTAATTCGTCCTTGATTCTTAAATGAAGCTATCAAGTTGGGTATGTTTAACTTCATTGGGACTTTAGCTTACGCCGCTGGCTGATGTGCTATGGGGTCCTCACGATAGGGAGGTGACACCCAGGCCTGAAGTAGCCCCAGGTAGGGACATGGAGATTAGAAAGTTCATGCCATAGAGGACATTAGCTGCCCAGCTCCCATAGCGGGCCTGTTCATCCTCAGAGCATGGGTAACGAGAACAAAGACAACCCAGTACCAGGCTAGGGGGACACAGACAGTCTACATTAGAGGAGGCCTGAGTTAGACAGCTTGGGACCATAATTAGCATGATTTATTAGCATAGGGAGTTGGGGAAGTTTTTCACCCAAGGCAACAATGAAAAGAGGTGGTGGGTGAACTGGGTGGTCTAGGGCACCATCAACTGCAGCTTGGTGACAGAAAGGAAGGGCTCTAAACGGGAAATCCTGTGGCGGTAAATGGCCGCTTTCAGGTTTCCTCTCAGTGCTGGGCTGGCCCCATCCTGTAACCTCTCTTGGCTTTCATTCTCTCCTGGAAATAACTTCAACCATGAGCCCTGTAAGAAACTGGGTGAATTAGACCATGAGCAGCATTAGAAACTGGATGGAGAAGAGAGGAGAGCTGGCTGGGTGTCCACAAAGAACCATGACCTTGAGCGTTTGGGAGACCTTGAGAGAGCCAGGCCTGAGTAGCCAGGGTGTGGCTTCTCAGAAGGCCTCAAGAGCAGTCAAACCTGAGGTAGCCAGCGGTGACTTCCCTGAGGTGCAACTTCTGCTACAGGATCAATCTAGACTTTTGAACGATTTTTTTGTGTGTTCTTTGATTTTGATTTAGGAATTCCTAGGCCTGTGCCCACGCATGTACTCTTGCCTTTCTGTACCAGCACATGAGTCTTAGAAAAGCCCAGGTGCGACTTAAATGCTTTCCCCTTGAATTCATACTTAAGAATTTTTTGGTACTATTCTTTTACAAATCTTTTCTTGAAACTGGATAATCAGAGCTGTTTTATTTCTTTTCTGTCTTTCTTTTTTATTTCTTAGAGACAGGGTCTCACTATGTAGCTCTGGGTGTCCTGGAACTCACTATGCAGACCAGGCTGGTTTTGAACTCACAGAGAGCAACTCATCTCTCCTCCCCAGCACTGGGGTTCGCCATCACACCTGGCCAGCACATCTGGCCAGCACACCTGGCCCAACAGCTCCTTCGTTCCTTGAGGGCTCTGATGTACTTACTAGTCAGCCTGCTCAACACTGCGATTTTCATGCTGTCTGCAAAACTTTCTATGAGGTCTTAGATCACAGCACCCATTTTACAAATAGGGAAAGGAAGGCCCCAGGAGCCAGCCCTTTTTAAAGTCACACAATGGGTAAGGGCTGGAGCTAGAGTTGGGCGATACAGGTCTCGTTCTGGTCCTGCAGCTGAACCGTGATAACAGCTATGCCGAGAAAGGGGAGGAATCTGCCCGAGGGTGTGCGGGTGGAGGAGGGGGCAGCACCTAGCCCTCTCCACTGCCACCCAGACTCTGTACTATGGTAAACTTCCTGGAATTTATTCCCTAGAACTTTCCCAGGCTGGAAAGCTCTGCTCTGGAGAGAGTATAAGCAAAATTCCAAAATGAAGGAGGAGCCACATGTTGGCATGGCCGCTTTGAAGGCCAGGGGTACAGCTCCAGGAAGCAGGGGTGAGGCAAGGACTTTTCAGAAAGTGGACAATTGGAAAGCATTTGGATATGCAACATTTTAAAAATATATGCATGTGAAACCCGTCATGGTGGCATGTGCTTTTAATGCCACTACTGAGGCAGGCAGTTGGAGTTGGAGTTGGCCTGTCCTGTTCCAAGACTTCTTATACTACATACTGTGACCCTGTCTCCAAAAAAAGTATGGCCCAGCCAGCCATTGGTGGCTCACGCCTTTAAACCCAGCACTCAGGAGGCAGAGGCAGGCGGATCTCTGCAAGTGTGAGGCCAGGCTGGTCTACAGAGTGAGTTCAGGACAGCCAGGGCTGTTACACAGAGAAAACCTGTCTCGAAAGATCAAAAACAAAAATGAAAATAAACCCAACCAAACAATAAAAACAACAAAAACCACATGTATGCCTATGTATATGAAATACGGAGTACAGAGTTTCTACCCGAGTAAACTGTCTAATATTGACAATTCTCTATTTTGAAAAAACTGAAGCCAAGGATGAATTAATGAAGCTCGAGAGCGTTTTGCAATCTGTGACTGCGCCCTTTCGAGCCTTCAGTGCGGTCGACCGAAAGTCCTGCTTCAAAGAGCAGGGCACAAACCCTTTGTAGTAAGCACACTGAGGACACAGGCTCAGCAGCTCTCCACTGAAGTCATTGTCAGCGTTTGAAAAGAGCTGGCTTTTCCTCTTTAGGCTGAGCAGTGCACCCCACCCTCCCCTGGACGTGGTTTGGCCATAGGGCACATCACCTCCTTCTCACTTCCTTTGCTGTTGGTCTTAATCACTGACTGGGAGCCTTAGCACTGAGATCTGGACTGGAGAAAGGAGAGAGGAAGGCGGGGGCCGTTTGACGCCTTTCTCAGAGTTGCAAGGCAGTCCTGGATGAGACGACCACCCGACAAGTTTAAGGCACTTGTCTAAACACCTGACAATAGGATTAATTCTCATTTTACACTCCCAGCTTTAGGGAGCGGGTTCTATTTTGGTGAAGAAAAATGTGTCAAGAAGCTTGATGTCACATGGCAAGCAAATGGCAATGTCTAGATTTAAGATGGACATCTGTGGGCAGCTGGAGACATGCTTTAGGAGGCAGTGGTCAGGGCATCCTGACTGCCCCCAATCTATTCCTGGTAGAGAAGGTTTTTATAGAAATTCAGAGCCGCATGTCACGTCTCTGGCGATGTTCTCAATGGGAGGAGAAAAGAAGATATTTTATTTACCCTGGTCTCCTATCTAGATGGAGATCTCAACTTTTTAAATGGTGGCGAGAGAAGTTTCTGTTTCTGATGTGTCCTGATGCGGGATTCAGAGACACTTCTGGAAGCACGTAAGCAATGCCATTGTCTCACTGTTCCTCACACTAACGGAACCGCCAAGGCCTCAGACTGAGGAGGGCTGCTCCAAGAATCCAAGAGTACAGAATTGAGTTACATGCTCAGTTCCATTGGTGATACCTTCTGTTAATGGATTATATTGTTTTGTTGTGGCAAATATACCAAGCATAAAACTATTTTAAACTTTTTTTGGTTTGTTTTTCAAGACAGGATTTCTTTGTGTAGCTCTGACTGTCCTGGTTCTCACTCTGTAGACCAGGCTGGTCTCGAACTCAGAGATCTGCCAGCCTCTGCCTCTTGAATGCTGGGATTAAAGGTGTGCGCCACTACTGCTTGGGTATTTTAACCTTTTTGTAATATACAGTTAGGAGAGAAGTTTGTTATGCAAACATTAGCACTTTCTCTTTACCCCAGGTGCAAGTAGCCCGAGCTTTGTTAGTGCCCGAGCTATGCCACGGCCATCACCCATCATAGAGGGGATTGGCATGAGAGGCTAAACTGGAGCCAGTCTTCACTTTAAGGTCACATGGAACCCGGCCTAGACTCTGGTCAACTACAGAAGCTCCCGCTCCTGTCATCAGGGCATCACGTGGACAGGATGTTGAAGCCATCTTCCTGAAGGACAGGCACCGACACCATGAAACAACAAACACCCTAAAGCCTTCGTTTTCTTCTTTTCAAGTAAACCTCGTATCTAAACGTTTGAGGGAAGGTGAATTGCATTTTTCACCATTTCCAGGCAATCCGGATACTTCTCGGGACCAAAGGAGAATTGTACTGCGTACTCAGATGAGTCAAGTCCAAGTGCAGCGATCTCTCGCCATTGTGACATGGAATTGTCATTCACAAGGGTCACCTTGAGAACTGCTCTACCGACTTGCAAAAGAAACACCCCATAATGTTTTAGGAAAGTGTGATTTTTTTTTTTTTGTTGGGCCCCATTCACAGCTATCGCTCAGTGCATGTGGTCTACAGACCATGGGTTGGGTAGACCTGATAGGGTCTTCCAGCTGAGAGAGGGAGGTTTCATGTGCGCAAGCGTGTGTGGGAGGGTGGGGGGCAGGGGTGTGCATATTACTGTGATTTAGGGATCACTTCTGTTCTGGGAGTGCAGCACTGGCCTCTAGCTCTAACTATAGGCAGGGGCTTCTCTGTGGTGGGTGACAGTGTGGACACCTTCTGATGACTCCCTACTTCTGCATTCTAGGCTCAGACCTGTTCAGGCTGGTGCGCTCAGGGTTAAGTCTCTAGGAGGACTGACAGCTTCACCCAAGCACTTACTCAGGCGTGGAGGCCTCAGAGGGTTTCTGGGGCAAAGCTCAGCTGGCCTCCCTCTACAGTAAGATTTACATAAGGTCTCAAGCTTCCTACTTAGGTACAGAAAAATGAGCTGGGGGTTGGGCTGGAGAAGGAGAGTGAGAGAAGGGTGGAGAGAAGGCTTTAGGACTGACGGGGGACTCATGTTTACCGCGCATTGCTCTGAGGCAAGCTACACGGTTTACACAGAAATAGGAAGAAGCAGGAGTGAGAATTCTAGTCCTTTCCTTCCCCCACAAGGCAGAACCTCCTTTCCTGCAGCTCTCCACCAGCCTCTGTCCTGAACACTGGCATTTCTAGACTCTCTAGTACATCCTGCCTGAGCCCAGTCCCACTGCCCTTAGGTGGGAACCCCCAGATGTCCATACCTGTCTGATGTTCAAAGGCAGGGTAATATTCTTCATTGCTGAACAAATCAGTCCAAGACATCAGGGGGTCACAGAAGGATGTGTTGGGTAGAAAGGTGCTATGGGTTACGGAGTCCAACATCACCCTGCAATATCAGAGAGGCTGTGAGGATGTGTGGAACATGGGCTTCCACGAGGCACATGGTGTAGAAACTCCCAATAGAATGGCCCTTAGCTTTTAACAAGGACAGCAACCAGGGACTCCCATTAAGTACTTCCCACAGACTGTGTTCTTTGGTCCTCACCAGATCCTGCCTATCCCCATTGCACCTATGAGAAAACTGATCCAGAGGAGTTGAAACAGTCGCTCAAGTAACATCACAAGAAGGTTGCAGAACTGGGATTTGCGGATGGAGGATCACATTGTGCAATACTGCCTCTTTATTGACTTTTTCTCTTTGCACATGCCTAACCCCCCCACTACTTAGTATGTGATGTATATAATATATATCTTATATACTATATAAAAGTGGACTTTGGAAGGTAGTCAAGCCTTAACCTGTGTGTTTCTATCCCGAATGCTGAACCAGACAGCTCTGAAAGTTTCTATGTTTTAGCATGTACGTGTGTTTGTCACAATCTTATTTCCCAGCAAAAGAGGCCTAAACTGGTGTTGTGACATTTTTATGCATTAGACATGTGCATATGAACACACACATACACATGTCACACTCTATTATTTCAGTTAGGGAACATTTACATGATACCCTGCAGCAATATGAATGTGCTAACGCAATCCTGGATCGTCCCAAGTGTTCTGTTTCTACAGACGAATACCACATGGCGTTCCTGACACCGGAGTCCTCTCTGCTTCAGGTGTGGAGAGTACTGTGCTCTAGTACTTCCCTCAGAGCAACTGCTGTGATGGGTGCTGGGAAAGGCTCTCTTTCATGGATGAAGGATGGGGCTCTGAGGTTCCGGATAGCTAGTGCAGCTGGCAGGAGATGGAGTCTGAGTGGCAACTCAGGTGGGCCTGCTTAGAAAGTCCCTGCTCTTATCTGTTACTCTATGCTCCCTGAGCTCCACTTTATGGTGGCTGGAGGAGATCTCATGCAAAGGTGTCTGACTGAGACTGGACAGACGACAGGTGTTCTTGCCCGGTCAACCTCACCTATGCTTCTTCCCATAGGCTCAAATGCTGCGTTCTGCTTTTCTACAACCATGTGTGTGTGTGTGTGGGGGGGATTTCATGTTTGGAAGATTTTTTTATTAATTTGTTCACTTAACTTTATTTTCTTTAAGTCTTGAAATAAAATTGATGAGATAAACCGGCTCAAACTCTACTCACAGGGAGGACACAGCAGCTCAAAATCACAGCACTGGCAAAGGCCAGGGCAAAAGCGAGAGTCTACACCCAGGGACAACATAAGACAGAACCAGAACGTGTGAATGCTTCTCCATCATTAATTCAGTGTCCCCCAAACTGCATCCTTTTACCTGTCACCATGGTAATTCTACTGAATCCACTTGCTTCTCTGAACACAATAAATTAAAAATTCTGAACAACCATTTTCTTCCTTTTCTTTTTAAGGTGAAAGTACCTTGAAAGGGAAACTTTACGTCAACATCACAGACGAAAAGCTAGTATTCTTTAATGTGCATAAAAATGAGTGTCCAGCCGCAAATGAAAACGGCTCCTTCACATGCCACCTAAACCACGAGTTAGTTATCTACAACCTGAAGCCCATCCAGCCCACGCCTCCTTGCTTTATTTATCCTGAAGCCAGAAAACCTTTTAGATTTTGAAATACTTGTTTACTTAGCATTCTTGATTTTTGTCTTTTGGCCAGCGAATCATAAAATATTTACTACCCGGCCCTTTGAGGGATTTGCCAACCTCTGGGCAGAATTACCTTCTGCTTCCCCTGTGCTGTAGTACCAGGACTGGAAAATACACTCTGCCTTTTGCTAGGAAAGGAAGTGGAGATCCAGAGAATCTCTGTCACTTGCTCAGAGTCACACAGTCAATGGCCAGCAGATTTAAGTTTGAGGGAGGCCCTAACTTTCCCATGTGGTCTGTTAGCTTCCCCATCTAAAGACATAGTTTCTTCCAGGTACATTTATATAGTGATCACTAAGAGTCACAGTGGTCCTTTGAGATGGTCACAAATCTACCATCATGATCACCAACCAGTGTGCAGAGGAATTGTATGCTGGTAAGTAAAAACAAGAGTTCCTCATCTTGGCTAGCATCTCTGGGCCAGCTCCTGTATAATCCCCAAGAAAGGTCCCAAACTTTCTTGATACCTGGACAAGGTCAGTGGACTCAGCAGTTGTCATAGCCACGGATATCACGTGGGAGCGGACAATCTGAAGCCAAGACTTCCTGACTTTGGGCTCTGATTTTCCCGTGGATTTGCTAGTTTTCTATCTTGAGTCTGTTTAGGGTGAGAGTGGGGGTACCAGGGAGTAGGATTAAGGTTGAACACCACACTTAGTCTGAAGGCAACTTCTGGAAAATCCAGAGCAAAGGATAGAAACAGCCTCACCCTTTCTGGGCAGGACACTCAGAATACCTCTGACATGACCTTCACTGAATTTCAAGAAACGAGAGGTGGACCACACAACACGGTCTCCAGGTCTTCAAAGTCAATGGAGGCATCCTCCAAAGTTTAAACTGGACCGGCTTTGCCCTTCTTCACCCACATCTGACATATAGAAGACATTTACTATTTAACAAGAAGGCTATTTGGTAAATTGAACTGGATCTTATACAGCTCAGGACTGTTTTTGATTAGTTGGGTGTTTACCCCCTTGAAGGATTTCCCCGCCCCCTGCACACTAGCCCACCCCCTTGATCTGTAATCTCTTCAGCCCTGCACACAATGATGGATTTGGTTCCCTTTGATAATTCCTTCTATGGCAAATTATACCCATTAGATTTGCTTAGAGGGCTTAGCTGGTATATACCATGCTGTTTTCCTTCCACAGTTATTTCTTGCTTCTTTGGGAGGGGGGAGGTCTTTTATGAAAGCAGTGAACAGTTCTTTCCTTCTTTTCTTTTTGTTTTGCTGTTGTCGTAAGAAGAGGCGTTATTAAGTCTAAGCTCACCACAAAAGGCCACGGCTACTTAGCCAGCATGCCCTAGGTGTGTGAGCTCAGGAAGAAAGGCTGCTTTGTGTTCAGCCGAGCCTTTTCTTTAGGCCTTGGAAGGTGCTTGCAGGAATTGGGCATTTTGACTGTTTCTTTAATGTAGGTGGATCACCAGTGTGGTACCCTCTTCTCGGTGAGGATTCTGGACCAGGAATATGTAAGACCAGGTCTGGGTTGGCTCAGCCATTCTCAGTGGGTATGGGGGTGACAAAATGCTCCGACGGGAGGGTGATAAGGAAAATAAGGCAGAAAAGACCCGGGTTAGATAGAGTTCACACTGCACGAGATGGAAAGGGGACACGAGAAGGTGCCTGGGCCCGCTGGTCTACCCACACTCTGACTTGCCATTAGGAAAGACTCCTAGACTTGGAGTCATGATCCTGCCTTTTGTTCCTCTGTAGACCTTAGTTCTTCACCTACGACAGGACACTAAGAGACGGACTCAAGGTCAGCCCTGGTTCTGTGATGTTCCCACCTGATCGGCCGGACACTTCCAAACCTGCCCACATGTCCACACACGCAGCCACATTGATAACATTTGCACTTCAGTCAGGTAAAGTCAACAAATGAGCAAAATATGACAGGTACGACACAGATTAACCTGTAGCCCCAGAAAGTCCTCTGGTCCCTTCTTCCTCCTTCCCTCTTACGCCCGACTAGACAACGCGGCCAGATACCTTAGATGTCCTGGACCCCCACGCCCTGACTTTCCAACAGCAGACGCAAGCAGTTTCTCCTACATTAGTTACCGCTCTAGTTGCCTCATAAGTAGAAAAGGATTGGTATGATCAACCCCAAGGTGGTGGAGTCAGGCGTGCTCTCTCCCACTGTCGAGAAGGCTGATTGTAGGTACCTTTGGAGTGAGTCAGGGCTGGCCTGGAGCTGAGAGCTTCCAGAGACTTCCTGTCCCCTTTTGGAGCAAGCTCATACACCATGCACGCACACAGGGTCCACCCAACCAAAGGCCCAGGCTCATGGGCTTCCGTCCTACTTACAAACCAATGGCAGCAAGAACAGGCACGTTGCCCATGGCCTGAACCACCAGACAGAGGTGAAGGCGCAAACCACCCAACCTTGGCCAATTTGCCAGAAGAGGAAAATTACTCCTTGACCCTGACCAGAATCATCAAGTTCATTTTGGGCATGTGACCAAAAATCTACCCAATTAAGCATCTATGCTTTGGCTGTTTCTCTCCCTCCCATTCCCTTCCTTTTCTCCCCTCCCCGTCTCCGCGGTGTGGACTTGCCATGCAGATCAGGCTAGCCTCACACTTGAGCTGGTCCTCTTGCTCCTACCTCCTGAATGCCGGTGTGTAGGCATTGGCTATTTTCTTGTCAAAACCTCTCTGAACAAAGCCATGGGGCAAAATAAGGAAAAAAACTGAGAAGGGCTTCCGATATTCCACTTTCCGGGCAGTGCCGTGGAGGAGAGAAAGGCTTTCTCTCCTCTAAAGCTCCATGACTCCTGAGTGTCCACAGGGCCCAGAGCCCCACAGGCAAGGAATGTCAGCTTCCCATCCGCTGGGGCTCTTTAAGAAGGGCAGGATGCGGAGCGCCCAATGAGGGTATTTCAACACTTGCCATAAAGGAAGGCTTGTGGGTTGGGTACTCGAGTATTTGCTCTGGAAGCTACCTCAGCATTGTGGGAACCAACTTGTTGGTGGCTTATCGAGTAACTCTTCATTTTTTCCTTTAGTTTACTTAGGACTTCATTTGTTTGTTTTTAGCTGTTTTTCTGGAGGCTCATGGAAGGAAGCTGTGGGTTTTGATGCAAGAATCACAAGTTTTAGGTTAAAGACCTAAGGAATGAATATTGCTTGTGGTACTCACCAAGCAAGCGACATGGGGCAGAGTTCCTAACTACTTGTCTGCTGCAATCTCTGACTTTCTTACATACATTCTAAAAGTTTTGATTTTTTTTCTTTCTGGCCTACCATCTCTGATAACCCCTTTCCTCATCCTTAAAACGGACATTTTCATACACAATCCTCTTAATGTCCTGAGGATTTTAATAAACCACTTAACATAGATAGAGTAGCTAAAATCTTGCATTCTGGAGATGTTAGAGGAGGCAAAAAGCTGCTGTCCTAAATATGTTGAATCATAGAAAAAACCTTGTAGAGAACATAAAAGCAGAAGAATTAAACTTTCATGTGGATGGGCAAACAGAGGCTTGGGTCTGGAACTTTGGACTAAACACAAAGCTGTCTCCATAAATTATCGGGCCTTCTCGTGCCTCAGTTGTCCCTTCTGTAAAATGGAGACGAATTTCTTAATGTTCTAGGATACCATTTCTCTCTTAGGAAATTCTCAGCACCTTAACGCAGAGCGGAAGAGCATGCGTTTCCAGCTTCTGCCAGTAGGGGGCGAATACACATGAACCCAGCACCCATGCAGAGACTGATTAGGTTTGAGAATACAGTGGAAAAAACCCCCAGCCACTGTTTTTCTGGAATCATTCTGTTCTAAGGGGCTGTGGAAGGGTCAAATTGGATTCTTTTTTTTTGTTTTTTTGTTTTTTTCAAATGGGATTCTTTTAAACTATTTTGTAGAGACTCCTGAAAAGTGGCCCAAACTGTAATAATACCATTCTCTCCTTCCAGAGGGACAGCATGGTGAACAGGACCCCTACCCGGCGGGGGAGGGGGTCTGGGAGTGAGGTCAGGGTTGGGGAAGGTGGTGAATTTTCCTTGAGCTGATTATCTGTGCAGAATCCGGCTTCCCTCCTAGAGGCAGCCTTGAAGGAGAGGCAGAGATTTGAGCTGCCTGTACACATTCTCCTCAGCTGCTAAGCTTTAGTGGATCCAGGGGAAGTGGGAGCCAGTGGAGAGAATGGGTGGCCACTTTGCCCGAGGAGACAAAAATCTCTCCGGCTAGCAGTCAAGGCTGAGTCAAACACCCCCGGAGTTGGCACTCTGACTGCCTCGTGGAGGGGCGGGTGAGGGAGCTGGATATAGAGAGAGACTCAGTCCCAGGCCCCGGCTGTGTCTCTGAGCCCGGACACCCCTTTTAATTCATTCAAAAGAGCAAAAGAAAAGCTGCTTACGTGAAGACAAGTGGCGGCTTGGTCCAGACAGAAGGCTTTCAAGGCAAGAGAAGGCAGGCGTGCTCCCGGCACCAGCGGACGGTAGAAATAAAGGCACCTGTAGCCTTGCGATATAAGTGACACCTACAGACAGGTCCGTTTGGTTTTTCAGGTTTATGCACAGCCCCTTTGATGACGGTGACATACAGTGTGTCACGGCTCCTTGGTGGTGGCGGTGTGTGGGGGGGTGGTTCTCACATGCAGAAAACTTCCCTTTCTCCTGCTTTTGTGCCCAACTCCCACCGCCCACCACCCGGTGAGGGGACCCCGGAAACAAGCAGAGAATTCTTGTCCCTGGGAGATAGACGTGGAATGCTTACAGGTGCATTCTCCGTTGAACTAGCTGGAGGGAAATTCAAGCCTGGTGTCTGTCCATTGCACCCTTCTCCTCTCTAGCCAAGTCTCGAACCTTTGTGTGTGGTGTTGGCCCCTTTCTGGGTGCGCGAGGAAAGAGGAGCAGAGTCGGTCGTGGTAAAGAAGAAAGGTGCTGCAGGAATCCAGTTCTGCACTGATCATTTTCCGGCTGTGTTACTGTGAATAAGTTAATGAGCGTATCTGGGATTCATCAGATTAACGCAATAATGGAAGCCGTTCCTTGGGGCTGCTGGGAAGACGGTACTTGGGAATGTCAGCTAATCACCTGTCCTTAGGTGCTACAAGTTTCTTTATAAGGCCTGTTAGTCAGAATTTCCCTTCCTTCCACTGATCCTGGTGGTGACCTTCCAGCCAGGGGCACGGGGAGAGCCAGTGGTCAGCTGCCTTTGCTAGCTCTTTCACTCTAAGCACCCAGAGGGCATCGTGTTTGAAACGGGAGCCAGGAGATAACTTTCTCCTTTTCCCAGTCTCCTCTGCTTTACAGACGATCTACGAAGGGACCTTGTGCCCAGAACCACATACCAGGGGCCCTGACTTGGCTGCAAGCTCTCAGTTGTCTCACTGAGAGCTCCCCACTGTTTAGGACACCTCTCTAATCCCACTGGTGACATATGCAGTCCTCCGGGAGGAGAGTTTGTAGCCCTCCATCTTGTGTGCCATGCTTCCTCGATCTCAGGCAGCGTAGAGGCCAACATGCCCAAATTGCAGACTCGGAGCTTGAAGGCGAGAGCAGGGACTGGTTGGTTAGGTTTTCTTGGGAACGCTGGGCATGGGCACAAGCACTCAAACCCAAACACATGAATGGTGCAAAGAAACAAAAGGTGTTTCATCCGAGAAGTCATGTGTCATCATGGAAAAATAGCCGAAGAAAGATAAGTGGACTGTTGTGGACACCGGCTTAGCTGCGACCTTAGACAAGACAGCCAGCCTTTCGGAGTTCCAATTCTCCCAACAGCAATAGGAGAAAAGAGGATTAGGATAGCTATTTATAAAATCATTTTGCTGGGTGTGGCGGGGCTTTTAATCCCAGCACTCAGGAGGCAGAAGCTGGCGGATATCTGTGAGTTTTAGGTCAGCCAGGACTACAAGCAGTGAAACCCTGTCTCAAAAAAGTGTTTTAATTTCTTTATGTTTGTGTGTATATGTGCATTTGTGTCTCTGTGTCTGCATGCTTGTGTAGGCCAGAGGTCAGCACTGGGGGTATCTTTCTCAATCACCCTCAATCTTATTTTGTCTTATTATTTTTTAAATTTATTTTTATTTTATGTGTATGAGCGTTTTGCCTGCCTACATGTATGCATGTGTGTCTGGTACTTGTGGAAGTCAAGAAGGTTTTGGAACAGAACTGGAGTTACAGATATCGTGAGCTGCCTCGTGGGTGCTGGGGATCTAATCCAGGTCTCTGCCAGAGCAGCGAATCCTCCTGACTTTGAGACATCTCCCCAGCCCCTTGGTTATTTTTGAGATGGTCTATCACTGAACCTGGGCCTCACTGACTTAGCCACACTAGTTGGTCAAAAGCTCCTAGGATCAGCCGGGCGGTGGTGGCGCACGCCTTTAATCCCAGCACTCGGGAGGCAGAGGCAGGAGGATCTCTTGAGTTCGAGGCCAACCTGGTCTACAAGAGCTAGTTCCAGGACAGGCTCTAGAAACTACAGGGAAACCCTGTCTCGAAAAACCAAAAAAAAAAAAAAAAAAAAAAACCTCCTAGGATCCTAGGATCTACCTACCTCGGCTTTCCCAGTGCTGGGATTGCAGGCACGTGCTGTTGCACCTGGCTTTTTTTTTTTTAAGTATGGGTTTTGGGATCTATCTAGCTCAAGTTCTCCTGCACGGGAGGCAAGTACTTTATCCACAGAGCCATCTCCCTAGCCCCCGGGGCAGTGGTTTAGAAACCGTCCTGTTTGAAGGGTGAGAGCAGGAAGAGAAAGTGCGTCTCATGCTTCCTCTCAGATTCAAGAATGGTCTCAAAGATTTTCTTTAAATCTGGGTAAGATGACATCTGAAGAAAAGAATCTGAACATGAACGAAATTTGCAATAACCGAGTTCAGATGCCCTCTGGGACTCTTTTGAGTTTTTACACCTATGAACTGTTCTGGAGAAGCCTGGTTTCTGGGGGCTCCTATAGTCCTATATGCTATTTTCTCTCCTGCTGAGTTTTGTCCCATTTTGCTATTGGTTTCTGAGCCACACACATACAGTCTTCCCGAGGAAAAATTTCCAAGCAATATATGCTATTCTGTTGTTGTTTTTAGAAAAGAACCTTTTGGAGAAATTTGCATTTTTTTCTATGCCCTCGGTTGTCTAAGAGTGGAAAGCAATTTAGCAGCTGATGTCTGTGACGTCAACCTGGTTTGTCCTATGGTCCTAGGTATATAATGCAGCATCTCTGGGTGACAGTGTGGGCAATTACAGGTTTCCGAACCAGTAGATAAAGGGGACGATTAATACAAACAAAAACAGAGAAACTGCACTCTAATTAAGTATCAGCATCATGTTTTGTCTAAACTTGAATAGAATGGGTATTTGGATGACCGCAAACACTAAGCTTCTAAAAGCTGCATAATGAATGTGGATGAAGATGAGATGTGGAAGTGGGAAGGGCAAAGAGCCAGGGGTGGGGGCCAGGTGGTAGAGCAAGGGCTGAAGTTATTTAAAATTCTCGCTATTTTCCTTTCAGGTCCTCAAAGTGACATTCCCAGTCCTTGTATCATTGTAGCAGAGTCGCTAAGAAGGGGGACTCTGGAGAGAGACCTCTCAGGCTGCAATCCCTGCTCCGCTACCTTCTGACTGGATGAGCCTGAGAAGCCTCATCCCCCCCAACAACTGCATTACAGCAAGTGCCACCTGCTGTATTTCATTAATTCAATTTTGTGCAGATCTTCAACCAGGGAGCTACTTAGCGACTCCCTTTTTCAGCTGATGAATGTGAAGCCTATGGGCATAAATTTCTCAGTAGCAGTAGCAGAGCAAGCACTGTGCAGCCCCCGCTGTTTGCCCCGGGAGTCCAGCCTCTTAGGATCTGACAGTTATGGGTACTCCTGGAGTCGATTTTTGGGTAGGGGAGGAGCGAATCACATTCATATGCAGCATCTTTCACACGCCGAGAATTGTACTGGGGTGTCCCACCTATCTCACACTGATTACTTTTTACAGAACCCTAGGAGATGGTTACCATTATATTGTTTTTAAGATAAGGAAACAGAGGTGCTGGCACTTGTTGGGGGTCACCCGGCGGGGCTGGAGCCAACTCTGGTTGAATTGCAGCCTACCCAATATGAAAACCACTGTAGAGAAACAGGACCTCATCTTGGCCTCCCTCTCTTGCTCTGGCCTCAGCACTGACCTCTTTGGGTGTCTCCCTCTCTATGGCCCAGGGTCTTCATATCTCCTGGTCATTGCCAGTGCAGCCCCTCTCTAAGTTAGAGTAGACATTCTCTGGTGGACTTCACTGAATATGGAACCCGGTGGGTAGGTCTTGGGGTAAAGAAGACCGCTAGCGTGTTTAACACACACACACACACACACACACACACACACACACTCTCTCTCTCTCTCTCTCTCTCTCTCTCTCTCTCTCTCTCTCTCTCTCTCTCTCTCTCTCACATGCACATCACAAAATTGAGTTAAAGGACATGCCATCTGACATGGGGTGGGAAGGTCCCATGCAAGCCTTCGCTGGACTCCTCCAAGCAGGCACTGGCTTGTGTCTGCTGCTTTTCCTGGAGCTGTTATCCAGGTCATATCCCCATCTTTTCTCCCTACAAACTGCCACCTTCACTGCCCCCCAACCCCAACCAGGCAGCACAGACTAAAAACAAAAGTGAACTGAAGAGAAAAAAATGGGGCAGATCATAGACCATCAGGAAAGACCTTCACTAGTGAAAGTTCAGGTTGTGGAATCAGTCTCTATTATTCTGGCTTTGTTTTCGGGACAGATTCTGTGGAGAAATGTTTACTTTTCGGTACTCTGTTGTTTCAACTAGTTAATGTCAGAATGTGTTTTGGTGGGGTTTTTTTGGGGGGAAGGATGTCAGTGGATGTATCTGATAACAAATTCCTGGCACCTGGTGCCGGGCACCTGACACCTGGGAGCCATTTGATGAGGTATGGTCTTCATGGGTACATTTCTTCATCCGTGAGGCATTTACTATGATTGCTGATACATGGTAGGTTTCACTGGGATGGAGAGAAATACAGTTGTTGATGGAGACCCCTGACCTTTGAGTCTGCATGCCAAGATGGATAATGAATAGCGCTAACAGCAACCCTTCACTGGGTGCATTTCCTGGGTGCTAGGAACAGACTAAGCGTGCTGTGCCTAGTAAGTCATTTGAGTTGTTGCGCCATTCCTATGATGGGTGTGTCATTATCATCACCTAAAGTTTGCTGATGAGGAAAGAGGGATTGAGAGTTCAAACAACTTGCCTAATACCGCACAGCTGGTAGAACCCTTCTCAGGGTTTGGATGCAGAAAAGCATGCGGCCAGAGTTCCCTGACTTATGTCATGGCAGTCCTGGGAATTGAGATGTATCAACTTTCTGATTTGATGTTTGAAAGCATAAAGGGTGGAAATGCACTGCTCTCTAAAATTCACAGCATGGACTTGCGTACATATAGGCATCTAAACATTTTGCCTATTGATTGTGTAGTTTGAGATTTCTTTTTCCCTTTAATTCTTCTTTGGGCATCTTCTCCCATCTTTAGCCATTCATGTGTCCTTGCTGATTAAAGATCTCCGTTCAGTTGAGAGCATCAGTGTGGGGCCTCGCTCTATCTCCTACATCCTCCTTCTTGGCTGTGCTTTGGAAGTGATGGGTCTTTGTATATTTCCAGCACTGAACCATTATGGAACTTAAACACTGGCAAAAACTGGTTAGTCACAGAGTTATAAAGATGAATAATGCTGTAATAAATATTACAGAATTTGAGTTTTGTCTTGAGACAGAGTTTTCCTATATAGCCCTGACTGTTTCATTTCTATGTAGACCAGGCTGGCTTTGAATTCACAGAGACCCACCTGCATCTGCCTTCCAAGAACTGGAATTAAAAGTATGTGCCACCATGCCTGACTTGAATTTGATTTTTTCTTTTTGTTTTTAAAAAGGATCTCGCCGGGCGGCGGTGGCGCATGCCTTTAATACCAGCACTCGGGAGGCAGAGGCAGGAGGATCTCTTGAGTTCGAGGCCAACCTGGTCTACAAGAGCTAGTTCCAGGACAGGCTCTAGAAACTACAGGGAAACCCTGTCTCGAAAAACCAAAAAAAAAAAATTTAGTAAAAAGGATCTCATGCAACCAAGGATGGTTTTGAACTAAGTCTGTAGCCAAAGACGACCATGGACACAAGATTCTCTGCCTTCCAAGTGCTGGGATTATGGGGTTATGCTTCTCTGATTTATTTATGAAGAGCTGAGGATGAACACTTAGGCTTCATGCGTGCTAAATGAACACTCTACCAACTGGGTTACATCCACAATAGAACTGGATTCTGTTAAAACCGTGGAAATACCAATCTCCTATTTACAAGGGCTTAATTACAGTGATGTTTGTGAAATGGCTGCTACACTGTCTTTTCCCTTAGTCAGTAGAGGCATTAAAAGGTGACCCATTGCAGACTTCTTGCTCAGCCTCAGGATGGTAAATCTGAAGCCATGATATGCACAGGCATAGATATGACAGGTTCAGTCAGGGAATCCTTCTCCAAGGAAGGATTTTGAAGACAGAATTTCCCTTAGTTCTTTTCTTATTAAACATCAACACACTGGCAGGCATGAGGTTTGCTTTCTGTGAATGCTATCAGAGGTGACCCTGTGGCCAGAACACGCTGTTGCCAATTTAGTATGGGTACTACTAGTGCTGCCATTGGTATCCCTGGTGGTGAGTTGGACTGTCTCTCTAGCCATAACCCATGAGCTTAATTGATCTGGAAAGGATCCTAATAAAGACTATCAATAGATAAACATATTCATTAGGGTCAGGGCCCTCTTCCAACAGGGCCCTGGCCCTGGGCTTGAGCAAGACGTTCATCTTCTGGCACTGTTTCCTCATTGGTGAAGGGGGAAGGCCCACACATGTGTATGGTGATGTGTATGGGCACAGTGGCTTCAGATTCAATGCTGAACTTCCCATTCCTGCAGGCCTCATGCAAAGGTGTGTCCGTGGTCAAGAGCAAGGAAGGGTGTTGAAGCGGGGGGGGGGGACTTCTGGGAAATTAGTAACTGGATTTGTGTAGATCTCTTTATTAATTAGGATCAATTAATTCCTTCTTGGAGATGCTGCTGAGAAGAAAATAGTACAGCCTAGCTGTCCATCAGCAGAGGAATAGATAATGAAAAGTTGTATAGATGGAATTTTATTTAGCTGTGAAGAAAAATGAATTATAAAATTTGCAGGACAATAGATGAAAGTAGAAAATATTCTTTTGAGGTAGCCCAGGATCAGAAAGACTAATACTGTATGTATATTCACTCTCGTGCGTGGATCTTAGCTTTTAATGAAAAAAATTTAATGTATTTATTTTATGTGCATGGGTATTTTGCCTGCATTCCTTCCTTGTGCCCTCAGAGGTTAGAAGAGTGTGTTGGAACCCCTGGAATTGGAGTTACAGATGGTTGTGAGCCACAGTGTGGGTGCTGGGAATTGATCCTGGGTCCTTTGCGAAACTATTCGGTGTTCTTAACTGCTGAGGCATCTCTTCATCCCCTTAGCTTTTAGTTTCTGTATGTGTGAATGCATGAGTGAGTATAGACAGAGTCCAGGGAACAAAGAGGGGCCTGTGAGAGGAGAAAAAAGAGGGTTTAAGGGAAAGGGGTGGGAGGGGTGATTGATATGAAAGTGTGCAAGGGAATGCTGTGAGTGGGAGGGCCTAGGTGGATCCGGGTATGGGGACCAGAGAAAGAGGGGGAGGGGAACAGAGTTAGGACTGGAGCAGCCAAATCTGAGTATGAATGAAAATGCCCAAAGGAAACCTGCTAAATCTTGTATGTTAATTTAAAAAACAAAATAATGCTTTAAAAAGATATTACTGAGTATGTGTTTTATCATGCCTATCGATTTAAATAATAATCTTAGGATTTGAACACTGTGTTAAATGTGCAGCTAAGTTATAATGCTTATCTGGATTTCAGATATAGTGTATGAATTTGGTAGTTATAGTAATTATAAAAACCCAACAAATAAAATAAGTCAGCATATATTTATAAAAAGTGAACAAGTGCCGGGCAGTGGTGGCGCACGCCTTTAATCCCAGCACTCGGGAGGCAGAGGCAGGCGGATCTCTGTGAGTTCGAGACCAGCCTGATCTACAAAAGCTAGATCCAGGACAGGCTCCAAAGCCGCAGAGAAACCCTGTCTCGAAAAAACCAAAAAAAAAAAAAAAAAAAGTGAACAAGTAAGACCTGGTTACAGCTTCAGGGAAAAAGAAATTGTGAATACGCAGGGGAAAGAGTTGAGGGAAGAAGTTGAAGGAATTAACTCCAGTTAATCTTGAACGAGGGGTTTGTAGGATGTGAGAGAAGGGGAGGGGCTCCGTGGGATTTGATATTCCAGCTGTACAATGAAGGAGTGCAATGACCTGCTAAAAATATATGGTTATTATGACCCAGACTTAGCCATCGTAGGAGTGGGGTTGTTATTATACCGATTTTATAGGAGAAGAAACTGAGGCTCACGGACTTCCTGTGATTTGTGTAAGGTCACCTGTTTAAGCAGCAGAACCAGGGTTTCCTCAGAAGGAAGTCAGAGCCCAGGCCATTGGGAGGCAGAGGGAAAAGCAGAGGAGGAGAGGGGGCGTGGCTGACCTGGCACTTCCTGGGCCCAGAGAGCTGACTCTGGTCCACCACTGAGTGGTCCACCACTCAGGTAACCTCCTTGGGAACAAAAGCAGGGAGTACCTTTCCAGTTCAGGAAGACCTCGGTATGGAAGAACCTCAGATTTTGTGGCTCTTTAGGGGTAAACCCCTGCAAGGCAGTATGACAGTGGCTCACAGTGTCCCAGGACACTGTGTTCTTTCTTTCTTTTTCTTTTCAAAGTGTATTTTACTTAAAGAATGAGAGTTCTACCAAGTTGCATTTTATAAATATTGGCAGTAAGAGTTGGAATTCCCAGGAGAGCCTCCCACTTTCAAAGAGTATTGTTTCGAGTGTGGCATTTGGTGCATCTTATCTGAAAAGAACATGGATAGTCAGGCTGAGGATGAAGATCCTATTCAGATGGCACTTTTAGCTGCTTTTTTTTCCCCCATAGGAAGAATGATACTTGGGCATTAAGTTTTCATAGTTTATCTCTCTCCTGCCATGGGACTGGACATTCTGGTGCATACAGAGAGCTATCAATCAGCTGTACTGCACGGTAGCAGCTGTAGAAAAGCCTATCTTTGGGGTTTCCTAATATTAGTATCATAGACACAGTCTGGATAGTTATTCTTATTTTACAAAGAAATCACTCAAACTGAATATTACTTTGTGCATTGTTGGTTCTGGTCTTCCTCCTGTGGTTTTTCTGCACATCAGCTGGTGCTCATTGGAGGTTATTTAGTCAATTGTTTCTTCTACCTATTTTGAAATAGTATTTTCCCTTCTCCAATCTCTTATTGTTTCTCACAGTTGTAAATATTTGCCATTAAAATGTTCAAAGGTCTTTTCAGACATGCTGGCACAAGCCTGTCATCCCAGCACTCAGGAGGCTGAGGCCAGAGATGCACCAGTTTTGAGGTCAGCCTGGCCTACGTAGTGAGACCCTATCTCAAAGGAATGAATGAATACCTAAGTTCAACGTTCTGAATTATACCCTGACATTTCCTAAGGTTAGTTCCGTTTAGGGACTGAATGTGGAACAAAGTCTTGTGCAAGAAAGCAGGCATTGTGCTGTTTTACAAAGCTCTTCTGAAATTTTCTGGCATCTTGTTATCATAGTTTGTCATTATATCCTAAGTGGAGGCTGAGGGTTCCTGCTGCTGATAAACCTGGAGGCCCTTAACTTTGAGAGCCAACTGGCTTCACTAGACAAGTTCCCACCAATGTGAAGACATTTGTATTTTGAACTCATAAACCCAGGAGTCCTTGTTAGGAGTGTGGCTAGCTCCAGGTAAGGTGCCCAGGGTCCACATCTTTGGATATTGTCTCTGAGAGACTAGAGTCCAAGGGAAGACAGATGCCCCCAGAGCCCGCAATCTCTCTCACCTGCATCCCTTCTTAAGGACCTCATTTTAGCGCCTTCTCAATGAGTGAAAGCGAGTGGGTAGGCTTTGGTTCCACTTCGCGTGACAATTATCCCTCTGGCTCCTGGGAACCAGTGAGATATAGGCAGGGCCGATCATTTTCAGAAGTGGTTGTTAAACAGGTAGCCATGGCCTTGCTAAGAGCAGAAGCCAGATGAGAAGGCGGATGAGGGAAGAGCAAGGATAGAAGGAACCCTAGGCTTTGAGGAATTGTAGGTTCAGATCTCAGCTTTGGAAGTTAGATTTTTGTATCTTTTTGAGTATCAGTTCCCTCATCTGAAAATAAATGATTATTTCATAGAGTTTTGATGACAATGGAATGAAATGGGTACTAGAGACATGGCTCAGAAGTTAAGAGCACTTGCTGCTCTTGCAGAGGACCTGGGTTTCGTTCCCAGCACCTACTTAGTGGCTCATAACTGTCTGTAACTCCAGTGCCAAAGGATCTGATGCCCTCTTATGACCTCCATGGCACTAGTCACACATGTTGTATGCATATATGCATGCGGGCACAACACTCATATAGATAAAAAAATCTAAAAAAAAGTTACAACTGAATGAAATTCTGTAGTGTAAGTAGTACTTAGCCTAGTGCCTGACATATACTAGCTATTCAGTAGATATTATCATAATAGGATTATTTTCAAGTTCGGCTAGCCCTGGATTTGGTAATCAACACAATGGAAACAACTATTGGTTGTCCACTAGATTGGCTAGACTAGCACACATATATGCATTTTGAATATGGGTAGACATTCACCCGCCATGAGTCATTGCTAAGAGAAGGTCACAGAAATGGATCAGTGGCTCTTATTTAACTTAACCAGAGCAGGAATTTCATGAAATGTTTGTTTCCTTACCTATACCTCCCCCCCCATCCCCACCCGTATCTCCAATGTGCCCTTTGGGGAACACAGAAAGTCCATTAATCCCAACAAGTCACTCCAGAGTACCTAGAAGATTTGCCAACCACACCAATCCCAGATGTCACCGCTTACATCTTTCTGGCAGTCCCATGGGGGGGGGGGACGTCTGAGAGCTCATCTTTCTACGTCTGCCCATGGGAACATGGAAGCCATCTGTCTCTACAGAAAATAGTCATTTGGCTTTCTGGTTCTCGGGCTGTGTCCACCTCAGGCTGCAGCTGTCACTTAGGGTAATGCACAAGCTGGAGGGCAGATTTTGCACAAGGACCTCAGAGTGAGGTGAGGGTATAATTGGAGTGGAGCATTCCAACCAAATTGAGTGATGCATTGTACAATGGCTATGTGTTGAGGAAGCTCACACAGGCACACAGAGTTTTGGGTGGACAGGGAAGAAAAGGCAGAATTGACTAGACTGGCTCTGTCCATATTCTAGAGTCCCTAGAATTGCTCAGCCCTTGTGGTCACTGTTGGCAGAACCTAGCCTGGGAGTGTTACCTATCCGAGGCTGTACCAATGAGGCTTAACCAGCTTTAAGGCAGACTGGTAGACTTATCGAGACAACTGGACCCACGAGGTTCACATCTTCCCTCCTTCTGCTCAGAACAAGTGGGAGTGACTTTAGGTCAAGTTGAACAATGGGCAGGTGGCTCTCAGGAGGAGCTCTAGCCTCGAGGGATCCTTCAGAACTGACAAACTGGCTTAAGATGATGGGATACTTAAGATAGGTCTGGAGATAAGATCTGAAAAGTTGGCTCATATTTGTGACCACCCATGGGTGCAATTTACAAATTGGGGGCCCTGTAACTCTAGCTATGTACAAGTATGGATGTCTTCTTTGGTTGGGAGAGAGAAAGTGTCATGACCACCACGGTAAAATGGAAAAGCAGGCATGATCTAATGCCCAGTTCTTCCAGCTGGAATGAACACATGTAACCACCTCTCTGCTGCCACATATACACTGATTCCTCTTCCCTAGACCCATGTGCACCTAGACAGAGCTCCAGCCACGCTCTCTCCTGTATCTGTCGTCCCAGACACCTTGTGTCCTCTACTCATAGGCAACCATTCCAGCGTAGACTCCTGCCCCTCCCTGTGCTTACACTACACACACCAACCATCAGATAAACATGGTCCCCTTAGGAAGCTGATTAATAAAACTATTTTATCTGTAATTACACCTGAGTGATAATAATGTCCTCAGAGCCTGCATGGTTAGATCAGCTCAGATGGTCACAGCCAGATTACAGCTGAACTCACTTTGAACTCTGGCCACACTGCTGGCTCTCGAGCTCAGAGATTACAAATGACTCCAGGTGGATGGAAGCACTCCGTGGAACCAAGAGGGCAAATAGAATTCCATTTTCTTTCTTTCTTTCTTTCTTTCTTTCTTTCTTTCTTTCTTTCTTTCTTTCTTTCTTTCTTTCTTTCTTTCTTTCTTTCTTTCTTCCTCCCCCCCCTCTTTCCTTCCCAGAGCTGTGCAGTTACGACCTCTGAAAAGACCATAGCCCCCACCAAAAGGAGGGACAGTCAAGTTACTTTCTTCAGCCCACTCCCAGAGGCCAGTGACAACCTCAGATAGTCCATGGAGGAAGCTGCCTTGCATGTAGGTTTGACAACTGACATTTGAAAATAAACAGTTTAATGTCTGGGTCTTAGGATCTTGGGGACAGACTCCGGTGAGCCTTAATTAACTCTTTCAAGTCTTCACGGTGTCCTCTGAACAGTAAAATATCTAATTCTTTATGATGTAACGCTGAATGGAGGCAGTGAGGAGGCCTTTTGGGCTAATTACATGTTGGAACGAGGTTAACGACATGCCAGAGATTCTTCATATGGTTCCTCTGACAGTGACAAGTCACTTGGTAGCACGCTAGGGCCAAAGACAGCCACTGGTTTGATACAAGGCCTATGCCCTTCTCTCCGAATCTATTCTCTGTGCCTGAGTTCCCAGGAATCTTGGTTTTAAGAGGAGCTGGCATAGCAAGGGCCTGGAGGTTTGGACTGATATCCTTTAGCTCTCAGCTCCATCATGTGCATTTTATAGCATTGACTTAGCCAAGGAAGGAAACCACAGCTCACTCTCTGAGCGGACGTTCTAGGGCCAAGCAGGAGGCATATCTATGCAGGGAAATGACGTGTGCAAAAGCATGCATCCGCAGAAATACGGGATCACAGCGAAAAGCCAACCGTGTGCCACGACAGAGCGCAGCACCTGAATCCCATTCCACATTTCAAGGTCACATGAGTCCCAACAGAGATTCTTTCTCCATTCTTCCAGTTTTGAACCACTTGCAGAGCTGTCTCCAAGGTGCCCCAGTCCAATCACAAGCATGCCCTGTAGTGGACATCGTTGCTAACCCCATGTTGCTCCCCAGCTTGGTGAGGTCAATCAAAATGAACCCCACTGTTAGGCGGGATGGACAAAAATTCCCAGAAAAGACTGTCATACATACTGCCTGAGGAGGGATCAAACCTTTAGGAGTGGCCATGGACTCAGTTGTATATGTAAGAGCCACTGAATTTCCTCAGCTTTTTCTGGGGGGGGGGAGACCCTTCTTTTCCTCCCTAAAGCAAGAAGGAGACAATTTTATCTGCACTCACTGAGTGGCAGTCTCTCAAGGTCTCAGCACACTCAGACACACATAGCTCTTACCTCAGTTCATTTGTCCCGCCAGGCTGGACTGGACTCAGGTTCTCTGATGTCATCTCCTTGCCCTGTGAGGGCCCCGGCTGGCTGGGCACCGGCCCCTCCTCTTCAGCGAGAAGGACACTGCATGACCGCTTCCAGGCAGGCGGCACCTCCTCCGGGTGTCCCGGCCCTAAGCAGTCTCCCAGGTGTGGCAGGGGCCTGGAATGGCAGCCTGCAGCTGGTTCCTCCACCTCCACAGTGACCAGCGGTCAGCAAGAGGGTTAGGCAAGACTCCGTCTCTCACTGGAGCTTCAGACGAGAGGCAGAGACACAGTGCCCTAGACGCCTGCCTGCTCCCTGGTGCACGTTGCTGAGGCCTGAGCGTGCTACCTGTGACAGGCCTGTGGTCTCGTAGGGAGGTGAGACTCGGCGTCCCGAGGAGCAGAGCAGAAATGTGTCAGACAGAGCTTGTCAGCACCTCAGCACCCTGCCAAATAGTAATTATCCAGCCTCGTGCCACCTAGAGAGGGAGGGCAATATTTTCATCCCCATTTTATAGAAGGGTAAGTGGAGGCTTAGGGAGGTCAGACAACCACTTTAGCCAGACAGTCAGAGCTAAACTTGGCCCTGGGGGAGGCTGACTCATAGGTTACCACTGGAGCTTGGGTGAAGCCAGGCCTCTGGGGACAGCCATAGGCAGGTCTGCTCTGTGGTAGCTGGAGCTTGGGCAGCTGTGGAGGTCTGCTTTCCCGTGGAAGGCTCCACGAGACTCTCTTTCTCATCCAGCTTTGCCCCTTTCCCGTCCTTATATAACTCGGTGTTCTATTCTGGTTGTCTGGGTTTTTTACCTTCATCACTCACGCTCCCCAGCTACTGTGCAAAGAAAACTTTCCTTGGGCAACTGGGTGAGTAGAAACTGCCATTCATATTTTCTACTTGGCACTCACAGAGCATATTTGCTTATTAAAACTCCCGAGAGATTTTCCAGAGAAGGAACCTGTTTCATTTTGTTCTGCCCAGGACTTCCTGTATCTCTCGCTTTTCCTGGTGTCATCAATGAGCATAACCACCCAGCTAGGAGTTTATCGATCAGCCGGTGTCATCAATGAACATAACCACCCAGCTAGGACTTTGCTGATCAGCACTGGGAAATCCCGAGAGGGACCCTCACCAGGACCACAGGCTGTGCCTTTTTCACCGGTGTGTTCGTTCCCCACACCACCCACTTGTGGAGGACTTGCATGCTGGGCAGAATTCACATCCTCTTGCCCCTAGTTTCTCAGCCGTGATGCTAAGAAGCTATCTTTCATGTATGTTTTCCAAAGCGCTTGTGTGAAGCCAGCCACACATGGCAGTGACTTCTCTCATTGTGATGTATACCTCATATCTATGCCTCTTTCCTGTTTTCTTTTCTCTTCTTTCACAGGGTGGCCTTTCCTGGTCCTCATCCTGACAAGGTGACCATGTCACTCAACCCCATGCCTATGGTGCTCCTGGAAATTACACAGTACGGCCGTCTCCTTTATATCAGTTGCTATTTGACTTTAGTCTCCTCGCAGTGTTTCCCACCACTGGATACTTATCTATTTATATATTTCTTTGCATATCGATCGTCTCCAGACTATCAGTGGATTGATGTGTGTTCTATTCACATCAATGTTGGAAAGATCTATGCCAGACATGGTCCCCTGTCTGTTTGCTTCATTCCTGGATCCATACCTGGGCTGCAAATCTCTAGCCACACGTAGGGGTAGAGGCAAAAATCTAACCTGAGTTCTGCCTTCTTAAGAAGGCAAGTACAACTCACGAAACGTTGCCTCTGTTCATTGTACACAAGGGAGTCATTCACATGTCCAAGTCTGTGCTAGTGGGTTATACTCTCCCACAAAAAACCCTGTGTTTAAGGTACCCAGTGGGATAGCTTCATAGACTCATCCAGAGAGGGTGAGCTTCAGGAATTGGGTGCGCAGTCATTATACTGACGGCATTACTATTTGGAAACCTTACCCAGACTGCCTGGCTTTGTCTTGTGCCTTTTTTTTTATACCTTTCTTGAATCCATGGCTGGATTGTAACCTGCTACATACACTAGTATGGAGCTCAGTGCATTTCTGTGCTGGTTGATAGCCCCCGCCTTGGGCTAAAGGAAGAACGGAAAGTGTATTCTCTCACATGCCTAATGGAACTGAGTACCACACAGGCCTGTGCTGAGAAGGGTCCTGAGGCCACAGCCAGCAATGTTTCCAGCATGCATTTATATGTGTGTGTGTATGTATTGGCTAAGGTGTAGACACTGGCCACTGGGGAGCCTGAATTCCAATGGGATTAAGTGGTGTGGTTCATGCAAGGACTCTCCAGCAGGAGCCAGGTACTGCAGCTCACTCTTGGATGCCCAGCCTCCGGGTGTGGCTTATCCATGTGTCACATGCCATAGGAGAGAGGGGGAAATGACAGAGGAAGCCCTTCTTAAAGTCGCGGGTTTCACATTTCTTTTGAGTTGGGCATAGGGTCTACAGGGTAGAATCGAGGGCAGGCATAGGAATTCTTTCCCCATTCAGCCTCAGGGTGGGCACAGGTCACCAGGAACTGTTTCTGCTCTACACCATCACTCTGTGGGAAGGTTTTAGCTTCCTGGCTCTATGGGGATGGTTATTTGAGTAGGGGTAGATAAAAAGACAAGAAGAAAATGTCTTTTAATAATGTCTGACATTAGCAACAAAACCAGAAAAATTAAAATTAGAAAGGAAGAGAAGCCACCCTCATTTCCCTGCGTGAGCACGTTCTTTCTCTGGGGAGTTTGTTTATCTCTCCAACCAATATTTACTTTGGATCTGACAGGAGCCAGGCACAGGGCATTGCAGCTAAAATAATGCACAAAGCTATGAGTAATGAGGAAAACCTAAGACTTTTTTGTTGATTACTGTAGTAGGCTTTACTCCCCTAAAGAGAGGTCTGATTTACAAAGCTGTGATCATCGGATGGTTCACAAGGAATGAAACCTTTAAAAGGAGCTTGAGAAGGCAGAGTTCATCCTGAGTTACCTGGTGGTGGTGGTGATGGTGGTGATGATGGTGGTGGTGGTGGTGATGGTGGTGGTGATGATGGTGGTGGTGATGGTGGTGGTGGTGGTGATGGTGATGATGGTGGTGATGGTGTAGGTGGTGGTGGTGGTGATGGTGGTGATGGTGGAGGTGGTGGTGATGGTGGTGATGGTGGAGGTGGTGATGGTGGTGATGGTGGTGATGGTGGTGATGGTGGAGGTGGTGATGGTGGTGGTGGTGGTGGTGATGGTGGTGGTGATGGTGGTGGTGATGGTGGAGGTGGTGATGGTGGTGGTGGTGGTGATGGTGATGGTGGTGGTGGTGGTGGTGGTGATGATGGTGGTGGTGGTGGTGGTGATGGTGGTGATGGTGATGGTGGTGGTGGTGGTGGTGATGATGGTGATGATGGTGATGATGGTGGTGGTGGTGGTGATGGTGGTGGTGGTGGTGGTGATGGTGGTGATGGTGGTGATGGTGGTGATGGTGATGATGGTGGTGGTGGTGATGGTGATGATGGTGGTGGTGGTGATGATGGTGGTGGTGGTGATGATGGTGGTGGTGATGGTGATGGTGATGATGGTGGTGGTGATGGTGGTGATGATGGTGGTGGTGATGGTGATGGTGATGGTGGTGGTGATGGTGATGATGGTGGTGGTGGTGGTGGTGATGGTGGTGGTGGTGGTGATGGTGGTGATGGTGGAGGTGGTGATGATGGTGGTGGTGATGGTGGTGGTGGTGATGGTGGTGATGGTGGAGGTGGTGATGATGGTGGTAGTGAAGGTAATGATGGTGATGGTGATGGTGGTGGTGATGGTGATGATGATGGTGGTGATGGTGGTGATAGTGGTGGTGGAGGTGATGGTTGAGGTGGTGATGGTGGTAGTGGTGGGGAGAGCAGGAGTTCAGAGATGTACAAAAAAGAAGGTGAAGTGAGAAAGGCCATATAAAACCACCAATTAAAGGAGACCATAACTAGAATCTCCCTCAAGTCCTCTGAGAGGGCATGGCCACACAGAGATCTTGACTTAGAATCTCTGGCATATAGACTATGAGACACTAACTATTGTAAGCCAACAAATCTGTAATAACTTTATGGCACTGCTAGGAATCTAATGCATACATAAGTACTCAGTGCAGACAATGCAGAAGCCACTGAGATCTGCAGTCCCAAAGTTCATTGGTTTTTATTTGTTTATTTATTTGTTTGTGTTCTGAGACAAGATCTCTCTAAATAGCCCTGGCTGTCCTGGAACTCACTCTACAGAGCAGGTTGGCCTCGAAATCACACAGTCTCTCTTGCTTCTGCCTCTCGAATTATTGGAAGTAAAGGCGTTGCCACCAAGTCTAGGCCCAAGTGCAATATAACCTTAGCCTTGGAGAGGAAGAGGAGGGAGGCTTCCTTTACTGGCCAGCCAGTCTCACTGAATTAGCGAACTCTAGCTTCAGTTTAAAATAAAGAGTCCAGCGGTGGTAGCACACATCTTTAATCCCAGCACTAGGAAGGCAGTGGCAGGCTGATCTCTGTGAAATATATATAGCTAGTTCCAAGACAGCCAGCCAGGGTCATACAATGAGTTCTGTTATAAAAAAATAAATGAGGAAATAAAGCGAGGAGGGACTGAGGAAGAAACTTGGCACCAACCTCTGACCACTACATATCCATACATGTATGTGTTCCCATGCATACATATATAGTCACACACATACACACATGCACATACATACTCATGCATTCTGAACACCTTTTCATGCATTTTGTCTTTTACAGTAATTTTAATAATGTCCATCCTATTTGAATGTATTGCCATTCATTCGAGTGCTTTCTTTGCGCTGGATGTTTTGGTTGTCTTTCATTTTCTACTCCCATGAATTGCTGTGTGGCCTTTTTGATAGATAGTTCTTGGGTACAGCAGGGTAGGGCACCCCATCACTGTGCAGAGTACAGAGTGAGTTCATAAGTGAGCCAGCTCACCAGTGATGGGCAAGAGTCTCTGAGGGGTGCGGGGAGGCCAGACTAAGCCTACAAGCTTGAGGGAGTGGCTTTAAAAGCCACAACACTTTTTCTTTTTTAAATGAATAGGATTAAGAAAAGATTTATGTCCCAATGAGAGGGCAGCAAGGTGTTTTCAGCTTTGGATCCAGAGGAAGGAAGACAATGGGCCATGCGGATGATGGGTAAGAAGTGCCAGTGTTGCTGGGAGTTCACGTTGAGCATTGTTTTACCCTACCCTTCCCCACGGGCCGAAGCACCAACAGACCCATGTCCTGTGTGAACCGCATCTTTTCCCATGGAGCCTTGCGCGATCGTGTGGGGCTTCTGAGGGATTTTGCGATGTTACCAAATGCCCCATAGGATAGTGTTTTGCAACCAGGAGAAAGACAGTCTGTGTCCCTTTTCTGTGCAGTCACTCACTATTCTGTTATTGTGTCTTCATATTTTCATTTGTGGGAAGGTGACCTGCAGTGGCGGAAGGAGGGAAGAATGGGTTTGAGCTTAAAAAGACAGAGGATGAGTTTCAAAGATGGCGGCTCTAACAGGGATAACCTTGAGGACATTATGTTAAGTGAGAAACGCCAAAAGGACAAACGATGTGCAGCTCCTCTGACAGGAGACACCGGCTGGACAGAGTCGTAGAAACAGCAGGCAGAGTGGCAATTGATTACTGGACTAAAGCAGTGGGGGTTATCTCATAGATGCAGACTTTCATTTTGGAGCATTAGAAATCTCTAGACACAGATGGTGGCGATGGATTGCAGCATTGCATTGTGAATAAACTTCACGTCGTGGAGTTACATACCCATCATTTGCAAATTTCATCTTGTGCACATTTTACTCTGTTAAAAGATAAAGAAATGGTGAAAGCTAACCTAGGAATTCTAGGCAAGAAGGTGGGTGGGGGAATAGAGTGACCGGGAGAATCGAAGGCTCGCTAGACAGGAGTAATGAACATTGACTCATCAGGGAGGTCAGGTGGTTGAAAATCTGTCCTGTCTCAATGACTGCTTCCCCAGTGGACAAGGAAAGTGCTAAGGTTTAGTGATATGCAGGATCTTCTCAAGACGGCTGTAACATAGAGCTGGAACTCAGACCTAGCTCGGACTTGTCCAGGGTCTCCTTTACTGGTCCTTCCTGCTCGCCTTCTGCGCCACTGTTCTCTTTGTGTTCCTGTAGCACCTGATCCACTGACCAGCTGGTTCAATAGATCACTATCCCATCCAAGAGATAGGAAACTAAGACTCACAGGCTAAGATGTCTACCTAACTTCATGTAGCTAATGAGTGGCAGGCACAGTTTGTATCAACCCAAATTCATCTGGATTTAAAGCTCATCAATGCTTTATGGCTTAATCTAAGCTCTAGTAACCATTTCTTAAATGTGGCATGCATGCACATGCATGCACGTGCTTGTACACACACACACACACACACACACACACACACACACACACACGCACGCACCAGGAGGGAGTGATTGATGGTAGCAGTATCATAGGACACAGCTGTAGTTTTAAGATGCACCCTGTAGCACCTCTTTGCCGTAAGAGGTCATGCAGATCCTAGAAGGCCCCCATTTCACTTTTTTTTCTGAGGACTCTTGATACCAGAACAAGTTTGCCTGAGAAATAGGTGCACCCTGTGATACTGTATTGCAACGATTCATTGACTCATCTGTCTTGTCGACCAGGTTGTAAGCACTCAGAGGGGAGGGCGTGGGCTCTGTCTGAGCTATCTCTGAATGCTTACTGCTTAGCATTGTGCTCCACCCCTAGGAGGGACTCCTTACCTAGAGAGAAAGAATGTATGAATAAACCACAGAAGCAAAGAAAATGTTCCTATTAACTCTTCGGGATGAACTGCTTTGATATTCAATATCTATAGAGAACAGTGGTTAACTCCAACCTGACTTTGGTTCCTTTCTCTCCATCTGAGAACTACGCATGTTCTGAACCCCTGCTGGGTAGCCTAGGGAAACAGAAGTACATGTGATCCACATCCTTTCTTAAGGATGCAGTGGTCCAGAACAATGATGCAAGGTTATACGCAAACTTCATGAACAAAATCTTGTTGAGTGTCCTAAAGAAAGATGAGCTTTCCAAAGGACAGTAAGAAAAGCAGAGAAATTGTTAAGAGCCCAGGCCTTAGCAGAGAGGCTGCTTATTGGCTGTGAGACCCTGACAGGTTTCAGGAACTCCTTGAGATTCAGTCTATTCTTGTGAGAAAATACAGGGAAATGTTATAGGTTGAACATGTCTCCTAGAATAGCAGTTCTCAACCTATGGTTCACGACCCCTCACAGGGGTCACATATCAGATACCCTGTATGTCAGATGTTTATATTATGATTCATAACAGTAGCAATGAAAATAATTTTATGTTTGGGAGTCACCAGTTATGAGGAACTGTGTTAAAGGGTCCCAGCATTAGGAAGGTTGAGAATCACTGACCTAGAAGATGTAGAATTCTAGTCTTCAAAGCCTATAAATGTGACTTTATTCATAAATAGGGTCTTCTGTGGTTTGAAAGTGAAATGCAGCCAGTAGGCTTGTGTATTTAAACCCTTGGCTCCTACTTGGCAGTGCTGGTCTGGAATATTGTGGAACCTTTAGGAGGAGGAGTCTTGCAGGAGGAGGAATGAGCCTGGATGTCTAATTACCATGCCCCGCTTCCTATCTCTACTCTGCTGACTGTGGATAAAGTGTGAGGAGCTGTCTCATGCTGCTACTGCTGTGACTTCCTCTCCACGTAGATGGTTTCCCCTTGAACTGTAAGCCAGAAAAAAACCCCATTTTAAGTTGTTTCAGATACTTGATCATAGCAAGAAGAAAAGTAATTAATGCAGGGTCTTTGTCAATGGCCAAGTTAAGACTAAAGTAAACAGTCCCAAGCCAAAATGAGTGCTGTCTTCATAAGACAGAGACACAGAGAACAGCACTACAAAGGACAGATGATGGGTGACAAGGGAGATGGACATCCATGAGTCACAGATACTGGGGCTGCACAGATTCTTCACCATAGCTCTCAGGAGGAACCAAAGCACTGGAACGGTGACCTTGGACTCTTAGACTTCAGACCCTGAAAGAATAAGTTACCACGATTTAAGACACGGGGCTTGTGGTTCTTGGTTCAGGCTGCCTTAGCAGATTAGTGGATGAGGTAATAATAGTACTAATTTCTCCAGAATGTGAGGATGAGATGAGGTGAGGTGATAGAAGCAGGGCCCTTTGCTCTGCTCTTATCCGCAGTGTTTAATAGTGATGGGTGGCACGCTCACTTCTGCCTTGGGGACTCAGACAGGTCTCACAGTGGCAGTAGCATGTGTTCTGATGCTCAAAGCTGGGAAGCATGCAGGTTTCATCCAGAACAGGAAAACACACCCATGGACTCATCATTTGTAAAAGTAAGGGCTTGAGCTTTGCCCCTAAGTACTATCTTTTGACCCAGAGACCAGGAGGCTGGCACTTCCTTCCTCTTCTTCCAATAAGAACCATTCATTTTGTCTGGGTTACCACTGGGGCAGGCAAGATGGCTCAGTAGGTAAAGCCACTTGCATCCACATTTGACAATTCCATTTTGATTCTTGGTATCCACAAGGTAGAAAGAGAGAACTGACTATCACTGATTGCCACCTACCTGCTGACCTCCACAGCACACACACACACACACACACACACACACACACACACACACACACACACTAAAGAGATACTCTTTCCTGCTCTAGTTACCTTTCTGTCCTTTTCTGGGCTAAGGACCAGAGTTCTCTAGCCTTCCAGACTGGATAGGTATCTTGGAAGGGTATGCACCTCCAAAAGAGACCATGAGAGTTTTCACTGGGGATTCTGAGATGAGAAAGACACTTCATTCTTTGAACTGGCCCTGATGATTCTTGGGGATATTTTCCTTTAGGAAACAATCTGTTTAATAGAAGTAGGAGGCTAATGTGCAGAGAGCATTAAAGTGATGAGGATGGAGGGATGGAGGGATGGAGGGATGGAGGATGGAGGTAGAGACAGAGAACATTTTCTTTTTTTTTCTTTTTTTTTTTTTTTTTTTTGGTTTTTCGAGACAGGGTTTCTCTGCAGCTTTTTTAGAGCCTGTCCTGGAACTAGCTCTTGTAGACCAGGCTGGCCTCGAACTCACAGAGATCAGCCTGCCTCTGCCTCCCGAGTGCTGGGATTAAAGGCGTGCGCCACCACCGCCCGGCTGGAGAACATTTTCTGATCTCTGTTTATACGGCACTGATACCATTGTGAGGGCCCCTCCCTTACGATGTCACATAAATATAATTACCTCAAATCTTCTATCTAAATATCGCTACTCTGGCAGTTAGGGCTTCAACATAATTTCTGGGGGTGGGGGTGGGTGGGGAGAAGGCAGTTTAGTTTACAGCAGGAACATACTATCTGTGAGCTTGTAGAAATAATTAGGATAATTAGACTTTGACAAATTGGCTTTGAGTACATTTTATACAAAGTTGTTACTGACTGAAGACTATTGATACATTCTAACCCTTGAGTTCTCAGAACAGGTGCCCTTTATGTCTAAGATGGTGCCTGTCACAGTGTTGGGAAAGGAATGGTTCCATTCTTTTTTCCCTCTGTGATCTTTTAGTTCCTGGGTTCTCCACATTTTGTCCCCTCAGTTTCTTTGCTCATGCTAGTCCCCCTGCCTGGAACACCCTCTCCTCATCCAGCAAGTATTTTTTGGGTGCTAATTATGTTCGACACTTGCCTAGGTAATGGGACATAAGGTGGACAAATGCTACTCGTTTCTGCTCTCACGCACTAAGATTCCGACACAGGCAAATAAACAAGAGGAAGTGTATGTGCAAAAACCATGCTATAGCAAATGGAGAAAGAACCATGGAGAAAAATAAGGCAGCGAGTGAGGTGGGCTATGCGGGTGGGCAGGGTCTGCTGCTGCACATTTTAGTTGGATGGTGACAGAGATCTTCAGGACTTCCCTGAGTCCCCGGCCTTGGCAAACGGACCCCGCTTTAGGTCTTGTAGCGTCTTTCTTTCCTTTGTGATTGCACTAGTAGGTATGATTACTCCGTGAATGTGTTCGACCCTGTTGTTCAAAGCTTTGCCAAACTGAGTCCACCATTTGCTGTGTTCCTCTCCTCCCATCTCAGAGACTATGCCTTTGCTACCCTGCAAACAGTGACTGGGTGGGCCGTGAGGATAAAACAGGACATTTAGATTTCTTCCTAGCTATGGGCCGGCAGAGGGGTAAATCATAATGGAAGTGCTATAAGCAATGTGTCTTTGGGCACTGTACATAGTAGGGACTTTGGAAAGCAAGCGATCAAATAAGCAGCAAGCCCAAAGCTGTGGTAGTGCAGGGCTTCTCAGACTGGAGTGTGCTGCCAGTCCCCTGGAGGCTATACTTCTTCCAAGTCACAGCAAACATTCTGCGTCACCCACACGACATGCTCTCCTGACAATGCAATATGACACATGCCCCTTTGAGATCCGGGGGCTACTTCCCCTCTCCTGAAATCATGGTAGCATCATGACAGTAGTGACTTTTTGAGGTGTTTAAAATTCAGCTGCCAGACTATGAGAACAATCTTGGAAGAATTATAAAGATTTTCTCTTTCTTCTTGATTTGAAGCTGGGTAGGTACAGTTGTGTTCAGCGGCCAGCGTACAGGCCACATGTGGCCAAGGAGAGCTTTAAACGCAGCCTAACAAAACGTTGTAAATTTACGTAAGATGTCACTTTTTGGGGGTGAGGAAGGATAGCTCATTTGCACGCTTGAGTATGAACTTTGTAGGTGACAATGTCGTGCCACGTGTCAAAGGTTGGACGAGCTTTGTGGAGTGTCTGGGGATGCATCATGTGGCTGAAGACTGCTCAGAAGCGAGGCCACACTTAATAAAGCACCGCTGATGAGAAAAACCAAGTCCTGTTGATTGTTTGAGATCCTCGGCCCGGCTATGCCCGAATCCCTGTGAGTCTTCAGTGAGCTGAGCCACTACTCACAGTACTTTTTTTTTTTTTTTTGGTTTTTCGAGACAGGGTTTCCCTGTAGTTTCTAGAGCCTGTCCTGGAACTAGCTCTTGTAGACCAGGCTGGCCTAGAACTCAGAGATCCGCCTGCCTCTGCCTCCCGAGTGCTGGGATTAAAGGCGTGCACCACCACCGCCCGGCTACTCACAGTACTTTTTGCATCTTATTTGAATCGGATCTCTGTCACTGTGTCAGGAGTGCCACGACCAAGATAATGGATAGCAATCTTGGTAGTTTATGTCTATAAATGCATTTGAAACTGTTCAGGGCTGTGAAGAAACAGGGATCTTGCTAATCCTACCTCTTTAAGAAAATCCTTGAGGAGTCTTGTTGACTGATTACTATTAATGAGCACCCCAGAAGCCCCATCCTTGATGCTCCAGGGGCCCTCAGTAGGTACTTCCACCCTCTTCTCCCTGACTCCTTTAGTCCCCCCCCCCCACGTTTTAGCTCCCAAACAGTCACCCTGTACCTGCTCCCAGCATTTCTAGCTGAGGACAGATCTGGCCCAACCCAAAGGAGCTCAATGGAGAGTCTCAGTGACTCATCTTGAACAGAGCCTAGGGTTTGTCTAGAGGTTTCCGAGGTGGCGCTCTCGTGGGAGAAATTCTAGAATTCAAATGAATAAGTGGATTGGGTCTGAGTGCCAACTTGGAGCGATTAAAGGATCCCGTGAAAGCTGAACCCCCGGAGAGCTATGTCCGTTCCTATTGTATAACACCGAGATTCAAAGGTGCAGAGGGCTCGCTTCTTTTGATCCGAGCACCTGTGCACATCCACCCAGGTCCCTTGGGATCCTGGCATGAGCCTAATTCTTTACACCATGGTGGTCAGCCCCAGGCTCTTTTCCTATCATCCCGGGTACTCATGCCTAAATAAGAGTTCCTCCGGAGATTGGGGTGGACTGTGCTAGTCAGTCTTATATGTTGAGACCTACCTGGTCCTTAGGTCTTAGTAGTAGCTACAAGGAGGCAGGACACTGGTTTCTTTCCTCTCCTGTCTGTGAGCAGGTGATTTTGGAGGTTAAGCTTTTGAGCATGTGATTTCTGATTTGCAGCGTTCTTCCTGTTTGTCTCCCTTTCTACAGAATCCATTCTCCTTACCTAGTTGTCAGTGTCCCCCTCCCCCTGGACACATGCCTTTATTCACGTCAGTTCTCCCCACCTTTGAGAGTCTGGAACTCCTTATCCTTCACTTAGTGATTTGGGGGCACAGTGAACTTTAAGTGTTCAATGTGTCATGATTTAGAAGTAGCTTTTTAAATCCCCAAGTCTCTGGGACATCCTCTAAAAACCATGAAGCAGGTCACCATGGACTCCTGCGCTTTGCCTAGCCGGAAGTCTGAGATTCCCGGTCCTCCTCCCCAGAGGGCAGAGAGCTAATCTCTGTGGACTAGAGGTCAGGCCTGGAAACCTGTTCCATCACTTTCTAGCAGTGTGGTCTTGGGCTGCAGAGGAACTTCCTATTATTACCTCACTTTCCTTATCTGCTCTGTGAGGGTGATGACAAACCCCACATCTGTGAAGATAAAGAAAACCACTCAGGAGCTAGCACACAAGGAAAACACAGAGACGGTTGGCTGTGGTGGCTATTATATATAAATCAGTAAAAATTAAGCATTTAAAAGGAGACACTGCCGAGCGAGACTCCTGACTCTGAGTGCCATGTGGATTTGACCTCTCGGCGACTTGAGGCAGCCTCCAGACATCACGTCTCTCCGGTGCATCTTGTTTCAGCATCTTATTCTTTCCCTCAACAGACGGGCAGCTCCCATCTACCGTTGGTCTACAGGATTTAAGCCACCCCAGCTCCCACAGGAGGACTGTGGGAATCAGGATTAATGCTGGGAAAATGTTTTCTAGTTCTGGCTGAATGATGGATTAGCATTCTGGTCTGTGAATGTACTTCGTCAGCTCTCAGCCCCGTGGTCAGGGACAAGCGATCCTTGGCTTCACTTTAGGGGAATGCTGAGGGCGAACATAATACTCTCGTCTCGGCTATTTCTGAACCGGAGAGACTGTAAAGGAAGCTTAAGAGAGGAGTGTATGAGTTCAGACAATGCTTGCTGGCTGGTGAGGAGTGAAACCACGAGGATTAGGAGGTACACTGCACACCGACAAAACAAAACAGGACCAGGCAACACACTTAACTCTTTGTCTACCAGTTCAGTCTCCACGGTCTGCAGCATCTGCCTGCCATGACGGCAGAGCTTAGTTTGGGACTCTTGGAGGGATTGCATTGGAATATAGAACGCATTCACTCAACTCCAGGCACAGGAGCCCTGGTTTTTGTGCTACATTTGGACAGCAAAGTAGAATTCTATAAGTAAAGCTTACTGTTCAGCCGGGCGGTGGTGGCGCACGCCTTTAATCCCAGCACTCGGGAGGCAGAGGCAGGCGGATCTCTGTGAGTTCGAGACCAGCCTGGTCTACAAGAGTTAGCTCCAGGACAGGCTCTAAAGCTGCAGAGAAACCCTGTCTCAAAAAACCAAAAAAAAAAAAAAAAAAAAAAAAAGCTTACTGTTCATTAACTCTCTTTTGCCTAGATCCTTAGGTATCTCCCTGATAGATTCTGACCAACTGGTTAACTCCGAGCATTGTCGAAAACCCAGGCAGGTGGTTGTTTAACACAATAGCTTCACTAGGTCTTTGTGTTATTCAGTGTTTTGTAGAGCGTGGAACTTTCCCCATGAGGCCAAAATCAGGAACTCTGCAAAGACCCGTGTTAGAGATTTTGTTCTGTTCTGTTTTGGTTCTTGGGACACAGTGTAGCCTTCGCGGCCTCTCCATAGACATTTTCACTGTACTGGGTGGATGGGAAGATAATATAGTAATTATATCATTAATTTCACATGATGCCAAGCCCAACTGCAGAATTATTTTTGCAAGCAGGGGTGATATCCAAAATATTTAATAAGTACTACCTGCGTACCATTGAGCAATCAGAGCTTACCCTGGGGATTCAGGAACTTTTCCTGCTTGAATATCAACCTGTAATTGCTGGCTTGTGGGCAGTCTAGGGCGCTCCAGGGTTGGGCGTCAGGGAGCAGAGGGATAGCATCTATCTATCAACAATTTTATGTATGGGGCCAGTGTAGACTAAAGGACTAATTACAGCAATGGATTCTCTCCTACTGTGTGGGTCCTGGGGACTGAACCTAGATCATCAGGTATGGTGGCAGATGCCTTGGCCTACTGAGCCACCTCACTGGCCATTGTGAACAAAAGGTTAACAGCCAGTAAGACAACGCTGTACACATTTCAGAAGGTGAGGGTGACTATTCTTTAGAATGCCGAAAGTTTCAAAGCACACTGGTAAAATGGCCATCTCGAATTCTTGCCAAGCTCAGGGACAAGCTCCAGTTGCATCAGCCAGTCAACCAGTGGTCAGCACAGGTTGCTATCAGGGCTCTTCCTGCCTCGGGGTCCCTAGTCCTGTTACCTTGCTGTCATCTCTGGCTGATGGAGGGGGCATGTTTGTCTTGTTTTTGATCCCTACTTACTGCTTAGCTTCTGGTCCATTCATTCCCTTGCCCCTTGGCTGGTGTGGTCGCATCTCACTCATGGAATCCTGGGATGGGTCCACTTGCCTATGACTTCATGACTTCAGTCAAAGTGGGTTTCTTTCTTTTTTTTTTTTTTTAAGATGGGGCCTCCATCCTTGAACTTCAGCATAGGGTGGCATCCATAGGAACCAAAGCAGTGGCTCTGCCTTTTGTCCTTGACTTCCACTTCTGGACTTCTTTCTCTTTGCACTGGCTCTCGCTCTCCCCCTTTTCCTCCCATCTCCCGTTCTTCCCACCCTCAGCTCTGGTCCTTAACTAGCTCACTGTCTTCCATTCCAGGGACACGAAAGAGCATCGAGCACTCTGTCACTGGTGTTCGTTTGTCTTGGTAGTAGGGCTTAACCCCAGAGTTTCACACAAGCTAGGTATGATAGCTAATCTTCATTTCCAACTTCCTGAAATTTAGAGTAAGCACGGAAAGAGCTCTGTATGTGTCTATAATGGTATTTCACCGTCCGTGACATGATTCTACTGTCTGGGGTCCCAGAATGAAGGAAGAGGAAGGAGAGAGCTGAGCACCAGGGCTCTCCTCTCTCTGCTTTCTCTTTGTAGAGTCCATGTGACCAGCTGCCTCAAGTTCCTGTTATTATGACCTCATTATCTTAACAGACACAGGTGGAGGCGAAACAAGTCTTTCTATCCTTAAGTTGCTTTTGTCATGTATTTTGTCAAGACAATGAAGAGTAACAAATACATCAGACATCTACACTACTACCACCGAGCTGTGGTCCTAGCCCATTGCCGTCTCATTTAAAAATACCCCTACCAGACAGGCCTATAGGCAAGCCCATGGGGGCGTTTTCTTGATTGATGATGGATAGGGAAGGGTCCAGTTCACTGTGAACAGTGCCATTCTTCTGCAGGTGGTCTTAGGGTGTATAAAAAAGTAGGCTGAGCAAACCAGGAGAAGCAAGCCATTAAACAGCGTTCCTCTATGGCTTCTGCTTCAGTTTCTGCCTCCAGGTTCCTGCCTCGAGTTCTGGCCCTGACTTCTCTTCATGGTGGTTGGTGATCAGGATGTGTAAGCAGAGGAAGTCTTTTCCTCCCCAAGTTGCCTTTGGTCATGATGTTTTATCTCAGCAATAGAAAGCAAACTAAGATAAGTGTTTTCAGTAATTTATGTGTTGAACTTCCTTTCCGGAGTCAGCTGCCATCTCCGCTCTTTCTTACAAACTCACACATGCTGCGGCCTTACAGAAGATGCAGATGCTCTGGGTTCTTGTGTCACCTTGTCTTTGCACCTGGCCAGCACGCCTCTCTCCAGTCTGCCCTCTTTGTCATGGTGATAGGGCCAAGGGACCTTCTTTAACAGATGCTTAGGTAATTGGCTTCAGTGCCACTTCCCCCACTGACCATTGCTTCTCCTGAAGCCAGAGTTGAATTCTTTGTGCGTTAGTCATGTTTCCAGTGCTGTGATAAAACGCGAACAGCTGGTTTGCTGGTTTAGCTGTTCATTCCCCAGGACTTAACCTTTCTAGCCCATTCCCTCCTCACACGTGTAGGGGAAACCAGGACACTTCCGCGTTTCTTCATAGTTCCAAACAGTGGGATGGAGTGTGCGGCAGGGAAGGAGTGAGTGCAGGCATCTCTTCCATTAAGTTAGGAAGACTGCATTAGGGAGACATCGAAGGTTTTAACCATAGCAGTGTGATGTGACACCATCATCATGGGTCATCAAATGAGAGTAGGGCCAATGTTTCTGTTTAGTTATATTTATAATTGCAGTACCTTGAGGATAGTACCACGTTTCTCTATCTTTTGGTCTTAGCAGACAGCTCAGATTTTTTTTGGAAAATAAAAATAGGTTATAAAATGTTAAATGAAGAAAACGTGAAGAGACTACCTAAGAGCCCTCTAGCAGAACCACAAACATCCATGTCATATAGAACAGTCATTTCATTAAGAAGAAAGTTCTCTCTGCCCCTAATATTAAGGCTTCGTGGATGCCATGCAAAATGTCTACCATTGAGCAATATCTCCTGGTTTTGTTTTTTGAACTTTGAAACATTGTCTCAGGCAGGCCTCTAGGTTTGATCTTCCTGCCTCAGCCTCTCGAGTAGCTTGGATTATAGGCTCGCAACACCAGAAGTTTATTCGTTTAACTTTAGGTACAATTTTAGCAGGTTCCTCCATCTCTTTAAACCATGGCTAATATAAAAGAACAGGTGGATGAGGCGGGAGAGAAGGTGCTGGCAAGACCCTGACAGCAGAAATGTCACCTGACCCTCTCACGGTGCTGGGAACGGAACTGTCATAAGGCAAAGGATGAGTTTTCAAGCATGACTTTGGCTAGAGCATGGAAAACAACTTTAGTCAACAAAGGCCATTCTCACCCTGTCTAATACTGAGTGACCGGAGGAAAGCCCTGTCTCTGAAAGGTGACGCGACACTGTGCGAACTCTCTGTAGGAACAGAAGGCATTGACCCTATTGGAGTTTTCACTGAATAAGCTTCAGCCATCTGGAAGAGGCATGGCATTCTTCCTTCACCAAGATGCTACACCAAATCTGCTGGGTTGGACATGGTTCTGTTTTTTCCTTGGCAAACCTTTTTTTTCTTGGCAAACCTTGTTGCCAGTCAAACAGCACCAAAGTGATCACTGAAATGTATCTGGACACCGCTTTGTAATGTCTTCTCTTTGCAGTACCAGGGAGCTCTTCTCCTGAAGGTTATATGAGGCGAACTGTTAGCATAAGAAATATTTCCTCTAACTTACGTCATCAGTTTCTATTTTTTCAAAAATGTAAGATTTTTAATTATGTGTGTGTGTGTTAGTGTGTGTGTGTGTGTGTTAGTGTCTAGGCTTGTGTACACGAGTGCAGTGCCTGCAGAGGCCAGAAGAGGGTGTCCCATTCTCTGAACCTGGAGTTAGAGGCACTCGTGAGACCCCCCAATGCGTGTGTCGAGAGATGTAACTACTGAGCAACCTCTCAAGCCACCGGAATCCTACTTTGGGGACAGCAGTTTGGGGGTAAGGTTTTGTTTGGAGAATCCTCAGTTAACAAATATGGTCTAGGTTCTTATTTAAGATGATAAGGTATCCAAATACAAACTTTTAGGGGGCAGTAAATGACAAGATACTAAGATGCTTAGGAAAGTGCCCAGCATTTAACAAACGCTGTCCACTGTGTCCGGAGCTCTGTGGCCAAGCGTGTGCTATGAGGAGTGAGGCCAAGATCTGAAAATTTGGGTTGTCTGAATGTGAAGAGTAAGCAGAGGGCAGCCACAAAGAGACAGGAAGGATATTTTAGGTGGCACAAAAGGCAAAAAAGAAAACCTGTATGTTTAGGCATTGGGTCAGCTGTCCAAAATAGGATGCGCTCCATTGTCAGTGTCTTCTGAAAGAATGGAAGGGAGGTTCAGGGAATAACGAGGTAGGGGTGGGTCTATGTCTGTGACATCTTGTAAACTATCTTATTGTCTTACTAAAGGACACAGCCTTGCTCCCTGTGATATTTTTAGACCTAATTTTTAGATTCCCTGGTAGAGAAACCAGATAGAAAAAGAGAGACGAAACCAAGGCTGCTCCCACGGCTGCTGGAGGGTGGGGCATGAGGCGAGGGAGAGGGCAAAGATGCTTCTGGAGCTTCCCAGCTTGGGCAACTTGGTGGCTGTGATGCTGCTCACCCAGAAGGGGAGGAGGGAAGATGGGAGGGAGGAGGAGCAGGTTTGGGTGTGGAGAGGTGATGAGTTCATTTTTAGGGCAGTTTGAATTTGAGGTGCCTAAGGGAAGTTGAGGTGCAGCTCTCCAGCAGGCAGTTAGAAGGCAGAGTATGGATACCGAATACAGAGCCGACTAGACAAACCGACTTGGGAGCTACTAGCTAACAAAAAACAACAGCAACTTGGAGGGAATGGTTGAGTTTGCAAAGCGAATGAAGGCAGCTGAAGAGGGAAAGAGGCACACGGGTGGCATCCTGGGAGCACGAAGGACAGCTAAGAGGAGGCCTCAGCCTGTGACCCAAGGAGGGGCTAAATGTATGAGCAAAGCCGTTGTCTTGTGAGCAATCTTCAGAGGGCCCTTCCCAGAACTTGCCGGTCCTGATTAGCTATCAGAGAAACGCCATGGCTCTTAAAGAGCCTTAAGGGATTTATGATCTTGGAATCAGTGCTTTTAAGTTGGAAAGAATTTTAGAAGCCTCATGGTTCAATGGTTTTTGAAAAAGTGTTTAAAGGAGACAACTCTAAAAACAACAACGAAAATTTTGAGACCCTTTTGCCCAGTTTCAATAGTTAATAAAAGGATGAACAGCCGCCACTGGGGAAGTTGGAGCTAAAGGTATCTCTTGGAACAGTACATAAACTCCTCGGCTCCAGGATTTATCGGTGTCAAATATATGCCAGCCTTAGCGCTCAGTTCTGGATGTAGCTGTGGACAAAACAGTTCTTGCCCCGGGCTCCCGGCCTCTCTTCCTTGGCTGCACTGAAAATCACCTGATGAGTTTTGAAACGGTCTTAGTGTCTGGACTGTGGGCTGTTCCCATGAAATCAGAATCCTGGCAACCAAACCGCGGTGTCTGTATTCATGCGCAGGCGCATCTTGGGAGAAGGCTAGCTAGAGAAGACACGAGGACCCGGCAGAGTTCTACTGAGTCTGATGGTAGAATCTTAAGCCTGTTTGCTCCCATTTTCTCCCGATGTTAAAATTGGCTGAGATGGACTGTGGCGGGGTTGGGGCTGGAACTGCAGCTCTTCCTTCGAAGTGTCTCTTTCTGCAAACCAGTGTGGCCTTGACTTGCTCTGTGCTGTGTGGCCCTTAACCTGGTTGGTCATTGGGCTTTGATGTTAAGTAAAAACCTGGTGAATGGTTAGCATTGTTCTCTCTCCACTGCTGCTGTCTTCTTTCTCTGTGAGAAACCAGGCGAATTCTTTCTCTAAATGGGGTATTCTTCCTTCAGAGGCCAGACAATGGGTTCCTTTCACTGGCCATGCAGTCTCTAGTAACAGAGACCACGGGGACTGCCAACAAACTGCTTGTGAAACTGGCACAGCCCAGGACCTGAAAGCGAACCGGGGTACGGACGCCTGCAGCATAAGTGGCCCCGCATTGTGTATAGGACTTCCTAAGAGCCTGGGACTTCTCACACTCCTTGGAGGGAATGCTGCAGGCAGGGCTGAGGCTTGCTTGACTTCCTCTCACCAAGAGGCTGCCAGAGCTTCTTCTCCAGCAGGCTCACTCCTGCTCGAGAGGCAAAGGGCAGCAGTGTGTATTTCTGGGAGATTTCGAGTTGGTGGAGTAACTCCTCTGGGCTTCAGTTTCAGGCTTGAAATGCTTAGGATGTAGTTTCGCTGTGCGCCTTCAAAGGTATAGAAACTGCAATGCGTGGGCCGTTCACTGCAAGCTGCATGCTAAGTTTGGTTGTAATTTAATTCTTAGAACTAAAATATAATAATAGATATTGTAGATGGTTGTCCCTTACAAATGAGAGAACTGAAGAGCCGAGAAAGAAAGGCCAGAGACATAGCCATGGTAGGAGCTAGACTCTGATTCAGGCTTCCCATAGTAAGAGGTCAATACTGTATTAGCTGTTACCTCATACTGAATGCTGTTTAGAATTCAGTCTGGAGTAGTGAAAAGGTGCTTTTTTTTTTACTAGGGGAGATTTATATCACTTTGGAAACACACATAACTACAACATCGAAGTTTTGAAGGCAGCATAAGAGAAAGACACCACCCCAATAGTTTGTAGGAGCCAATTATGTGCTAGGATTGAGAGCATCTTTTACGTGCATGAGGGAAAAAAAGTCTGAAATATAAGATTCATTGTTCATGTTGGAAATAAGAATGCAAATCAAGGAGCAGTGTAGACCCTGACCTTCGAGACTGTATCTGTTTGTGCTGATTTTGGGTACCACGTGTGTCCTAGTGACCCTGAAGAATACAGGGACCTTTATGTTTCGGTTCACTTTTTTTCACATCCTGAGGAATTTTGTTCTTACGCCTTGTACCCCACAATAACCAGAAAGAGCTGTCCCTTAGGTGGCTTCCTTGGTAGCCATATTGGGAGGAGAAGGCACTAACGATAATATTTGTAATAACAGTGATTGTAGCTAATGCCCAGCGAACACTACGTCCTTATGCCCCGTGTGTTCTGAATAATGTTGCAAGAGCTCCAGAGATAGTATCACATTTAATTCCTACAATGGTCCTATTCAGTCAACCTCAAACTCTCCCCATTTCTCAGGTAGGTAACTATGACACAGATCAGTGAAGCAACTTGCCTACGGTCACATAGCCTAGCTATGGCAGAGCTCGGCTGTGCACTACAGCGCTACCTGTGGTCATCATGCCCCCGACCTGGTGATACGTTGGTAGTTTCTCTGTGGAGCAGCCCATGGAGAGAGGGCTCACTGAGAATGACTCTCCTGCCCCTTTATTTTTGTTCCCTGTGGACTGGGTTTTAAAATGAGACTGACTTTATGTTCTCAGATGATTGTGGCTTTTGTCCTTGTTAAATTTGACTCTGACCTGCTGGCCCAACTGGATTCTTGGGGTTCTAACACCCTTCCTCTCCACTGAGAATCCAGGGCAGTGTTTCTGTCCTAATTTAAGGAAGGGTCTCCTTTTGCAGTGAGTCACCTGTGAATTCTCATTCTGTGTCCTGCTCTTCAGACTGTCTCTGTGTCCTCAGACTTTGACTCTGAGAGTCACATTCGAATCCTGGAGCTGGTGGCTGGAGAACCCTTCTGACTCTGGCTTTGTTGTCCCCCATCACAAGGTTTGGACCAGCTGAATGTGGAGAGAATAGCTCTCACAAAGGTTCACAGTGAGGAGTGACTGAGCTAGGATCCCAGCCAGGTCAACATGGTACCGAAGCTGGCTGCCACCGGCCCACGTGGCATCCCAGTTTTCCTTCCCTCTTCCTTCATTCTGAAGCTCCTACTGTTGTCCCACTTGTGGGTCTGAAGCTCCTCAAGTCTGGATCCTGTGCTGTTGTGCAAATAATTCCCTCGCCTTTCCATCCGCGCTTGCTGGGAACAGCTGTCACATGAGGGCGTGCATGTGTGTGTGTTCCACCTGTCCTTACCTGCTCCTCCTGGGAGATAGCTGGTCCTGTGCCCAACTTTGGTTCATTTCTAGTGAAAAACAACCTGACCTAAAGATAAGAACTCACTCCAGCAAGATCGGAGGATACGATAATGCGGAACTCTCAGAGTTCACGTTAACTGGTGACTTATTCCACTCCAGAGTTCTCATGTGTGGGGCGTAAGTCCTGGGCTAGGGTGGGGGCCCAGGAAAGATGGAAAACCAGGCCTGTTTCTTAAGGATAGCTGAGGCCTCCCACTAAAATGTTTAGGAGGTTAGAGCATGGGTCAGTTGTGTGTGTGTGTGTGTGTGTGTGTGTGTGTGTGTGTGTGTGGAGAGCTGGTATAGGCTCTCTAGTGGGCAGAAGGTTAGCTGTTTAGGATGCTCTCTTGAGAGTTGTTTCCATACTCTGAGTCTTAATTTCTCAATACAGGAGACACGGCCTTACATCCTTAGCCCCTTTATCAGTGAGGGGTGCGAGAGAGACTTAGGCTGTTTAGCTGAGGCCTCCCCAAAGCACATGCTGATTTTGAAAAGGGTCTGTGAAGAAACTGTCACTATGAGGGATTCCATGCCAAGGGTGGCAGCAGTCAGGGTTTTGGGAGGATCTGGGAGGCAGAGTCATAATGTCATATCTATGCTTAATAGCGGGGCAGTGACATCTCTGAAAGAGCAGATGAGGACTGGATGCTATTCTTAGTGACTGCCTTGGTCAGTTTTCTAGTGTTTTAATAAAGTGCCCGAGGCTTAAAGAAAAGAAGTTTATCTAGCTCACTGTTTTGAAGACATAAAGCCTTCAGTGTCATCCAGGTCCCTCTCTGACTGACAGACAATATGATGTCATGGTAGACAGGGTCATGGCAGGAGCACTCATGAGAGGATCCACACACCAAGGCAGGAAGTCAGAGAGAGGCCACCAATTCTATTCTTTTAAACAGCTACCCTCTCCAGAGAAATAGCCAGGGTCCCGCGAGAACTACAGTAATATCTTTTGAAGGAAGTACCATTAATGGCTAAGTTGCCTTAAACTAGGTCCCACTATTTCAAGGGCCACCTACCCTGTACTCTCAATCTGAGGACCAAGCTTTCTGCCCATGAAGGCAGAAGTGGAGGTACAGGCAGAGAAGGAGGAGTAGACCACATCTGAACCAGAGTAGGGGCAAAATGTCATGTGACTATTTCTGAGCATCTTGGAGACTTCTGATTTTTGCTTAATGACCTAGTCAATCTTGATATTTGTTCCATAACATATATTTGGTCATGGCTGGGCAGAGTAGTCTATACATACTGACTAGATTATGCAGGTATCTATCGTCTTACTCAGACTCTTTCTAGTTGTTTTGTCCACTGCTAAGGGAAGGCTATTGAAACTTGCTGCCATACATGTAAATGTACATTTGCTTACTTCTTCCAAGTTCTACTGGCTTTGAGTTCTGGTATTTGGCAGCTCAGTTGTTTGGCTCATGATGCTCAAAGTTGCTCTATCTTCCTAGTGGAGTCATACTTTGGTCATTGTGCATGCTCTTCATGCAGCTGGTTCTTTGCTCTGAAAGATACTTCATCAGGCCTTCACATTGCCCTCTGCTTTCTTTTGGCTAAAGTTTATGTGGCACATATTTCTCATTCCTTTGTATTTATAATCTATCCCTATCATTCTATTATTATATTAGAGCTAAGATGACATATAGTGGAGTCATAGGTCTTAAATCTACTCTGGGAGTCTCTGTTACTCTCTGCATGGACACCATTGATATGCAGTGTAAACAATGGTGTGTTAGGCCTTAAATATGTCATTTTATTTTTGTATTTTATTTATTTGTTTTTGATATAGGGTCTCATGTATCCCAGGATAGTCTTGAACCTGCTATGTGACTGAGGGCAACCTTGAACTTGTACTCCTCCTGCCCCTACTTCTTAAGTATTGAGTTTCCAGTCATAAACTACCATATATTATTTTATGCAAGACTATAGCTCAAACTCAGAGTGTTGTGCATGTTAAGCAAGTACTCTATCCAACTGAGCAACACCCCAATCCTATTCTGTAGTTTTAAATGTTCTTTATTTTATTTGTCTTCCAGTAAGCTACCAGAATGTGTTTAGAATAACATTGGCTTATCCAGCTTCATTTGAATCTGTTTGAGAGCTCTCTTAATGCTTAATAATAAATAATGTTATTTTATATATACTTAACTTTTCACAATCTATTTGTATTTATGATGACTAGTCCAAGTGGACTAGAAACTTACTTCTCTTTTATACCTCCTTCATTTGCAGTAAACTTTCTTTAAGATTAACCTCTAAATACATTTAGAGTCACGTGAGAAGTGCTATAATTTTGTAGCTACTGTCTAGTGTAATTTAGGAACCTCAAGATGAGTGTGAAAGATGACCAGTTTTTCTCACGGTTTTGTCTTTGTTTCCTCTTCCCCCAAAGTCCTAAGACTTTTTATCTTTAATTTAATTGCGTCTCCCAAACCTTACTCTACCCATTCTTAGGGTGGGTCTGCTGGTGAAGGTTCTTAGTTTTCCAGTGAGTGTGTCCTGCCATTGTATCAGGGATGCCTAAGGGCTGTTCCTGTTGAAGGCTGGGTTCTGATACGATAGTTTCCTCTCAGCATTTGAACAGCCTTCATGCTACTCCCTTTGACTTCGTAGTTTCTCACGAGGAATCCACTGCCATCTGAATAGCTTTTCTCTCACAGGCGGGGTGCTGCTGCTTGATAGGTGTGGTCAACATCCTTGTCTCGAGTTTATAGAGGGTTGATTCTCCTGTCATGGAATTCATTTCTGCAGGTTTATCTTGCTCAGCTTCTGTGCTGACTAGTTTTATGTCAACTTAAAACAAGCTAAAGCCTTCTGAGAAGAGGGAACCTCAATTAAGAAAATGCTTCCATATGATCAGGCTGTAGGCAAGCCTGTAGGACGTTTTATTAATTAGTGATTGATGGGGGAGGGCCCAGTCCATTGTGGGTGCTGTCTCTGGGCTGGTGGTCCTGGGTTCTATAGGAAAGCAGGCTGAGCAAGCCAGAGGAGAAAGCCAGTAAGCAGCACCCCTCCATGGCCTCCGCATCAGCTCCTGCCTCCAGGTTCCTGTCTAGTTTGAGCTCCTGTGCTGATCCCTTTGAGGATGAACAGTGCTGTGGAAGTGTAAACTGAGCAAACCCTTCCCCCCCAGTATCATTATGGTGTTTTGTTGAAACAATAGAAACCCTAACTATGAGAGCGTCTTAAATCTTGAACTTGGCTGTTTACATGACCCTAGGAAGCTTTTTGCTGTTATTTCTTCAAATACTTCTTCACTCTCTTGGTATTTCTCCTCTCCTTCTGGAACCCCAATTTCATGGATGGTTCTTTTGTTATAGTTGTAAGGCCCTCCATGTGCTATTGATTTGAGTGAGTGCATTTGTGTAAGCATGTACACTGGTACATATATGTACGCGTGTGCTTGTGTGTGCACCTGCATGTTGAGGCCATAGTTCAACCTCAAGTGTTGTTTTCCAGGTTCAGTTCACCTATTTTTGAGATGGGGACTCTCCCTGGGACCTGAAGCACTCACATTGGCTAGGCTGGCATAAGATGGGCTCTCTCACGGGAACCTGAGCTCTGGCATTAGCTAGGCTGGCTGACCAGTGGCCTCAGGACCTGCCTGTTTCTGCTTACCAAGTGCAGGCATTGTAAGTGTATGCCATCATATCCAGGGTTTTACATGGGGTCTGGGGATCAAACTCAGGTTCTTGAGTTTGCACAGTGATCACTTTGCAAGAGGAATAACCTCCTTCTGCTGCTTTTTATAATCCAGTCCATTGTGTCTCTGATATCCAGGCTGGGTTATGTCTGTACTTCTAGCTTCGCCATGTTTTTCTTCCTCTCTTGGTTTCTCTATTCAGCTGTTGACCTCATTCATTAAGTTTTTAAGAATTTAGGGAGTTTGTGTTTCCATGCTTGCACATGCGGAGGCCAAAGGAGGACACTGGGCATCTTCCTCAACCATTCTTCAGCTCATTTTTGAGCCAGAGTCTCTTCCTGAGCTAGAAGCTTGTTCTTACAGTTGACTGGCCAGAGAGTTCCGGGATTGCCTGTCTCCACACTCCAGTGTTCCTGGAGGTCACAGGTGGATAGGCCTGGATTCTGCAGGACCAAGAGGTTTAAAAATCAGAACCTCTGGCTTTTTCAGCAGGAAATCTTTACCCACTGAGCCGTCTCCTCAGACTCAGATCCTCAGGTCTTTTCCCTGTGTATGTGAGTGTGCGTGAGTGTGCATGCATTTAACTAGTGCTGTCGGCATGAGACTGGTGGGGAGGCATTTACTTGAACAAGGGCTACTTACTAGTGGCTATACCACTAAGGACCAGGAATTCCCCTCCCTTACCAACCTTTAACTATGTACTGCTCCTCAGGTAGGAGTGGGGCTGTATGAACTCTTCCCGTTCATAATGGAATGTCAGTGGCTCCAGTCTTGTGTGGGTAGCCACTGTTGATATGAGGTCATGTGTGTAACAGCCATGTTGTGTCTAGAAGACATCACTTAACCGTGTTCCTCCGTCTCCTGGGGCTTACATTTGTTCCGTCTCCTCTTCTGCAGCGCTCTCTGAACCTTAGAGGGGATGATCTAGATGTCCTGGTTAGGACCGAGAACTCAACAGTCTCAGCATTTTGTCCAGAAGTGAGTTTCTGCCTTAGCCGCTGCTCGCTGCCAGAGGAAGCTTCTCCGATGGAGGTCAAAGGGAGTGCTAATCTGACCGCTGTCTCTGTCAGGACTCTGGCATTCTTTCTCCAGTGCTGAGAGGTTTTCACAATGAGTGATTCCATTCCCTATGCTCATTTATTAAGTTTAAAAACTGGCAATTGTACTTTTTATTTCTAAAATTTCATTTGAATCTCCTTTGTATTTTCTGCTTGTTTGTGGAGATATTGAATTTCCTTAAAACATTTTTGTTCTTCGCTTGTTTAAGTATATCCATAAATATACACCAATGTGTTCTAGTGTCCCTGCTTTGAAAATCTGCAGATAATTGTAACATTTGTGACACTGAAGTTAAAATTTCCTTGGTTCTTGGCATGATTAGTCATTTTGCACTGACACACTGACACATCTTTCTTGTGTTAGGACACCCTGGTTGTCCATTCAATCTCTATGAGCCCAGGTGAGTTGACTGTTTGAGTCTTCCTGTGGTGTCTTTGACCACCCTCCCAGCTTCTACCTCCTTTCTTCACCTTTTCTGTAGGATTCCTGAACTCCACCTAATGTTTGGCTGTGGGTCTGCATCTGCCTTCATCCATTAGGCCAGGCACCAATCTGGTCACAGGAGACAGTTCAGGCTACTTACTCTGGATCTTCTTTAACCCCCTGGGTCAGTTAGCTTATTTGGACACTGGCCTCACAAGGGGAAGGGGCAGGTGTTGCCTTGTCAACTCCTGGGGTAGGGATGTGAGTTCCGGTTCTCTAACTGGTACCTAGAGGGGGTGGGGTCTGCGGGAGAAGCAAAGGGGCTGACTCTCCATTTGGCTTTCTATGCTGTGGCCCTGGCTGGGAGGGTGGCATACCTGTGACTACGGGTCCGTGTCCGTCACTGACACGCCGGTAAAGGGAGTTGGCCTCATCACCCCAGTCTTTCCCTAGGCTTCTTCTGATCTCTGCTATAGAGGGTGACCAGCACCCTGATGCTATTGGGTGGAGGGTGGAACTGTTAGCATCATTCAGGGAAACTGAAGGACCTGTTCGTTGACTGGTCCTCACTGATGCCAAACTGGCGAGAGTGGTGTTGGAAGCCTCCTCTAGCCTGGTAGAATGGCAGTAGATGAAGAGAAGAAAGGTTTTTTTCTTTCCCCTGGAATGTTTGCCTGGAGTTGGTCAGTGGTGATTTAATTTTTTCCCTTTCTACCAAGTCTCTTTCCTGATCCTGGGCCAGAGAGAGCCAATTCTCACTGCTTGTGTGTGTTTGTATTTCTTAGCCTGAAGACAATCTTCATGCTAGCCTGGAGGATATGAAATGAACGAGAAAACCCTGTGCCAGCCCTGCTGGGGCTCAGCCCCTAACTCTGTGCCAGCCCTGCTGGGGCCCAGTCCCCACCTCTGTACCAGCCCTGCCGGACCCAGCCCTTGTCCTCTCCACTCTGCTCTCCAGGAGTCTTCTAGTGACTGCTTCCTGTCCAAGGCCCGTGGGGTCTAGAGGTTCTTGGTTCTTAATGGGGCAGAGGACAAGAAGTACATCAGCATCTTCCCAGAAACAAAAGCCCTGAATCCTTAACCACATTCCTGTCCCGCTGAAAGGGCTGTGTGCTACAAAGAAGGCTGACTCATCCCCAGTCTCTCTGGGGAGGGCAGGGACTGGCAAGGGTTGTCCCCTGAGGAGGGTCCATGGGTTCTGTCTAAAAACATGCTTTTCTTCTATTTTCATCAAACCACATAAAACCTTTATCATTACCTTTTTTTTAAAAAAAATCACAAAAGTGATAATTGTTTTTTAAAAGATTTATTTGTTTATTTATTTGTGCCTGCACTCATGTGTGTGTGGTGGCGGCCATGGCGGAGTGAGCGTGTGTGTAGAGGCTAGGAGCGAGTGTTCAGTATCTTTATCACGCCCTATCTTTTCCTTTGAGGCAGGGTCTCTTCTTGAACCTGCGGCTTGTTTTCTTGGCTAGGCTGGAGGCTGACAAACACCAGTGATCTTCTGGAGCTAGGGTTGCAACTGGCCTGGGAGGCCTGGCTTGTTATGTGGGCGATGAGATCCCAAATCCATTCCTCATAATTGCAGCAAATGCTCTCAACTATTGAATCATTTCTGCAGTCTCTGTATATTATTTTCTAGAAAATGTAGAACATATAGAGAAAACAGCTAGGATTCCATATTGGAATAGTGGAATTGCATCAATACTTACATACCACCTATGTGTTTAAATACAATAGACAATTTTTTACTCAAAGGTTCTATGGATTTAACTGATCATGAGTAGAAAATATTAAAAGAAAAGTTTATACTGAATACATGCAAAATTTCCTTGTTATTAGTCCGTAAACAATACAATATAATAACTACTCAATTAACATTTATATTAAATGTTAATAGCATTTATATTATATAAATATAAATAAAATTTATATTATATTATGCATTGTTGGTAATCTAGGATGTGTGCAAATATGCTATTTTATATAAGAGACTCTAGCAGCCATAAATGTTGCTATGTAAGTGGGTTTGGGACCAATGCCCCACAGATACTGTGGTGTGACAATATGTAAACGCATAGAATATATAGTATAAATTATATAATATGTAAAGAATGTAATATAATATATGTAAACACATAGTATGTATGCAACAATACAAGATTATACTGTACCCTTTTGTTGGTTAGTAACTTGATTTTTCATTTAATCAGATATCTCAATATTGTTTTCCAGTAATATTAATGGTTACATAATATTCTACTGTGAGAACATAGTTTCTTTTTTTTCATATCTGTACCCTGTGGTAGGACATGGAGATTATTTCTAGTTATTTTTACTTTAAGCAATTCTGCAAGACTTCTTTGTAGATATTCTTTGTTTACTTGTCTGATTATCTCAAGATAACCCCCAAGAAAGGGGATTGCTGGGCTGTAGGGTACACACATTTTTGATGGGGGTGAAGGCTTTGATACACATCTTTCCATAGCTGACTCACTCTGAGTTTGGTCTTAGTTCCATCATATGATGGGCTCTTCTGACTTTAGGGTGAGCTGACTGGTGGAACACCAGTGGTTGTCCTCCCATGTCTCCTCTACTCCTCTGTCCACAGTGTTAGCTTGTGGCAGGATAAAACATGACAAATGAATACCCATATTGCCACACCCTCCCTGCCCCACATCCTCTCATCCAGAGGGTTGTCCACCATTCATGACAAGATGCAACTTTCAAGTACAGGGCCCGAGTAAATTTTCACGACTCTCCAAACAAACGCTCCTTTTATTTCTTTCTTTGCTATTACGGATGTACAGTGATTCTCAAGCATCTTAATGTCTTGTTTTGTTTAAACAAAACTTTTCAAGGAGAGCCAGCATCATATAAAGCAAGTCAAAACCAGTTGATTGAGGTTTGGAAGTATACACAGGGGCTCTGGGGAAGCCTAAGGAGTCCATAGATTTCGCCTTGTGTTCCGCCTGGAAGCTGAAGTCCAGCCCAAATCCCTTTTATCAAAGCTGGCCTTCAACAGATTGCTGTCCCATCTGCAGGGGACAATCTGCTTATGAGCCATAAGACCATGGAGCAGCAAGCACACAGTGAGATTTTTTTTTCAAATTCATCCACCCAGATAAGTGACCTTTCCTATACAGGCCACACAAAGGCAGGCAAAGGTCCCACATGAGTACACTTTGAAAACCAACATGGGTGTTTACCTGTACATAGAATCTGGGTTTCTATTTTGAGTCCCCAGTTTGCTGGTAAATTCCAAAACAAGTTCAGTACGTTTCCTTGTCCCAGACTTAGGACATTACTGCCTGAGTGTGGCTGGGGGCCAACAGCCTGTCGGCAGAGCAGCAACCAATACTGTTACTAAATGTGGAGAAATGTGTCAGGCAACACCTGGCCTAGGCAAGAGTCCTACATTGCCTTTTGTTTAAAAATGTGGATGTGTAATGTGGATGTGTGTTTGTGTGTGTGTATATGTGTGTATACAAGTGTGTGACTGTGCACACACGTGTGTATGAGCACATGTACAGGACCAAAGTGGATGTCTTCCTGGGTCAAGCTCCAGTGTATCCATTGAGGTAGAGTCTCCAATTAGGCTAGTCTGCTTGGCCACTTTGCTCTGAGATTATAAGCCATCTCTCTAGTAAACCTGGCTCTATTTTATTTTGTTTTTTAAAGGCAAGATCATACCATGTAGCTCAATTGTCCTAAATCTTGTGATCCTCCTGCTTCTGTTATTGCCAATATTTTTGCCACTATGTCTGACCTCTGCTGTGAGTTTATCTGAGGGGCATAATTATAAATACCAGGAGTAGGAGGCCTTGGGTTGGCCTCAGAGATCACTACTTTACAGTCCCTAAAATAATATCCTTAGTTTATAGTCAGGAAATGATGAACCCGAAAAATGACTCCTGGTGCTTAAGGTCACAAGGTGGAGAGCCAGGACTCGAACCTAAAGCTTCCTGACTATGGTTCCAGAGCGTGATGATTGACTCTGTGACCACGAGGACCACACTACCAACAAAACAATCCATCTTTCTCACTGGCCTCTCTCTCCCAAAGAGAGGTGTTTACACACTGGCTGTGCCTGAGGTGTGGCCAGTCTCCACGGAGGAGGATGCCTCATGCCACATGGGGAGTCCAGGAATGCGGCTACCTTTGTGATGACCATGAAAGGGGTAGCATCCACTCAACAGCTTCTGCCGTACAAAATGTGCCTCCTCATTCACCCCGTACTGAGTCAGCCCTAGGAGTCACATCCACTTCCCCTCTCTAAATAACAACAACAATAATAACAACACTAATGACGGTAGCGTGGTCTGGGAAGAGTCCCTTTGATCTGCAGATCTCCAAGCATGCTGCCAAACGTGGTCCAGTGGATAGTGTTATTATCTTCCTTTTTACAGATGGAGAAAATGAGGCACAAGAAGTTTAAGCTAGGGGTTCAAGGTCATGTGGGGCATCATTAATGGAGCCATGTGAGGAACTTGATTGTTAGCTCAGGAAGAAAAAGCTCTAGGCACTTACCAGTCTGTTGGTTGGCTACGGCTACTCTTTATGAGGACGTGTATTCTTATAAACCATGCCATAAAAGAGAATACTGATCATTAGATTTCATTTCAAGCATATCTTTCACAATCTTAAATGCTGAGAGAATGTGGCAGCAACCCCCCCTGAGTAGCCAGATGGCTACATAGTCCTCCGCAGTGTCAGATAGGTCTCAAGTGGTTCAGGAAGAGACTCTAACCTTCTATACCGAGGCCCACAGCCTGCATTAGATGATTGGGCACTGGTGAGAGTCTTATGGAATCTCCCCATGAACCAGTGTTTTGTCTTTCCTGGCAGGGCCACCTTGGAGAAGAAACTTGATTTTTTCTTCTCTACACCTTCAATTATAACGAGAGTAATTGGCATGGAATGATTGTTGTGGTTTTAAAGACAAGATATGGTTTTGCAAGAATTCATCTGACCACTCCCTAACACAGACACACATACACACACACACACACACACACACACCAACACACACCCCACACACACACCACAGAGAGAGAGAGAGAGAGAGAGCTAGAGGAGGAGAGAGAGCGAGGGAGGGAGGGAGAGAAGAGACGAGAGAGAGGGAGAGAGGTCTCAGAGATGCTGTCTTGTTGCCAGCTTTAAGTGTTTGTGAGATTCTGTGCCATCTTAACATTGTTCCCATGCTCCCTTAAAAGGGTTGTGTGAACTTTGGAAGGATGCATGGCACCTCTAGAAGTGGATCCACGCAGGAGGGATCCAGCTCAGGGCAGTGGGAGCTCATGAAACTGTTGGGAGGATTGCAGAAATGGAGACCCCCAGGGGGTCATTGTGTTACTCTCAAGTCATCCCACTGCAGCTGAGATCTGGGCCCTGTGAAGTTGCTGACTTGATGCTTTTACCACCAATCATTTGATAGCCATGAAGCTGGCCAAATGGCTGAACTGGGAAGTCTGGTTGATAAAATGCCCTCAAACATCCCACATCTATGCTATGCTGCTTCAATCAAGGCATTACTATGGAAAACCCAAATTTGCTTCTAGCAGCACACCAGTCAGGGTGTCTGAAAAATATCAGTTGTTTTTTTTTTCTGGCTCTTGATTTACAGAAATAGGAAATTCCTTCCAACAGTCCTATGCAGAGCTCACACTCCATAGATGTCACCTTCCACACTGTATTAGTCAGGATGTACTCTGCTATGACGCAGTAACAAGCAACCCTAAAATTTCAGTGGATTAATGCAGGCAATGTTGATTTCTTAGTCACCAAATATCTGATGCAGGCTGTGTGACCTTCTTCCTTGTTGTTGGTGTAGATCATCCAGAACAATTGAACAAACATTAAGACAGAGCAAGAAAAAGATGAAAGAGGCACACTATTCTCTAACCTGCCTGAAAGGCATGCTGGGAAATAAAGGGGGCGTGTTCTGTTAAAAGAGGTATTGCTTTGGTCCTATGGCTGATCATGTTGCTATTCACTCCCCTGTTGCGTCTTCCCAAGCCCCAGAGGAAATACATCCAGGGCTCCCTGAATGTCAGTCTAGACACATTGTGTATTCTCAGCTTTGAAAGAGATGATCAGTGTGGTATCCTTGGGGACTCAGCGAGGACTTCCCTTCTTTTATATATCAGTACTCCAGCACCTGAATGTTCCCATCCTTAACATTAATTGCTCTTTATGAAACTACTTTAGGGACTTATGTTGTCCATTAAGCAATAAACCATGCCGGATTATACTAGAACCTTTTCCATGTACTAGCAAGAGCATAGTCAGTTGAGCCATGAAGGTGTGTGGCTTGGGGAGTGAAGAACCCCACTGTATCAGTGGTCCTTTGGATGGAGTGGGTTCCTGAGAGAATGTCGACAGGTCTGAAGGGTGTGGAAGAGGCACCTTTCCATAGGGAAGAAGATGTAAAGGGTTCACGGCAGCTCTCCTTCCAAATTGCATCCTTGCCAGGGCCCCACCTAGTGGGGGCCTCTGGGGAGCTATATCCTTGTACAGCTACAAGCAATGATGCTACAAAATCTCTCTGTATTGACTGACTTTTGGAAGAGATAGGCAGAAAGTCCATCTCATAGACAGTGAAGAGAGGTGAGCCTTCAAAGGCAGTATCAGACTATTCTTGCCAGCGTAACGGCAGCTGCCTCTGGACTCGGAAGGTGAACCTTTTTTTTTTTTTTTTTTTTTTTTTGGTTTTTCGAGACAGGGTTTCTCTGTAGCTTGGAGCCTGTCCTGGAACTAGCTCTTGTAGACCAGGCTGGTCTCGAACTCACAGCGATCCGCCTGCCTCTGCCTCCCGAGTGCTGGGACTTAAAGGCGTTGCGCCACCACCGCCGGCGGAAGTGAACCTTAAATCCTAAACTCTGCTACCTACTTGCTGGACTGGCCTCCTATGGACTTGTAAAATGCAGCCTGAGCATGTTGCATAATAATTTTGCCATGTCTATTAATCGTATTGAAAGAAAATGCATGTAGGGGACTCAGGTGTGAGCTCTGTTTCTCCTTCCTGCTCCCTGCTTACTTTCTCTTAGGTAAAAAATGCATGGATTTGATCTGTCTAGAGTCCTAAGTCTTCATGGGTCTTAAAGGTAAGAGAAGGGCAGTGGGGGCCATGCTGGGAAAAAGTCCTGGAAATGGTCCTCTGGTTTATAAGCAGGGCAACTCTGGACAAGATTTAGTCGGAAAACATGTTTTTAGCTTCTAAAATATACTCAGAAGTCTGTGGATTGGGTGGCCCTCAGAATATCCTCCCCGCTAAGGTCACGATGCCAAGAAATGGCTTAGAAAAGTGGCTTTAGCTCCCCCAACATCTGCTCATTTACACTGAGCTTGTTCAGGGAAAAGTGATGAAGTTCCCGTCCAGCCTGCTCAGGATGAATCCCGCTGACAAGACAATTAATTCTGTGCATTGGTGACTCTTACTATGTTGAAGACAATAATGGCATTTTCTCTAACAAAGAGAATGAAAACATGCTGTTACATAGTCTTCGTAAATGACTTATCATTTATGTAGAGTTTCAAATCCGGCAACGAATGACCAACATTGCCAATAGGTAACTGACTATAGTGTAAAAGGATAACCAAGAAATGGAAATGACAGACTCCCATTCCAAAAAATGCTTAGAACCAGCTGCCGTGTGTGTGTGTGTGTGTGTGTGTGTGTGTTGTGTTATCTCCGGTGGCTCGATCTGGGAGCAAAGCTGGACAATGAATGATGGGGTCTCTCTGGCGAGGTAGGGGAGGGAGGAATGTAGACTTCAAACTTATGCTTATTCACTAGGCTGAGTACCACACAGGCACATCTGCCATTATCTACTTTTGTACGTTTGAAACCTCTCGTAATTTAAACGAGCGGCAAGCCCTCCCATCTGCCGTGAGTGTACTTGCAGGCCAGAGCTGGGATTCCTGCTAGCTGGTGGTCATTATCCAACACCAGTGCTTCTGACTTCTTGGCTGTGTGCCTTGGGCAAGTTACTCACCTTCTCTGAGACTGTTTTCTATCATAAACTAGAGATAAAAGAGCTTCTAACCCTCACAGAGTTCTCAAGATGAAAGAAAGCTGAGCAATACGCAGCACTGAGTACTTGGACTATAGTAAGGACTCGAAGCTATGTTTGGCATACAGTTGGATCTGCCCAGCCCCCCCTATGAAGATGAGCAGGGCAGACAGGGCAGGGCCAGCAGAAAATGATTGCTCCTGGGATCTGAACGCAAACGCTCCCCTTCTCCAAAGCAGGCAGGACTGCTTCAGGAGTTGAGGATTTTGTCTATTTACCCTCTCCGTGTCCCACACACTTCTAATACCCATAGAAACTTGACAGTATTCTCCTCAGCGCTATAGGGAGCTGGGTGGACGCTTACTCTCTGACTCTCTGAGTTAGCATAGCTTTGCCCCAAACTCTGTTTAGTGGTCTGTCACATACCTTACAACCTTCAGTTGCCAGAAGAGGCTTACATTCATCCTCTGAGGACAAGCAGGGGCTGCCTGCTATTCCCAGAATGTCCTTAGGCAGCCGGATGGTGCAGAACTACCTACAAGGTGTCCTGAGCCTGACAGCCATCTTGCCTTGGTTGTTAACAAAGAGTAATAAGTCATCCCATTATAAAACTCAGTGGTGGAGGCTGAGGTTTGGTTAGAGGAGGCTGGCTCAGTGCCAAGGCGGTTTGGCTTCATCTAATCCACACCCTTCACAGGTCTCCTCCCAAGGCCTAGTGTAGGTGAATGAGAACTGAGCCCAGAAAACTTGGGTATAAATCCTCCTTCTCTTTTCCTAGCTGGGTGACCCTAGATGAGTGATCTAACCTCTGAGGCAGTGGTTTCGTCATCGAAAAATGGTGATCACAATCTTCCTTTACCTTGAGGTCATGGAGCGCTTCAGTGTGTAATGACCCAAAGGCCTTCTGTAAGATCTACTATTGTGAGTTCAGAGAGTGTTTTGTGGTCAAGAGGATAAAAATGGGCAAAGAGGAAATTCTGAGGACTGGATTCATCCCATTCCCTCAACTTCGGCTTTCCTTTCATCTCATAATCACTCGTCAGGGCCAACTGAGCTTGAGCCAGCATTCGCCACCCTCTCCTCCCCCTTCATCTTAACTCTGAGCTGGGAGCACAGTTCGTTTCTTGGACATGGGTCATATCAATCAACAGAGACAATGTATGTAGGCAGATATGGCACAACCATGGAGAAGCCAACAGTAACTAGTCTTCTCTGCAGTAGCAGTTGGCCTTCAGGAAATCCGGCCAACCCAGATGCTCTGGCAGTCCTTTCTCTAAGAGCCCTTCATGTCCCATCATTGGCAAGATTTCTCCTGTAACAGTCTCAGGAGTGATTTTTATTAAATGCCACCCCATCCAGTACCACCCCAGGATTTGAAGAGTAGCCTTCAGGATTTTTTTCTCTAAGTACTTGTGATTTTGAATGTCTTATGGTTGCTGCTTACTGATGAGGAGGCCAGGAGGAACCAAGTTCACTTGAATGTATTATGTCGAGAAGGAAGGAAAGCAGTAGGGTGAGCACACAATTCATTCCAAGCCACGAAGAGGGAGTGTGATTCCTGTCCGCAGACAGCTGACCAGTCTAATGAAAAAACAGTGGCCATATCAGGATCAGTGTAGCTGGGACAGTTCCAGTTCCTCAGAGTGACGTCAAGGCTCTAAATCCAGTGCCAGGAGACCTGAGTTTGGGTTTCAGGTTCTGTCCTTTTGAGCAGGTCACTGACAATTCTTGGGATTCTATTTCCTCATATGAAAACAGGAGGTTTTCATATTGTATTGTATCCTATGGGCTATTTTAACCTATTTTATGTGTGTGGGGGGGGCAGTCCATGCAGAGAACCTAGAAGGACACAGAATGTTTTGGTTTGAAGTGTGAATTAGATCTTTTCCATTTAAACCAGAAAAGGGGGACACCACTTGTTTTCTGTTTATTTTTTCCACCCCACCTTTGGGATGCTTGTACCGTCTCTGATAAACTACTCCTATATCGGGAAACTTCCAGAAAAAGACCTCACTGTCCATCATAGAGCCCCGTTCTGCTGAAAGTTACCTAAGAGTCTAAATGGAAATCAACTGTGCTCGAAATCCCCTAAGCACGGGTGGAAGATACATAGTGCTGATGCAGAGAGCAGTGTGGATACCAGACAGGCTCAGAGACCAAGAGGGATGGATTGTAGATGGTGATGATGGCTCTGGCCCAGTCTGGTGCTGATAGTAAGTTTCTTTTGAAGCATTTTCCCACAGGTGTTACGATGAGTGGATAGTAGGTATTTGTGATCATATTTGGTCCCTTAGAGATCTAGCGGGGGAGGAATGGAGAGGGTGGCTGGTAAGGGCACACAAACACACAGGCAGGAGTCAGCAGGAGATACCTCTGGGAGCAGTGCCCTTGAGTTGAGGGCACAGAGCTACTGCCACACATGGCTCGAGAGCGAGAGAATGAAGGAGGAAGACCGAGATCTAGTGTTTCTCCATATTTTAATGTAGCTCTGCCCTCAACTAGCCATCTGCTGGGACCCTGTCCTGGCTGGTTCTGACTGGAAGAGCCAGTAGGACCGAAGAGGCAAGCTATGCAACAAGAGGTGTCGGCTTCTTGAAGTACAGAGTACAGGACAGGATTGGTCTTCTGGAGGGAATGGCAGAGATGGAGAGCAGAGAGACAGCAGTGGCTAGCAAGAATCTCGCTGGACTCTCATGATCACTTCAGGACTTGGGGAACCAGGTTACAGGTCCCCAGTGAGCAGTTCCTTAAGCTTGTGTGTATTTGACCCTTTCTCTACTCTGTCCTGGGTCATCGGTGATGAAGGAAGCATGGGACCAAAAGGACTGGTTTGGGGGGGGGGGGGGAGATGAGGGACACCCATGGCTCTCCTGAGGAGGGAGAGAAGATCCTCTCGTTCTTTGCCTTTCTTTTCCCTCAAGGTTGAAGGGCCAGACCCTCCCTGGTAGGCAAGCCCGTTCTTTCTATCTCAGGTGGAAGGTAGAGGCCGACACTTTGGAGAGTCTGTTGCATGGTGGGGGGCACAAGCAGGCACCGTGTGTGTTCTGCTCTTTGGAATCCTTTGGTGATAGGCAACACATGGAGAAGCGTTCCAGAGCCAGCTTTCTTTGGAGGCCGTCGGCAGTGCTGGCTGTAACCACACTTCGCCGAGGACGCTTACAAAGCTGGGCTTCAAAGCCTCCCCCTCCTCTCTGGTTCCAAGCACCCAAGTAGTTCCCCTATGGAGGAGGACTCTATAGTTTTCCTATCGGACTGCTGGTGAGCTACTACACGCAGCTGGTAGCAGCTTACCCTGTGCCCTTCCCAGGACAGCCTGTGTTTTCCAAGGCAGCAAGAGTGGGTGGTGCTGAACCCAAAGGCGTGAATCAGTGATGGTGGAATCCCAGGCATTTCAGGAGACCATATTTCTAGGGTGGGTTCCTTCCTGACACTGTTCATATTACACAAAAGTGGCAGCCACCTATTGTCCCCTAGAGGAGGTTGTACGTGTGGGTGTGGTAATGGGGGGAGGCACCTCTTGGCTGAGGCAAGGGCTGTCTGATTTTTCAAAACCTAATCTGTCCGTTCAAAAGAGAAGCAGTTTGATGATCGTCTCGGCCTCTCTGAGTAGAGGGGAAGAATGATTACTTTTCTCTCCGAAACTGTGTTCCTTCGCCTGGAACACGGTGCTATCGTTATGCAATGTGCCTGTTGGCAAATTGCTGGAGCTCCTTGTCTTCAGGCTGGTGCCATTTCCAAGAAGGACCATGGCCTTTGTGAAGAACTGGGCTACTGAATAGGGAACTCTGTGCCAAATGGACAGAGGCCAACAGAAGGCAGGACCAGGAAATGTCCTGACCCTGATGTGAAGGCAAGTCACCCTGGTGGCAGCCAAGTGATACATTTAGTGTTCTGAAGAAGTTTTGGGTTCAGACTGAGGTCATACTGGACTGAGGACTAAGGGGCCAGACCAGGCCTGGGAAAGCTGTAAGATATGACAAGAACCACATGATTTGATGCTGGAACCTCGGTCAGTCCACAATTGAGAGATTTAGAACCAAGCAGGCAGGACAAAGGCTTTTTCCATTACCACTGGGGCATCCGTGATAATCACGGTTGTTCAGTGTTGACCCATTATACAAATAATTTAGTCAATTTTTGGAAAACCTTACTTAATCCCCAACTATATTTATTAAGTTTCTGCTATGATCTTGCACTATTCTTTTTTTTTTTTTTTTGGTTTTTCGAGACAGGGTTTCTCTGCAGCTTTTTTAGAGCCTGTCCTGGAACTAGCTCTTGTAGACCAGGCTGGCCTCGAACTCACAGAGATCCACCTGCCTCTGCCTCCCGAGTGCTGGGATTAAAGGCGTGCGCCACCACCGCCCGGCTGATCTTGCACTATTCTATGTAATTAGGTAGCTTAAGGGACAGGCCACACAAAACCCTGTTCTCAGGAATGGAAAGACAGCTCAGCAATTAAGAATACTTACAGCCCTTCCAGAGGACTGGGGTTCTTTGTCCAGCACCTATGTAGTTGCTCACAACCATCTGTAACTCCAATTCTAGTGGATCTGATGCCATTTTTGGCCTCTCCTGGTAATAGGAATACACAGGGTGAGTAGACATACATACAGGTAAAATACCAATATACATTAAAAAAAGAACCCTTTTCTCATGAGAGGGCTGTTATATGCAACTACTATCCCACAACCATAGGGGGCACCATAATCCTGTACTCCCTGTATAACTTAGACCCACCAGGGAATGCAGTGCTCCGCTGGCCAAGCGCCTGGCCATCCTGCGGTACTCTCATTCTTGGGCAGATGGTAGAATGTTTGAAAAGGTGGGGCTCAATAGCCCCCATTATAGTTTGGGACATTGGGACTCATGGAGAGGGTAAGTAACCACTGAAGGTTTTCAAAGTGACCATTGTGATTAACCCTCTCTTGACTTGCCCTGATGCCTTTGTGGTCAGTTGTACTCTGCACATGTCTTCTCTTCTTGGTGGACAGAGTGGAGAGGGAATTAATGGGTGGGGGGTGTTAGACCTGGTGATATAGGAGAAAGCTGGGTGGCTGAGGCACTAATCTTTACTGGATGAATAGTTCCATACCTGAGATGACAGGATCCCTCCTAGCCATGGCAAGTTTGAGGATGGCAGCAGCTGCCTTTGTTGAGAGTAGAGGAGATGGCCGTTTCCCCTGCTTAGCTGTACCTGGGCTTATACAAAGAGGTCTCTAGGTGGGCCCCATGGTCTTGAGGCCTCAGAGTCAGATCCTGTTCCACCTGTTTACTTGGAATTTATTTAACATCTTCACTATGTTTGGGGCCAAGGCATAGGTGAAGGGAGCTGGAGCTTTGTAGTCAGAGCTGCTGGACACATTTGGTCCTAGACAGAGAAGAAGCAGTTGACAAATGGCCTTAGGCCGAGTTCTCAGAATAATGCGAGACCATGCAACAAACAGACACTGTTTTAGACTAAGGTCAGGACTTGGCTCTGCTGGGGTTGGTAGATGAGAGCTTCAGCTTTCTGTTTGGGTTAGGAACAATGTGGTCCCAGACATGAAGTGAAGTGAACTTTGTCTGATCTCTCTCTCTCTCCCTCCTTCCCTCACCTCCCTCCCTTCCCGCCCTCCCTCCCTGCCCTTCTGTCTCCCTCCCTCCTTCTGTCTCCCTCCCTCCTTCTCTCTCTCTCTCTCTCTCTCTGGTCTTGTCTCTCATCTCTCTCTGTCTCTGTCCTCTCTCTCTCTCTCTCCCTCTCTCTCTCTCTGTGTGTGTGTGTGTGTGTGTTGAGGAACAGGCACTATGTACTTGTTTTTATGTGTGCCTGTGTCTACACGTTTGTATGCAGTGTGTGTATGTATGTTTGTGTGCATATCTATGTGCATATGTCTGTAGATTGCAGAAGTCCACATCAAGTATTCTCTATCAGTTTTCCTCTTATTGTTTGAAACATGGTTTCTCACTGAATTCAGCAGTTCCTGATTGGTTAGGCTACCTGAGCAATGGCACTAGGAGGGTCCATCTGTCTCTGCTTACTCCGGAAACTAGAGTGTGCAGACAGCACTACCATTCCCAAATTTTTAATGTAGGTGCTATACCAACAGAATCATCTGCTAACCCTTGAATTCTGCTTTGTGTCTAAAGTTCTTTCTTTGATGAGGAAGAAGATGGCCACTGTGTGGTCCTTCTCTTTCTGTTTCTGCTGTGTCTTCTTCTTCAGCCCAGGTGTATCTCTGCATATACACTCGGCTTCTGGAACCTGGAAGGACCTTCAGGAGCCCAATTTCTGCTTTTCATGTTCTGAGCGCTTTCTCTCTACACAGGACAGAAACAAATTGTGCCATTAGAAAATGATATCACAATGTCGATCTTCTTCCGTTGTTTTGCTATCTCCTTCTCTGTCCTTTCATTCTGGAGCCCCGTTTTGAGGCAGCAAGGGTGGAGGTATGGGAACAAAGGACTGTTATTTGTGGGTACTTGGAGGAAGATTATAAGCCCAGAAAAATATTAGATGGGTTCTCCTGGCCCATGTATAATGATTCTCGTTAGGAGTATGTGGGCGTTAGGGCTCTCACCTTGGTTCTTCCAGAAGCTGTGGGGTTTACAACAGAGGGAGCTGCTGGGATAGGCAGTGGAAACACGAATGCCTTACTTTGCCAGCCTATGCCTTTCACTTGGAGTCAGAGTTGAGTACTACCTACCACTGTGGGTTTTGGTTTGCAGGGAGAATCCTCTAATCCTCTCTCTTCTTCCTCCACAAACTGGTCAGTTCCTGCTCATCTCACTAGATGAACACTTTGATTCCTGTTCAAACGGATGTGTTGTTGCCATAGTTCCCTGGAGAGAGATGAGAGAGAGAGAGATCGAGTAGATCGAGAGAGAGATAGAGAGAGACAGAGAGCGGAGAGAGAGAGAGAGAGAGAGAACGTAGGGATGGGTGACCGTGGATGGGGAGGAAGGAGCCAGTTGAACCCAGGAAATGCCCTGTCCTTCCGGTCCACTTTGCCCTATACGATGAAACTGATATTTATTTAGAAAAGAAACATTGCATTGCAGTTTGGACCAGGTGTGGCAAATACATGCTTGACACTCAGATACCCGCCACCCACTGTCGCTGTACCTTATAATAAGGTGGAATCCACTTCTCTTCTCACTGTGGTTGTGTGAACTCTGATTCTTCGCTACACAATGTACCTGAGCTCCATCAGCCAAAGGTAACATTTGTGAGGAAACTCATTCCCTATATCAGTGCAAGGGCTTCGACTAGAATTCTCAGCAGCTACTACCTTCCTTCCATCCCTCTCCCTCCTTCTCTCCTTCTTTCCTTCTTCCTTTTCCTTCCTCCCTTTTCCCCCTCCCCCTCTCAACTGCATGCATGTGCCACTCCATCTCTCTTTAGGACAGAGGTCAATCGAGAGCAGTTCCCCAGTATTTCCTACCTTATTTCTGAGATGGGGTCTCTCTTTGGCCTGGTCTTGACAAGTAAGCTAAGGCAAGACGGGCCCCTGAGCTCTGGAGTGCATGAAACCACACCTAGCTCTTTATGTGGATTCTGGGGGATTGGGTTCGGGTTCTCATGAGTGTATGGAAAGCATTTTTGCATCTGGTTTTACCTCAACCAGACCCCTCGTTGGGTTGAGATATCCCCAGGGCAGGCCTTGGATGGCAGCTGTGTGGGTTCTCTGTAGGCACCCTGGATCCGGGAGCTTCAAGGGTACACTAGACTGGACTGACTCATGGTATCTGTTTGTCTCCTCCACTGACCAAGCTGGTTCTCTGGTCCTCAGGCAGAGCTCAGCTGAGTCCTCGCAAGTACTCCACATCCTCTTTATTACTAATGAGGCGTTGTTCCTTAATTACGAGGTACTGGATACCCGAAGAGCTTTTCTTTGTTTCAGAGGACTTAGCCAAAGGACTTAGGAAGATTTCTCGAGATGAACATTCACTGCAGAATCCTTCCATTCTTCAGGAGTACAAAGTCATTAAGTTGATAAGCAGGGGCGAGTTCAAGTGAGCTGGGTATCGGGATGGAGGAAGGACTCATGGGAATGCTTCATTGTACACTCAGAGGTGACTGTCTCCCCAGCAGTCCCACCACAGTCCTCTGCATACTCCATTATCTCATTCAAATAAAGCAATCAAAGTGTGGGAGAAACAGATGCTTTAGGCAGTTTAGTACTGTAAATGACAAGAATGAACAGAAATAATGTTAGAGCATTAATAAGGGCTTGCTTAAGAAAAATGTACAAAATAGAAGAATCCTAACTTTCCTAACCTCAGGAGGTCCATCTCCTGAGTCTAAAGCAAGTCCTGTCGCTGTTTCAGAAATCTTCAGGGTCCCTGTGTCCTAATATTGACAGGCAAAAAAAGTGGCGGAAGTTTGCTGGTAGGGGTCCTTTGGGAATTTTGTAATTGTGGATGTGTGAGTTGTTTATGTGTCTTTGTTGGGGGCAATGTGTGTGTGGTGTGTGTGTAGGTGCCAGGACTCCAGAGGTTGTGGTCAGGTGTCTTCCTTATTGCTTTTCCACCTTAGTTTTGAGACAAGGTCTCTTCCGTGAACACAGAGCTCACCATTGGCTAGACGGCTGGCCAACCAGTACCAGCAATCTGGCTGGGTGGGTGCTGAGGATCCAAATGAAGCCATCTCCCTGTCCTGAGAAACGTTTTAAAAACCTTTAATTTAAAATAAAAAGTCAATTGTTTCTTTCTTTTGAATTCCAAAAATGTTAAGGGAAGGTAGAGGCTAGTTGGAATTTCAGCTAAGGCTGGAACATCTTGGAGAAACTGTGTCTGATGGAAAAATGAATACGTGACCTTGGTGGTCTGTGCTGGCCATGTTCAGCAAAAATGGCCAGATGGTTTCCATGGTCATCACCACCGAAGCTATCTTGACCAGCACACCATAGCTTGGGAAGAGAGCTTACGTCTGTGAGATTTACCTTTCTTTTCTGAACAGTGGGGAGAAGAAGGAGGGCAGGCAAAATATTAGGTGAGAAAATGTATCATTAATTTGCTGAGAAAAATTTAGGAAGATATTATATTTATCTAATTTTATAATCATTAATTATATTTATTGTATACATTCTAGAATATACAGAAAACTATAGGGAGAAAAAAAATCACACAGGCGAGGCCTAAAGGCACATGTCTGTCATCCTAGCACTCAAAAAGACTGAGACAGGAGAATGGTGGAGTTGAGACCAGCCTTGGGCTGTGTAGTAAGACCTGGTATCCAAACAAATAAACAACAATTCCATACAGACACACACACACAAACACACACACACACACACACACAGAGACTCTCTCTCTCTCTCTCCTCTCTCACACACCACACACACACACACACACACCACTTCTCCAACACAGTTCCCTTAACTTTTGAGTTTGTTATTTCCTTCTATTTGTATTGTGCCCCCGTTTAGTGGTGAAACACAACATAACATATTTTAACCATTTTGAGTGTGTGTTAGTGGCACTTTATTTACTTTGCTATGCAGCTAGCACCGCCAAACCATCTCTAGACATTTCCAAGCATCCTAAACTAAAAACCCTGTACCCATTAAGCAACCTTGCCGCATTCCCCACTCCCTCCATCCCTAGTAATATTCATTTCACTTTATGATTATGAACTTTTATTTCCTGTGTCTGTTTTTTCTTAATTAAATATTTATTTATTTATTTGTGTTTATGTGTAAGTGTGTGTATGCCGTGGTGTTCATATACAAGTCCGAGGACAGTTTGTAGACATTGGTTTTCTCTTCCCACCATGTGGGTTCTGCTGAGTGAACTCAGGTCATCAGGCTTGGTGGCGAACACCTTCACACACTTGGCTGTCTAGGCCTTCACACACTTGGCTGTCTAGGCCTTCACACACTTGGCTGTCTAGGCCTTCACACACTTGGCTGTCTAGGCCTTCACACACTTGGCTGTCTAGGACTTCACACACTTGGCTGTCTGTCTAGGCCTTCACACACTTGGCTGTCTGTCTAGGCCTTCACACACTTGGCTGTCTAGGCCTTCACACACTTGGCTGTCTAGGCCTTCACACACTTGGCTGTCTAGGCCTTCACACACTTGGCTGTCTAGATGTCTGTTCTGCATGGGATGACTTCTGCATTTGTACTTTGATTTGATGCTTTTTATTTTTCAATGCTTCAAATAAATTTAAATCTTCCTATAAAAAAATTTTAAAGGAAATTGGAACTGAGACCAATGAATGTTGGATATGGCATCCTAATCTCTTTTCTTCACCTTTGGATATCATAAGCACCCTTTTGTATGCATTTTCTCCATAAACGTTATTTTTAATGGTTGAGCATTATGAAATTGAGTGGCTGTATCACTTATAGCACTCTTTCCCCAGTATTTTTAAATGCTTACAGTGTCAAAAGGTATTGTGGGCTGGGGAGAGAGTTCAGTTGGCAAACTCCTTGCCTTATAGCAAAGACCTGAATTCCATCCTCCAAACACATATGAAAAAGCCAGGCATGATAGCATGAGCTTGAAATCCCAGCTCTGGGGAGACAGAGACAGATGGGCCTCTTGGGGCTCACTGGCTAGCCAGCCTGGCTTACTTGTTGACTTCCAGGTCAGAGTGAGAGACATTGTCTCCGATAAAAGGTGGATGGCCCCTGAGGTTTTCCTCTGGCCTGCACAAGCACATCATACTTGCCTCCTTATGTGCGTTTGGGGAATGGAATTCAAGTCTTTGCTACAAGGCAAGTACTTTGACAAATGAATTACCTCCTCAACCCAAGACACAGTAAATATACTGGGGGAGAGAACGCTGTAAGTGATACAGCACCCAAGGTGATAATGCCCAGCCAATTAAAACGATGTTCATGGAGAGAATGCATACCAAAGGATGCTTATGAAGTCCAGAAGCACAGAAAGGAAACTAGGATGTTAAATTCAACATTCATCAGGTTCAATTCAAATGTATGCTGCTCAAACTCCATCTTCTCTTTGAGATAACATGTTTATTTGGGGCCAACTTGGAGGTTTGATTATGGAGATCAAAGCATCTGCCCCTTACCCCAAACTTCTCTTGGTGCCTTTACCTGGGAAGGGGGGTGACACTATTCAAACCTTGCACAGCTCTGACAGCTTGCAATTCTAGGACTAATCTTTCATTGTGGAGACCCAGGGGCTTTTTTTCCCCATCGGATGGGCTCATCTCAAACGTCATGGAGAGGTGCCCTATTCTCTCCCTTCCAGGGAAAGGCTGTGTCACAATGAGCAGCCCTGGGCTGCGCCCAGCTCTTTCTTGGTAGCATAATCAGATGGGTGCCGAGCACTGCTCCCAACTCCCTTCAGCTCCCCTCCAAGAAGATGTCATGCCCGGCGCAGATCGGAATCAACCCATTCTCTCCCCTGCGGGACTGTGTTCTTTGGCTGCCTGGCCAGAAAGCTGGGTCTATATTTACCTATCATTTTGATGCTATCTTGGGGTGTAACTGGAACTGGGTTCTGGGTGTGGAAATTCTTACTCAGAGCACAAAAGGTTGGAGGGAGCTCAGAGGCTGCACCCAGGAAGGACTCTTCCCTGAGGCCTCTTGGCTAGGTGGCTCTGGTTTCTTGGAGCCCTGCTACGGCCAACAGGTGGGTGTTCCTTTGCTGAATGAGCCCGATTTTCAGTAGCTATGGGCCATTGTAACTGCTCTTACCCGTCTTCTCAGCATTATTCCACCAGGTCACAGATGGATTACTCCAGAGTCTAATAATGAAGGCAGAGCAGTCACCATAGAGTGTTTTCTCTTGGCCCCATAGGAACGCTGGTCTCTTGTCCTTGATATGTGCTCCAGGTCCCTCCAATGGAGTCATGACTTCCTGAGCAATGGCAGCTGGATTTCAAGTGGATCCGCGGTCACCAGTCTCCATCACAGTAGAGGGAGAGATTATAAATAGCCGTCTTCGGAAGTTCCGTCATTCCCACACACATGTATTTGTTCCTTTCCCCAGTTTTCTGCTGTAAAGCAAACAATGATTCAAAAAATGTTCATTTTCTTCTTTTCAATTGTATTTGTAGATCGAGGTTAATTCTAATATGATAACAAACAGAATACGAATGTTCACTTAGATATACAGTTCCTGTAGATGTGAAAAGATACACAAGAACTTCTGTAAATCCACATTAGTTCCTTCTTTCTTGAAGGTTCTGAAGTGCTCATCAGGCAAACTTGACATTGTTACATTGTTTCTTCTGTGTTGTCTACAAAACACTCCAGCACGGAAGGCTCAGGGAACGCTGTGGAACAGGAGGCAGAAAGACTGTAAGATCCAGAAGGATCATGGCGTTTGCTGTGGTGTCTCTTAGTAATGTTAGACGATACATCCATAAAGTCTCCCAACCCACATGACTGCCTAAACATGAGCTCAAGGACAACCATAGACATGCTAATGTGGGTAAGGAAAAGCCCATATGGCCTCAACCCCACACAAAGAATTTATCACAACTAATGAATACAGACAGGGGAGAAATGGTCTTCCTCAGGGAAGAGCACACCAATTAGTTACCCAGTATCAAATGGTCAGCCCTGAAAACACACACACACACACACACACACACACACACACACACAATAACATCATACAGACTGAAAAGGTTTAATTCAGGAATATATATGTATGTATGTATGTACATGTATACATATATACACATATACCTACATGAGTTGAATAAAAATTGATGAATAAAGAGACTGTGAATTTGAAAGAGAGCAAGAAAGAGTATATGGGAATGTCTGGAAGAACAAAAGGGAAAAGAAAATGTAATTATATTCTGAATTCAAAAATAAAAAATATATTTTCGTTTTTAAATTATTATAATACTTAACACATAGTCAGAGCTTAGTGGAATAACATCACGTACCCTAAATATCCATCCTCAAGTTTCATCCTCAAGTTTCATTTTGGGCTGGTTCTGCTTCTTGTGTCCCATTCCACTCACTGACAAAAAGTCATATAGTAGTGCACTGTGTATCTCCAAATGACAAACCTTTTATTTTTTTTTAATACTTCACTATATGTATCTTAGCTGGGGTTCCTATTACCAAAACCAACTTGGGGAGAAAAGTGTTTATTTGGCTTACACTTCAACACTGTAGTCCATCTCTGAAGGAAGTCAGAACAAGACAGGAGCTGATGTACAGGCTGTGGAGGAGTGCTGCTTACTGGCTTGCTCACCATAGCTTGCTCAGCCTGTTTTCTTACAGACCCCAGAATGACCAGTCTAGAGGTGGCCCTACCCACAATGGGTTGGGCCCTCCCACATCAATCACTAATTAAGAAAACGCTCTGCAGAACTGCCTATATCCTGATCTTATTGAGACATTTTCTCGGTTGAGGCTCCCTCCTCTCTAGTGTCTCTAGCTTGTGTCAAGTCGCCACAAACTAGCCTATCTGCATTGATGTGTGTGGTATATGTGTGCATATGTGCTCATATGTGTGTGCTAGAATGTATGAGGCCAGAGGCTGACATAGGGTACCTTCTGCAATCACTGATAATCACCTTACTTTTTGAGAAGAGTCTTTCATTGAAGCTGAAGCTCACTGACTGGTTAGTTTGCCTTACCAGTGAGCCCCAGAGATGCTCTCCTAGCTCTGGGGTTACAGGCATTGCTATCATCCCTTACTTTTTACTGTGTATTGGGGATCCCAGCAGGTCCTCACGCTTGGATGGCAAACACCTTACGAGCTGCACTATTTCCTCAGCCACGAATCTACTTTAAAAATAGAAATTAAGGACATTTTCCTAGAGATCAAAGAAAAGAACATTACATTACCTTAGTTAAAAATAGAACACAGCTAACATATTCTTATCATTTCCGATATGTTTGTCTCGTTATGAAGAACAAAAGAATCACCCTATCATAAAGTAGGCAGCTGAACTCATTTTACTAGGTTGGCTTAAGGAGAGCTCTAACAAGAGATACATGGTAATTCTGATCACTTGGCACAGTTGAGACTTTGAGTCTTTGGATCATAGTATCATGACTCAGGATGGTGCCCGTTGAGTGTGTGCCCCAGGTTCAGTTTCAGTTTGTATAACTTTCCCAGCTGTGGCATTTGTCAGTTTGTTAAGGGTGGTATGGTCTCCTAGCTTTTTGACTATGCACTTCTTTCAGAAGATGGGTGAGCTGTGCCTATGGGCAACACACTAGGAATCCATCTGGCACTCTGTTATGCGGAATCCATCTGGCGCTCTGTTATGCACGTAAATATGCTTTAAAACACACGTAAACTAGCAACGGAAACCGACGGGATGAGAGGCATGTAGCAGTGTTCTTATATCCTCTTATTCTAGTTAGACCCTGTTGCTTGTGCCCCATGTTGCAGTGATCTGGGGAAGACTCGGAGGTAATGACTGCAGTACAGCGTAGTGGTGCCTCACAAAGCCGGAAGATTCAGGTTTCGATTGCGAGGGCGGCCGCTCTTTAGCTGTGTGATCTCAGGAACCTCACTGACGTCTTCAAATTTTCCATTTTCGTCTGTAATATGAGGATGTTAATAACATATCAGTATGGTTAGGTTCAACCTGTAAGCAGTGCCTGGTACACGGTAAGCATTGATTGATATAGGATAATAATAATAATAATAATAATAATAATAATAATAATAATAATAAGGATGACAACAAGCATTGCTAGCAGGCTGGCAGTGGTCTGAGTTTTTCTCTCCCTTGATAGAGGACCACAGTGAAATACACATATTGGCATTTCCTCATGTATTGCCTGAACTCACGATCATGATGATAGCGAGGGTGTGCAATAGTTACAGGAATAGTCATGTTGGGTGTGATGGGTAGCTTGTCACTCAGTTCGTTCTAATTGACGATGGCGGCTCTGGTATGACGGTGGTTGCCGGGATGATCACGTTGGGGACAATGACTATGACAAGACATGGAAGGCTTTTACAGTTCCTGTCCAAGCCACCTTGTCAACACTCGCCTTCCCTGAGAGCCCTTCCCTCAGCCATCTGACAAGTATGCTGACTAACTTGCTGCACCCTGCCTCACTCCTTAGCCTCTGTCGGTTGATTTCTTCTGTTGGTGTGGTTTTCTTGTTCATCTTTCTGTGAAGCCATGTGGTGCACTTGCCTGTAAATAGGCCCAGGAGATGGACTACCGTCCCTGTCCAATGAGTGGTCACTTACCTGCCAGTAGCCCTTGACAACATACGCCAAGGAGCTTGCCTCTCAGGCCCTGAGGAGCGCAGACAGGGTGCAAGAACTCTAGAGTGCAGCCTTTTGTGACTTCATTCACCACGAGGCTCATGTCTTTGTTGTCTTAAGGGAGGGCAACAGACTCATCCGGTTATCCAGCCTGCTCCATGGGACTGGGCTACTTGGCCTTGGGCACACTAACCTACTCTGGCTATGAGGAAATCCAAGCTCTCCACAGCCCTGTGATCCCAAGAAAGCTGGGGGAGGGAGGGAAGGAAGGGGAAGATTTTCCTTCCCAAGATCAGGACAGAGGGAGTTAGCAGTGTGCCCTAGGGTGCTGAAAGGCACGGTTGAATTAAAATGCAAATGTGTCTAAAGCTGGACCTAGGACCTTCTGTGTGTTTCATTATCTTTCCAGTAACGCTATTGGCTGAACTTCATGGAACTGTGTTCCACCTCTCCAAGTCTGGTTCAAATTTAGCATTTTAAAATCAATTCTATAGTCTGAGATAGACATTGATATTCTAGGCAGCATCAGCTTGGCAAATCAATCCTTTTAGTGATTTGAACGCAATCGCAAAACAACCTTTTGCATATTTCTGTACAGAGCACAGTGCATTCACATAGGCTATGATGCGAACAAGCACTGACACACGTGAGCATGCACTTGTCTCTGCCTGCCAGCACCTCATGTCCTTGCTCATGTCTCCAAGTTGCTGGGTAAAGCACACTTCTAATCTCAGTGCTCAGGAGGCAGAGGCAGGCAAATAGATTTTGAGAACAGCCTGCTCTATACAGTGAGTTTTGGACTGTCCAGATCTATATAGTGAGCGACACCCTGTCTTAAGAAAAAAAAATCCAGTTTTAGAGAGGGAAGTATGAGATTTTGTGCAATGAATCCTATGATCTTAGAGTAGTGTTCATGTTTTATTCCTTAATATAAAACATAGTTTATGGATTTGAGAAGCTTTAGGAGCTCAAGCTTAATTATAAATATTCCTGGAATTGAAATATACTTACCTAGCATGAAGATACTCATGCCATTCCAAACAATTGGGGATTGCCTTCCAAGCACTTTGGTTTTTTAATTTAAAAGTTTCTACAGTTGGCTGTGAGTTCCAGGCCAGGCAAGGGCTCCATCCTTTGGTTGGTGCCTGATGAACAACTGACACATGGCTTGTTTCTTGAGAAGTAAAAATGAAATTTAGGTTTCTGTCTAGCTGGCATGGTGGAGTTTATTCCAATAATTGGCAACACTATTTTGGCTGAACTCATCAGACTGATTGCTTACATTATTGATTACTTCCTCCTCCCAAATCCAACACTTCATGATAGGATCAAAGAAAGGACCAGAGACATATCAGCCTTGATAATTGTTTAATAAAAGCAAGCTATGTGATTTAATGAATTACTACATTAAAAAAGGAACGATTGACGAATACCATAACACAGTGTTCAAAAAACATTATGCTAAATGAAAGAAATAGGCAAAAGTGTCCCTAAATTGTTTTATAGAAAATTCCAAAAAAGGTAAATACACAGCAACAGAGGACACATTGGCTCTTTCCAAGTACTGAAGGGAAGATGGAAGGTTAGTGGGGTTGTATTGTGTGTGTGTGTATGTGTGTGTGTGCATGCATGTGTGTGTGTTTCTTAATAAGTACAATAAGTTTTCTTTTGGTAGCAGTGAGATATTTTGGAACTAGATGGTGGTTAAAATTTTATAGTATCAGAGATGGACTCGTTTGCTATAAAATTTACATTATAAAATCATCTCTATGTTGCACATTCTATGTGAAATTTCTTTCAGTTTAAAGACAAAAGGAGAGAAGCAAAGACCAAGGGTAAGAGGAAAGGGGACATCATTGGTAAGGAGTTTCAATACATCTTAGAAGACATGAACAATCTGGAGTGGAGGAAGCTGTAGCAGTGAGACTGGGGGTAGAGGTTAGGCCAGAGTTGGTACCAGTGAGGATCAATTCAGTTTACTAAAGAAACACAGGAGGCCAAGGCAAGGAGATGGCAAGGGTATCTGTCAGGGAACAAGAGATGGGGATGTGTTCAAACTCAGCATGTATACATTGGATTGTAAGGGTCTTTTCCCCATTTCCAATATCCAGGGCACTCAGTTGTCCTCTGGGTGAAGGAAATATAGAAGCAGCAGGGCGTGGGGTGAGATGCCATCCAGAAAGTGAAGATGGGCAGGGCCATGGACCAGACTGCAGCTCCCTTCCTGGAATGCTGGCAGACAGTGTGCATCAGCCCTGTATCCTGCCTTAGGCAGAAGTTTGGAAGAGTCTTTCTGGAGAATTTCCTAGAGAAAATAACTGGCACCTTATTTGTGGGATCCCCTGGGGGAGACATTCACCACCCACACTCCTCTAGTGATTCTTTCACCACAGCCCAAAGCTTCCACCCACTGATTAATGTCTCAGGCTTGGTGACCAAACACCTCCTTAGGTGAAGCTCCCACCATCGAAGAGAATCAAATAAAGAGGAAGAAGAAACTTAGCAGATAGAAAACAGGAAAATGGAAGAGAAATCAAAGTTAAATTAAAAATTCAGAAACACCCATGAAATGATAACCCTTCTGGGAGATAAAGATATTGACTAAAAAGTTGCCACAGAATTTGAAACAACACAACTTTAGGTCTCAGAGACAACAGAGAATCAACCCAGAAAGTAGGGATGACCAGAAGAATCTCAGAATAACAGCAGGAAGAAGGGAAGGCAAATTCTAAGTAAAAATTCTGGAATAAAAGGCCATTAACTGGTTTCCAGGTCAAAAAATCTCATGATATGACTACTAGAATATAGCACACTCACACACACACACACACACACACACACACACACACACACACAGGGTGAGGGAGGAGGGAGAAGGGGTAAGTGGGATTCAGAGAGACAGGGAGACAACACCAAACTCAGGAAGACACACAGACAGACACACATACACACATGCATTTGCATGCACGCACATGCACGCACACACACACGCACACACATACACAGTGTGGGGAGAAGGGGTAAGTGGGAGACAGAGAGGCAGGGAGGCAGACAGACAGACACACATACACACACACACGGGGTGGGGGAGGAGGGAGAAGGGGTAAGTGGGATACAGAGAGACGGAGACAACACCAAACTCAGGGAGATACATAAACAGACACACATACACACATGCATGTGCTTGCACGCACATGCACTCACACACACATGCATACACACATGCACACATACATGGTGTGGGGAGAAGGGGTAAGTGGGAGATAGAGAGGCAGGGAGGCAGAAAGACAGACACACATACACACATGTGTGTGCACACACACGGGGAAGGAGAAGGGTTAAGTGGGAGACAGAGAGACAGGGAGAGAGACAGACAGACACATACACACACTCTCACAGAACCATTGTTGTGAACTTTTAGAAGTAGAATGTCCCAAAGCTTCCAAAAAGAAAAATTTCACATACAACTGTCTTGATCTCAGAACAGGGTTAAACTTCCCTGCAGTAACATTGGATGCTAAAGAATAACAAAAATAAAAACCAAATGATAGCAAACAAACAAAAGAACCCATAATGTCTTGAACTTTTCTAAAGAAAAATGGTTGAAATTCCATAGCTAGCTTATTTGAAGCCCTTCAGTGAAGTGAGAATTAAAATATTGTTAGGCACATAAAGACTGAACTTTTTACTTCTTGTGTACCCAAGCCCAGGAGTTATTGGAAAACACATTTCAACAGAACCAGGACATAGTCAAGAAAGCATCAGAAGAAATGCAGATTGGGAAATACAGACAACATACAATATAAGAACACAGCCAGCGGGACACCAAGAGACGCATCCAGGCAGAAAAGAGACTGACCCAGAAGAGACAGCACCAGAGAAGTGAAAGGAAATTTGATTGGCTGACATGTTTGGAAAGTAGTAGAACACCAGGGAGCTATTGTTCAATAGACTCAGTGGTTCAGTGTAGGATAAAAAGGTTCTGGGAACGGATGCTGGCAATACTGCACAGCAACATGAATGCATTTAATAACACTGTTATTACAGGTTGTGTGTGTGTGTGGGGGGTGTATACACACTATGTATGTAAAGTCATTTGCTCTGCTGGGATATGGGGGGATTGAAGCATTTATCTAATTATTCTTTATCAGTAAAAGCTTGGGAGTCAGATATCAGAGTAAGAACCTGAATGACCAGAGATGCAACCAGTGAGCTCCCCCCACTCCTTCTAGATTCCCACCCTACTACTTCCTGTGCCTCTCTATCTGTCTTCAGTCCTCCAAAACTTCTATGGTTAATTTTGGTCAGCTAGTAGCTGTCTCACCCTCTGATTCAAAGCGAACTCTATTGCCAGTCTCAGGAGCATCAGAATGTGATCAAAATACCCCACATCAGGGGATGGTGCAGAAAACACTGGGACGCTATAGTAATGGAGGTTCAAGTGATTTGGGACACTGTAGAACTGCTGGCTAGGTCAGAGGACATCTTTAAGTGTCGTTCCTCAGGTGCTCTCAACCTTTCCCTTCCTTCTTCCGTTTCTGTTTTTAGACAGTATCTTCCACTAGCCTGGACCTCATCAAGTAGCTAGGCTGGCTAGCCACTGAGCATCAGGAATCTGCCTGTCTCCACTTCTCCAGGGCTGGAGTTAAGGTTACATACAAAGCATGTCCCTATACCTGGATTTTTAACATGACTTCTGGGTATGGGAATCAGGCCCTCTCATTTTCCAGGCAAGCATTAACTGGCTGAGCTATATCCCCAGTCCTATCTTAGTCTATTTAAAACAAATAAATACATACATGTAATTTAAACCTTTAAATAGTATTCTAGTCTGTAATATACTTCTTCTCAGGCCTTAGCTCTAATTTCTTTAGCTGTTCCTATGGTCATCTCTATACCTCCACAACACGCTTACATGACTTCTCTGGCTTTTTAGAGTTCTTATCCATTATGTCTTGAGTCTATTAGCATTAAAAATAAGGGTGTACTCACTCGCAGGATTTCCTCACCTCAAGCCCACCCTACTCCTCCTCTGTGTGGTGCTATTATTCCTTGAATGATGTCCGAAGTCAGCACTGATAGATAGCTGCGTGCGTGCTGTGAAGGCATTAGGATTACATTTTCTTCCTTTACCTCCTCGGCTTCCTGCCCCCAGCCTCATCATGGAATTCCAATGACCTCATGTCTTCTTGGCCTGGCTTGCTACATACCCATCACCATTATTTCCCTGGCTTTTCTCTGTTTTTCTCCCGTTGGCATAGTTTCCCAAGTTTTCCAGCCTGGTTGGTGGCTACCCTAACTGAATGCTCAATTGTCTGTTCAGGTTTCCCTACGTTAACATCCCACGTCTTCTAGCCTCCCATTTCCTGTACTGGATCAACCGTGTTATCTATTGGCTTATGCCTGAATCTTGACTGAGAATATCTTTATTTCTTTTGTGTGTACGTACCACAGGGAAAGTGTATGTGGGTACAATACCATACGCCCATGGAGGCGAGAGAAGAATGTCTGGTGCCATTTTGCTTTATTCCTTCGCTGAACTTCAACCTAGGCTGGTAGCCAGCAAGTACCAGCAGGCCTTGCGTCCACATCTACACAACCCTGGTTACCAGGCGGTTGTGCTGCCCTGTCCAGACTTTTCCCTGGGTGCCTGTGCAGCGGGCACTCTTACTTGGTGAGCCAGCCCCCCCCCCCAACTTCAGTTTATTTTCTATGGCATTTTAAAGAAAGAGTAAAACAAACCAAAAAAAAAAAAAAAAAAAAAAAAAAAAAAGGTAAAGCTGTTGAGTCCTCAGCCAAATCTGGAATTCAACAGCCTAGAAAACCACTGGGTCTTGGAGACACGCCAGGCTCCCCTTGCGTTTTCCAGATAGCTCCATTTCATCTGCCTCTCAAGCGCACAGTGAACCCATCCCCCAGGACAGCCTTCTGTGTGTCCTGGCCTGGCATGAGGCACCTGTCTATATCCAGCAGATGCCAATCAGCACTTGCCTTAATAATACCTTAGCCCCAACACCCGAGGTTTAAGTTGCATTAATCACCTAATAAAGAAATCTTCACAAGTGCTAATTACTGACCCAGCCCTCCTGCTAGACCCATTTCAAAAGGTGGCATCGTAGACGTTATCGCGCTTAGAAGTCATTCAACAAACATTTATTGTCTACTGGAGGCAAGACACAATTCAAGGGCTTTCACGCGGGGTTTCTGTTCAGTCCTCATGGCCGGCTTGTGAAGTGGGAGTTCTTGACCTTTGTAAATGAGGAACCTGTCGGAGAGACAAAGCTTCCCTCAGCCGTTCCCTCACTGCACGTATGCACATGTACCAGCTGCTAGGCAAAAGCAGTGTAGCCTGCACAGGCATGTGTTCCTGACCTCGTGGATCCTCCGGTCTGCCTCATGATAACAAGTATCGAGCACACAATTCCACTCAGGATATGTCAAGTATATTTGAGATGACTGTCGCTAAGAAGTCTAACATACACTGTAAGGATGTCACAAGGGGGCCACTGGTCCTGGACTGGAGAATCAGAGGCAGTTTTCTGGAGGGAGTGCATTCTGTCTGTCAATGAAGGGATCCTTAACCAGAGGAAATGGAGCAGAAGGAAGAACCAGAGGGAAGGTCAAACATAAACAAAGGCTCAGAGGCAGGGAGGGGATTTGTATAAGGGAGGAACTGAAAGGCCACTGTGACCCGTGGCTGTACAGAGATTAGCTGGGGAGTAACTTGTGGAGTTTTGTGTGCTCTCTGAATGAACCTGCAAGCTGTCTTGGTCGAGGATCTGAAGGGTTTGTACCACGAGGGGGTGTGGTGAGGTCCATTTTGCAAGGCCTCTTTGTTGTTCCGACTCTGCTGGAGGGAATGCCATCAGAAGAGCCTGGAGAAGATGGCTTCTCAAACCACCACCAGAGCTGCTAACTGAAACATGGGCACAGGGAAGAGGAGGGATTTAGGAGGCATTAAGCAAGAGGTGGGCTCAAGACCATGCAGATCAGAGCCAGGATCTGAACACAGTTCTTGACGTAGTTGAGACAGGGGCACCATTCTTCCCGCTTTATGTTAGCAACTTCTTCATCATTATGGCCAGAATACTTGAGAGAACAACTTAATGAGGTGAAAGGCTTTTTGTTAGTCCACAGTTCCTTGACCCCACAGGCTTAGGCAGAACACTATGGTAAAGGGAGTGTGTGGTAGAGGATCTTCTTCGCCACAGGCAGGAGAAAGACAGAGAATCAGAACGGTGTCAGGGACCACACACACCCCTAGTGACCTACATCCTGCTAGCGACCCCCTCCTAAACTTCCTGAAACATCTTAAAGCAGCGCCACCAGTTGCGGACATACATTCAAAACCTGAAACGGAGGGGTGCTTTTCATATTCAAACTATAACATGCTATTTTTCTCTGACCCAGACTGGACAGGGCACTTGCAGCTTCTCTCCCTATGTATTCTTCAGGGATGCCGAGTTATACCCAAATGGTCATGAGGAACATGTCCCTTTCCTGTGCAGCGAGAGAGTCCCCATCATATTTTGTGCAGTGTGTCACTCACGAGTGAGTAAGACCCAAATGCAGTCCCTGCCTTTAATAGCACACAGCCTGACAATCTCCGTGGCAATGCAAACAGGGTCCCACAACAAAACTAAGCAAGAGGAAGTTTAGAGTCTTACACATGGCTAACAGTCAGAGTTGTAGGGCTATTGCTGATTGGATATACGAAAAGCCCAAGATGCTTGAAGCTTCCTAAACTAGGGTGTGTGTGTTTTTCTAAAGAGACAAAGCCACTTTTAGACTGGTCTGATTCCCTGTTCCTGCTAGAGAGTATATTCTTTCGGAACAACTGAAACTTGCTTTGACGTTTGAAAGTGGATCTATCTTTTAAGTTTGGGTATTGTGCCAAATAATCTACCTTCGTGGATTTACTGGTCAATGTTTAAAAACTTTCATGAAGTCAGGACACAGCCACTTGCCTGAATTTCCTATTCCACATTAGCCAGAATGTGATTGGAAAAAGGCTTGTCTCTCAGAAGCATCAGGGAGGGATTTGAAGTGGCCTCCACTTTTCGGGTTTGAAAAGAGAGGTACAGAACCGGAAGATGTCATCCATGACGTCTTGACTAGGAAGCTCCTTGAAGATACCCTGGCGGACCCAGCTGCATGCCTTTGGGGCCCTGAAGGATGAAGAAAGAGTGTTGCCATGATGCAGCAGCTGCTCTTAAGGATGCAAACCCTGCTACCTGGCCTGGCCTTAGGGTAGTCGCAACTGCACGGAGATGTGTTGCTAGCTGCTGATGGATGTACAGAAAATGTAAAGACAATTATATACAGTCCTCTTCACTATCATTCCTTTACAGTCGACTGACCCCAGTGCTTTTGTTGACTTTTTCCCACTGGGAACTTTCTATCCATAAGTAGCCAGTGTTACTGTAGATTGTGGATGGGTACGCGTTTTCTTGTTAAGAGTGTGGGCCAGTATCTTCCTTTCTGCTAATGAGTAGGAAGAGAGGGGGTACCAGCAAAACTCTGCATTGTCAATGATGCGAGCGATAGCTTTGCCAACTTAACAGTAAGTTTTCAAAGACTAGGAGACTGTTTCTCCAATTTTTGGAGGATTAGCTACAAATACATTTTGGAATTTATCTAGCAGTATTTATATTTCTCTATCACTTAAAAAAATTCTAGCTGGGCGGTAGTGGCGTACACCTTTAATCTCAGCGTTCCGGAGGAAGAGCAGAGGTAAAAGGATCTCTGTGAGTTTGAGGCCAACCTGGTCAACAAATTGAGTTCCAGGACAGCAGAGCTGTTACACAGAGAAACCCTGTCTTGAAAAACAAAACAAAACAAAACAAAACAAAACAAAACAAAATCCCAGCTCAAAAATAAATAAACTATAGTCTGGGGGCCACATCTGTCCCTCCCCCAGCATCTGTTTTTGTAAAGATTTATCAGGATCATGCTCATTCGTTTTGCACGTGGGTTAGAGCTGTGTTTGTGTTAACCATGGCAGAACTGAGTGGGAAGGATAGAAAGAGGGTATCATCCAGGGCAAACTCCAAATTAGCGCCCAAACCATTATTGGGTAAGATTTGCCAACCTTGGACCTGCTTGCATTTTTGTAAAGCGTTCTCACCCACCTAAAGGAGCTCGGTCAGATTGAATACCTAATAACAAGCAGGCGTGAGGGGTAGTGGTGTTTTTAGAATTCTTATTCTCCCCCTACAAGGTTTCTTCAAGGTAAACGCAGCCCACCCTTGCAATTGATGCTCCGCATTTCTCCTGAAAAACTTTCTTCTTCCCTCTTGCTTTAGTTTCTCCCTTTTCTCTCCTTAGAGCTCTGTGCTGGCTGAGGTGGGGCCGAAGACACGTGGGAGAGGGAGTAAGACTTTCCCGGGTTGTTTGTACCAATCTGGAACCATCAGCTTCTGACTCCGGTGAACTTGGCGGGTACCTGAGCACACCGGGTGCCTCGTCAGGATCAGGACTTCCGGGTTCCTGCTTGGCTTTGCTGCCTGGCACCACGGAGGGTGGGGGAGGGCAGAGCAGCCGATGTGAGGATGTCCTGGTCATTGGGAAACTGCACATAGGAGAGAAGGCCAGACTGGAGGGCACACCTCTAGATAGGTCTGTGCTGGAGTTGGGGAGTGGAGAGGTGTGGTGAGGAGCCCCTGGGCTCACGGGAAGTCCTTGTCAAGGAGCAGAGTCAGAAGATCTGATTGACAAGGCAGGAAATAGTCTGGTTAGGCTCTAAACAGGCGCTGTAGATGAATGAACCAGACTGAGGTAAAAGGTGTTGTGAAGATCCCCCGCATGTCTCCTGTGCTCCAGTTCTTGCCTAATTACCAGGTTATTGCGTGAACAGAATCCATGTTCTTAACCCTGACATTTCTAGTGAGGGGGTCGGGAGGTAGCAAGAGGGATAGGGTAGCTTAGTGGTGCCCAGATCACAGTGCAACATAGAAAGCTCCTGAATGGTTTGAGCAAGGTCATGTTTTGCTCTGGCTGCCACACTGGGGACCAGGTCAGAGGCTACTGTCAGAGTCCGGAGCAGGTAGTCAGAAAGAAGCATGTTCTCCATCTGCCACGGAGGCAGACACACTTCTCAGCTAGGCTGGCCTTGGGTGGAAAGAGGGAAGAACCCGGGAATGAATCCAGAGGTTTTGGCTATGAAAGGAGGGGAGGGGAAACGGTAGGCAGTCACGAGTTTGAATGTGGCCCTGCTAGTTGTTACGGGTGCTGATGCTGAGTAGAAGCTGGCTGCGTGTGGTGTACTAGGGAGGAGGTGGGCTGTGGATTTCAGCTTGGGAATCATCAACCTAGAGATGACATTTAGAGGCACAAAGTAGAATTATCCCTTCCCAGAGGGAGGGGGACTGGAAGAGTTGTGTGTGAGCACAGGTTTCCGAGGGAGGAGGGTTCAGAAGTGGAGAGTCTGTGTTTATAAAAATAAGAGAACATGAGAATTCTCCTTATCAGGGCATTTACCAAAGCTCTGCCTGGAAGAGGTTGAGAGAACAAGTCCATAATCCGATGGAGCTGGGCTGGTGGCCTCTGTGTGCCGGAGAACCCTGCTGCGTCACTGTCTCATAAAAACAAAACAAAACAAAACAAAACATAAAGTCCTTCAGCCAATTGTAAATGATGACCAGAATATAGGGCTTTCTGATGTTTTGTGCAGTCAGGCAAATAGCCATGGGATGGGGCGACCCCCGGGAGACTGGGGATTGCTGCTGAAGGTTCCAGGCAGGACTAACTAGGGGGTGTGACTCTCTGGCCGTTCCCCTAGGGGAGAAGCCATGGAGTTTCCTCAGAAGCACTTGGCACATCATCTGAACCACAAGAGAATTCAGTCCTGCCATCGATAGCTGTGTGACTTCAGGAAAGTTGCTCAACTTCTCCCAGCCTCTATTTCCCCATCGCTAATGACTAATAATTCCGACCAGGGGTATTTGTAAAGATTAAAGAATTTTAAATACATTAAAGCGTGAAGTGAGCTGTGAAGTGACATGCAAATCCAAGAGGTTGAACCAACAGTGCCTGAAATCCCTGGCTCCACTTACACAAGAGTAGATTGGCACACTTTGCATAAGTGATGGGATTTCTTTCCCGACTTCACTTCTTTGAGATCCCCCAATCCCAAACATTGGGGGAAAGCTAGGGTTAGAAATTGAGAGGAAGGGTAATAACAGGAGGCAGGCATCTGATCAAAGCACGTTACATACAAGTATGAAGGCATCCTGATGAAAACCATTATTTTGTACAATAAATTAGGCTAAAGGAAAAAAGATAAAATCAAAATTTTAGAAAAAAACCTCACAGAAAGAAAAGGTCTTCCATTATTTGTTTGAGAAGCAAAGCACAAGCCTCCATTCCTGGGCTGGGAACATGAAAAAAAGAAATTTCACTTCCCCAATCAATGATTGCCCTCTCCCTCTGGTTCCTTATCTGCCTCCTCCTTATCTCGGGAAAGCCTTTAGCCTATTGCCAGGCGAGATCTCTGATCTTTCTCTTCTGCCTCCCATGAAGCTGATAAAAAGCAGGAGAGAGCACACAGTATGAAAGCAATCCAAGTCCTGCTGGCCTCAGTTTCTGGAGCATGTTAGGATCGACTAGAGGATGGGGTGCCCCTGCTGGGGGTGGGGAGACCTGCAGAGAGCCCAGCTGAAGCAAGACAGGCTCAGCAGGCCTGCCTGTTCCAGGCTTGATGGTCCAGAGACATCTCTGCATTTGGTAAAACCAGTGAATAGGATTCAAGCTTTAGGGCCCCTTGGGAATCTGTAACTTTGCTTGGGCTGCAGTCGGGTTATTTCTATATAGGGCCACTAGATGGCGATGTCTCCCTAACCCTAAATCAAGTTTTTGCTTTGGAGAAATGCCAGGTTCTCCTCCAGTGTGCAAAAGAATGTCCAAAATGGGGGAAACAAGGGAGTTTCTTTCTGAACATGGTGGGGGTACCTTAGTGATACAGACAGACAGGACCCCTGCTTGAAGGAGGTCTCTCTGTGAGGACTGGGGGCCCGCTTGGGATGCTGTCTTCAATGGTCACACACAGTGGTGATAGGGAGATATGGGAACTGCAGGGTGGTGGAGACAGTCCCTAGATGTCAACCCTGCTAAACTATGTGCCACGCCAAGTGCTTCCTGGAATGGCAGAAATAGGCCTTGCAGATGCATGCCCAGTACCGACTTCTAAGATTGTCCTGGAAGAACCAAGTATCTCCCTTGCAGGCCAAAGATGCAGAAAGAGCGACAGGAGTCTTTTCATGTACTTGGGGAAACTGAGGTCAGAGCAAGGCAGTTCTCTGGATTCAGTCTTCTTGCTAAGTTCCTTGGCATGTAAACAATTCAGATGGCTTTAAATGCCCCTTTCCAATGTCTGATGGTGTGTGCTAACACACCTTCTTAAACCTCCTGGCGTCTGTGCTTACCACAGTGTGCCACACTGCATGAGGCCCGGCAGCAGATGAAGTTGTTCAAAGCCACCCAGTGGCTGATTCATCTAGCAGAGAAAAGTCATTTAAAGTAATTGCGTACTAAATTTGCCACACAGATCTTACAGTAGGTGTTTTGAAGGTTAATAATGATGACAATAGTAAGCATTTGTTTAGCATTTCTTAAGGACCTGTCTCTGTTTTAATCAAGGTACATCACTTTGTCGCAGAATCCCTACAATAGTGTGGATTAGGTATTGCTGCCTCTTTTTTTGACACAGGAACTGTCTATGTCGCCCAGGCTGGCCTGGGACACAGGGAAATCCCTCCTGCCTCAGTTTTGTAAGTGTTGATACATCCGGTTCAATTGTTACCATATCGGCTTGGCTTTGCAGAGGGTAAATCAGAGAAGGCAAATAACTGGCCTAAAGTCACACAGTTGAGGCACAGAGCCAACATCACACCCTGCTCTGCCTGGCATCAGAGCAGAGCGTGTAGCATGCCCGCTGTGACGGGCTCTTTTTAACACTTTCTCCCACCTGCAGGATCTGACGTAGGAACTTGTCAGAGTTTCAGACTTCAGCACGAGTCAGCGTTTTATCGTCCTGTTGTGACACGGTGGCACAGGGTTGGCGAGCAGGCTCCGGGCCTGGAGACTTGGTGACATCCAGGTCACACCTACAGGGCACTCGGAATGCGTGGGATGAGAGAGGTACCCAAAGATAAAGGCCAGCACCAGTTGACACTGCTGGACCTGTGTCTTCTTGGAGGCAAGAAGATATCGTGGGGCAGACAGATATCTCTGGGGACCAAGGGCACAGTAATACAAAGATGGCAGCCAGCGTACAAAGGGCCTCTCCGTACTGGGCTTTGAAGGTCATATTTTATGTGTCTCCCTTCTACAGAGGGATTTAGCAAGTTAGAACAAGGGCTGATTACTCCATCCTCATCTTGCGGGAGACAGTGTCTCAAATGCAGAAATGGATGCTGTGGGCTGGGGGCGTAGCTCAGTGGAAGAGTTCTTGGTTAGCCCGTGTGAAGATCTCGGGGAGCCTTGACACTGAAAACAAAAGCAGAAATAAGGGACACAGAAGCCAAAGTGAAAACAGGCTTCAAAAATCCGGGTTCCTGTTTTACCACAGAGGGGGCTGAGATTGAAATGGAAGTGTCTTAAGCTATAGACGAAGAGTCATCTTTCCCAGTTCCACAGTTACTGGCACAGAAGTAGCGATGAAGATTTCCAGTCTGATAGACTGGATTCCCAGATCCACATCACCTTCTTTTTAACTTATAACCCTTGGGCAAACTGTTTAGTTTCTACTGAGTCTCAATTTCCTCATATTTAAAAAAGGGAAAGTCCAGCATCTGCCCCAAGGTCTCTGAGAGTATTAGATACATGATGTAAGTCGAGTACCTGGCCGGCCGCGCTCGCCTCTGTGCCGTGCGTGTTTAATAAACAGCAAGGGTGACGATGACGATGGTGGCTCTACAGGCCCACTGCACCCTTGAACGCTTGCTGCACAAACCTGACAGCCTGAAGTCAGTCCCCAGGTTTGAATTCATGTAAAGGTAGAAAAACGTCTACAGAAATGTCCTCAGTCCTCCACACTTGTGACAAGGTACATGTACCCTTACCCCATCATGTATGCGTGTGACACACATACACACACACACACACACACACACACACACACACGACATACACACACACGACATACACTAATAAAAATATAGTTTTAAAAAGGGACCAGAAAGTGTCTAAGGACATCTAAGAAGAAAAACTATGACCCTATGATAGAGTTAAAAAGACAAGTGTGACTTCCTTGTTGATATGCTAGTACCAGAGAAGAGAAGAGCCTTGGGAAAGGTCAAAGTGACGACTCAATCCTGCCTCCATATGCCTGCCACACAGTCTGGAGTTCCACCAGGTAAGAAGGGCCAGGGACCGTGAGTTCCACCAGGTAAGAAGGGCCAGGGACCGTGAGTTCCACCAGGTAAGAAGGGCCAGGGACCGTGAGTTCCACCAGGTAAGAAGGGCCAGGGACGGTCTCACTGTCCGTCTCTATCTTTGGGTTGCCTGTTCTAGGTAATAAACACCAATAAAAGCTGAAGACTCATTTTCTTATTTTGTGTTATTACAGAAGAGCCTCTTCCATAGTAGAAAACAAAGAAAAAACAGACCAAGCAAAATTAGGAAGAGAAGTTCAGCCTGTAACCTAAACATCTACATCCAATTGCCATTAATATGTCTGCCTTCCCATTTGCCATTGCCCTTTATCAAGATGTTTTCTGACTGTTAAATATAGTGTTAGGTATAAGTCTCTTTTTCCTTTATAGATTATGTTTTTTGTTTCTCATCTAGATAATCTGTTTGGAGTCATGAAGAATTCACCCATTTTCTCTTTAGAAATATGTACATTAAGAATTCACCTCAGAGCTGGTTCTGTGTATGGCACACAGAAGGGACGGATCCTCTTTCCCTTTGAAGTAGATAGCCAATGGTACCCAAGCTGTGTTCTCTCTACCATTCCTCAGCTTGACTTTTTCTTGAAAAAGAAAAGAGGTGCCCACACATGGGTGGATCTCTTACTGTTGCTGCTGTGGCCCAGCAGTCTGCCTGCACATCCTTTATAAAGGAAGAGACTGTTTTTCTGGGGGTATGTTTTGGATAAAATAACTACTTTCCCCTTTGGTAGGTCCCAGGAGATGTACTGTGTTACATGTTCTTCCCAAGGTGGCGTCAGTGCTAATGGGAGAGCTCCCCATCCAGACTACAGACTGGAAATGGTCCACAGGCTTCACTGACTCACCGGGAAAACATTATCCATCATTCCCTTCCTCTTACAGTTCATCTGTCACAGCCAGTCAGGGAGCTCCACCCATCTGCTAAGGTAGGGATGTGCCATCTGCCATGTGCCTGGAAGGGGAAGATGCCCAGCCATTGGAAAACACAAGTGACGTCACCTCCACTTATCTGTCCTTGAATGAAAATGACAGTCTTAATCACTCGAGCTTAATAGCAAGACTCCATAGCTGGTAGAGCCAGTCCTCCTGCTCTGCTTCTCCTGCTGGAAGGTCCTGGCTTGTCTCGAGTCTTGGTAGCTCTACACGAATGTAACAAAGTAATTATGTTCTCTCCATGTCTTGTTGGGAGGTGGGAAATAGATGAGTCTCAGCCAGTCAAGTGCTTGCCGTACAAGCATCAGGAACTGAGTTCCAGCACTCATATGAACATCTGGGCATGATGGCCTTCTTAGCACTAGGGAAGCAGAGACAGGGAGCTCCTGCTGACTTGCTGGCCGGCAAGTCTAGCCAGTTGGTGAATTTTCCAGATTCAGTGGGAGAGTGTCTCAAAAGAATACATATAAATCAGTAATATTATGCAGAATGTATGGGATGTTTTAATATATTTAGCAACACACACACACACACACACATATAACAACAATTAAAGAAAAAGAGGTCATGAATTGGAAAGCCAGAAAGGAGGAGTATATGGGAGGTTTAGAGGGAGGCAAGGGAAGGGAAATGATTTAATGACACCATAATCTCAAAAAATAAAAAAGTGAAAAGTTAAAGAATTATAATAAGGTAAAGAAAGATCAAGAAAGATACTTAACATTAACCGTGGCCTCCACATTCAAACACACACACCTACTACACTCACACACACACATTGTGGAAACACACGTGTCTTGTTGGGGTTTTTATTGGGTACGTAGCTCCATCGAGAAGGAATTAACATTTGAAACAGGGAGAGTTCTAATCCATCAGCTTGAATTTTCTTTTCTTTTCTTTTTTTTTTCTTTCCTGAGACATGATTTTTCTGTGTACCCTTGGCTGTCCTGGGAATTTTCACCTTTTGGTCTGATCTTTTATACTTTATTTTAGAAACAGCCCATGTTTTGTACAGGAGTCTTGTATACATCTTGTTAAAAATTTTCCCTTCTGTTTCTTATATTTAAAAAATGTTACCGCAAATGGTATTCTTGCATGTTTTGCTACTTTACAAATATTTGTGGTTGGTATAAAGACATTCAGTTCATTTTTCTGTATTGACTTTGCATCTAGAAACATTATGAGAACTGTTTTACACACACATACACACACACACACACACACAAACACTATATGTATATACGTGCACGTGTGGCGTGTGTGTGCACACTCACGGCCTGAAGGCCATGACTCATGACTGGAGGTCAGAGAACAACTCGTAAGAATTGGTTCTGTCTTTATACCACGTGGATTCTGGTGAAGTCAGTTCATCAGGCTTGACAGAAAATCCCTTTACCTGCCCAGCCATCCTGCCTGCCCTTGCGAAGCTCCTCCATGTTAGAAAAATCATCTACGCTTCCCATATATTTTGATGTGGATTAGAGTACAACCCCTCCATCCACTGACATCTCCACACCCACAGGTGACCCCTCCATCCGCTGACATCTCCACACCCACAGGTGACCCCTCCATCCACTGACATCTCCACACCCACAGGTGACCCCTCCATCCGCTGACATCTCCACACCCACAGGTGACCCCTCCATCCGCTGACATCTCCACACCCACAGATGAGTCCTCCATCCACTGACATCTCCACACCCACAGGTGACCCCTCCATCCGCTGACATCACTCCACCCACAGGTGACCCCGCCATCCGCTGACATCTCCACACCCACAGGTAACCCCTCCATCCACTGACATCTCCACACCCACAGGTGACCCCTCCATCCACTGACATCTCCACACCCACAGGTGACCCCTCCATCCGCTGACATCACTCCACCCACAGGTGACCCCTCCATCCACTGGCATCGCCACACCCACAGGCTTAGCTCTAGACCCGTGGCCCGAGACTGGACTGTATTAAAAAGCCCTCTCTGCCTGACAGGTGTAGCTCTCACCGCTCATCAAAGAAACTTTCTCCTTCAGCATACAGAAACCAGCTCAGAGAACCACAGCTGGTTGTTTGTGGTCCAAATACAGAAAACAAATGTTTGCGGGGTGCCCAACCCCAGTGGATATATCTGCAACATAACTTATGCACCCAAGACTCTGGAAACCTTGTGCGAAATGGGGCAGAAAGATCGCAAGAGCCAGAAATCTAGGAAGTCTGCTGTGAGATTTAGTCTCTTAAACTTAACAGGAAAGCTTCACCCACGGTAGCTCAACAATATGGCTGTCTGAATAAAACCCAAACGATGACAGCATGAATAGGTATGCTCCCATGGAAGGGGGGCTACACCCAGAACAAAGAGCTAGAGGTAACTAACAACTGCCAATAGAGGGAGAGTTAGTCTTTGCCAGGGATGAGCCCCGATTACGGTTGTCAATACAAAGTGGCCACCCCTGAGATCATATCCATACATAGAAGACTAAATTGACTACACAGGTTATAGTTATTATGTACTTATGTGTGCACATGCCATAATAATAATCATCAAAGTAAAAGAGGCGATGAGTTTGAGAGGGAGTAATGGGGAGAAACAGGAAGGGGTGGAGGGGGCAGGGCGTAGGAATAGCTGGAAGGAGGAAAAGGCATAGAGGAATGATATAATTCTATTTTTAAAATATTTTAAAATTATTGAGAAAAATACAATCCACAAATAAAAACAATTCTCACATATTGCTTTTCTTTCTTTTAGTGTGTGTGTATGTGTGGAAGTATAGGTGTGCAGGTGCAAACACATGTGCACATTTGAAGACCAAAGGAAGACATGGGATGTCCTGTTCTGTTGCTGTCCATCTTAGTCCATGAGACATGGTCTCTCATAAACCCGAGCTAGCTGGTGGCCAGCTAACTCTTCCTGTCTCCATTCCTCACAATGCTGGAGTTATCAGTGTCTGTGGCCATGTCCTGCTCGTTCCCTTTTTTTTTCTTTTTTACATAGGGGATGGGGATTCAAACTCGGGTCCTCAGGTTTGTACAGCAAGCCCTCTTTCCCACCGAGAAGTCTCCCCAGCCTCCCTTATGTCTTTATTGCTTTTTTTTTTGTCTAACCCCATAGATGCTGCTGAGTAGACCTTGGGAATCTGCCTCCTTGTTCTGTTCGGAACCTCAGAGGGAACATTTTCCAAGTTTCTCCTTCATTGTTAAGTATTTCACTGTGGATGCTGTTAGCGGATAATCAATGCATCTTCTTTTTCCCTATTCCCAAGATTTTTGCATACTAAACAGATGTTGAATTTTAGAAAGTGTCATTTTTTTTCTACATATATTGAGCTGACTACTTATGCTCCTAGTCACACCATAGGTTATGTCCCTATAAACCCCTTGTAACACACATGGGAAATAACAGAAGTCCAAAATGTGTTTGATACACTGAGCCTACTGAGGATTGTGGCTCAACAGCATAGTATCTTGAGGGTTGTCAGCTGCTCCTTGGTGAGTGAGAACTGAGGCTCACAGCTGCTCCAGACTCTCCAGGGTTTTGCTGATTACCGCTAATCCAGCAAAGGTCAAAATTCAACATTCAAAGTACAGTCTTCGCTAGCTGTGTGTCGCTTTTATACTGTCCAGCAGTAGAGAAACAGGAGTTCGGCAATGTATGTTTTGTTGCTGCTGCGCTGTTAAGTGGAAGTTGACACTGATTCCCAAGAACAGGACAGGTATACAGCACACACCCTAGCATCCTGGAAGGACTCAAATTTGTGCGTTTTTCCTTTGCATGTTGCTCGAGTTGGCTTATAGTCTTTGCTCAGCCATTGACAGCTATGCTCACATGTAAAGCTGGCCTATGAGTTTTTTCCTTACTGGCTTGCAGTGTTGATAGTAATCTATTTTCACAAAGCAAACGAGGCAGTGTACCCACATTTTCTACTTTCTGGAAGATTTTGTACAAGATTGCACATTAAATCTTTAAGTGTTTAATAATAACTGCTTGAACTTAGCACTGACTGACAAGTTTATTTAAAATTAAATTTCAGATTTTCCAGTTTTTCCTTGTGCTAATCTTGGTAAGTAATGCTTCCTTAAGGGTTAATTTTCATCTGCACTTTGAAGTTTATTGTCAAATTCTTTTCTGATTTCCTCCCCGTGTTTTGCAAATGTCTCCAGCAATGGACTGTTGCCCCTGTTGGTAGTAATATCTGGGTCTGTCTCTTTTTTGGTCTTGCTCCATGTCAACTGATTTTTAGCTTTTATTGATCATTACATTTGCTTATCTTATTTATTTACTTATTTATGAGGGACACGCCAGGCACATAGGTGAAGGTCAAAGCACACCTTGCAGGGTTTGGTTCTCTCTACTGCGTGGGCCAGGGACTGGACCGAGGCAGCGAGAGTCGGCAGCAAGTGCTTTGACTCACCGAACCGTCTCACCAGCTCCTTTATCATTTATTTAAAAGAGCGAAGATTTGACTTTACAATCCTATTGCCTTTTCTTCTTTCAGCATATTGTTGCTAAAATTCTTTCCCTCGGGGAGACCTAAATACTGTCCATTCCTCCTCGGAAGGTCTGAGCTACTGACCAAGCTGCGCCACTGTTCATACTGGGGAACCAATGGGTTCATTAGGTTTCCTTACAGAGAAATGGGTGAGGTGGTACAGGCAGGAGCATGGGTGGCCTTAGAGAAGCCACTGGAAGGTCTGCGTCCAGAATGGACAGCGACTGTGTGGTTGGAGTTGCCACACTCCTGACCAAGTCCTTCTTAGACCAGAGAATTCCAGCCCCTCCCTGAGGCCATGTGCAATTAGGGTAAAACTGCATACAACTGGCTGAGAGGAGTGGCTGGGCACCCAGGTGAGGCCCCATGATCCTCCCCACCCTCCTATGGAGGAGCGTCAACAGTCGGTAACATTTGCAAGCAGACACAGCTGAGTTCACACAGGGGGTGGCTGTTGGCCTTGGAGGGCAGTCCTGTGCAGCGTTTCTTTTTCTCTTTTTGAGTTTGGACAAGACTATTTTGTTGTTATTTTCCAAACTCTTCTAGAACTATAAAAATGTGAAGTCTACCCGTAGTATCCTTCTCATCTTTGTGTTTTCCGTCCTTCTGTCTCTCTGCTTTGCTCTAGGTGGTTTTGGTTCCCTTGCTCTCTTTCTACCTGTTTTGAATCTGTTATTGAACCTACCTGTTGAACACTTCATTTTGGCTCTTGGGACTTTAACTGTTAGGATTCGAGAATTGTTATTCCTGCTGTTGTGTGCTGGGGCCTCTTGCACACCACGCCAACGCTCTGCCCAGGGCTGCGTTCCCTGCTCTGGGTCTGGAACTTCTGTCCGGCTCCTTTAATTTACAGTTGTTTCCTTTCCGTTCATGACTCACCATTTTCCTGAACTTTGTAAGCGTCTGGTCTCATAAATGGCTGTGAGGGGCAGCATGACTTTTGTAGGACTTATTTACACTTCTTTTATGACATCCCTTATTTTCTTATTTAGGTATTTTTTTTCTCCTTTGCTAGACAGCAGTTCAAGGTTCAACAGAAAGTTCAGTTCTCTGTCTGGTCCATCTTTGTATTTGTCAAAGTTCTACCAAGTTTATATGAAATAAAAAACGACAGATTTTATTTCTACGTCCCCTCTTCTCCTGAGACGATGTTTCATTATGTGGCTCTGACTGGCCCGGAACTCTCTGTGTAGACCGGCTAGTGCCCCACTCACGGAGATCTGCTTGTCCCCGCTGAGATTAAACCCATGCTTCACCACACTGGGTCTCACTTACTTTTTGTCTCCCGAGTTCAAGTCATCCAGGTATCCATACTGTTCCCTAAAATAGAACATAGCTAGTCTCAGGGACTTTCCACTTGCTGTCCTCGGGTGGAACACGCCTCCCAGCACAGATGCCACCTGCTTTGGTCTTCCCTCCCTCCTTCAACCCTCTGACTGCTGCATAACAACAGTGGTCCCTTTCCCCTCCGCAACTCCCTGCCTTCTCACCGTGCGATGGCAGGATATGGCCAGGGCTTCTGTCTGAATATTACCTGTCTTTGCTGCTAGGTTGTAATCTCCTCACTGAGGTAAGGTATCCTGACTTCTTTTCACCAGAAAGTCTTCTTCCTTCACTTTGATCAGCTCCTAGAACAGCACCCAAGAAAAATCTCCCGAATCAGGTTTTGGATAGTTACTTTATGTGAAATTACTTTTTCCTTCAGACATTTAAAAACTTTAATAGACGATTGTCTCTGTAAGTGAACTGGGGCTCAGAGAGGCTATTTAATACACCCTAGGCAACACATAAATGATTGAGGTGGGATTTGAACTCAGTTCTGAAGCTTCTGCAGCTATCCAGGCTGTCCTTGAGTACCTGGCAAATGCCTGTTGGAACATGCGTGTAAAATTAGGAGAGGCAGGTTGGGGTTTCCAACAACTTCGGGAAAGAAAAGAGAACCATGGAATTGTGAGCCCAGGCTCCTTCCTCCACGGTCTGCAGCCCTTTGTGAAGCCCCTTGTACAGTCAGCACCACCCAAGAGGCCCCACCTGGCTCCTGACTCAGTCTTTTGTTAGCTTGGTGGGTTCAAACGGCAGTGTCAGCAGAACGGTGACCAGCTATGTGAAGCAATGCGTAAGACAAACAGAGAAGGCCGCTCTCGAGTGACGCAAGACCACACAGATGTCAGGCACGCTGTACGCGCTTCTGCACCCGCCCATTCGCGTTATTCGGTTTTCAAACATTTCTGATAAGCCAAACAGATGGACAGCTTCCCTCGGGGCCTCTCTACGAGAGCTGATAAGGCAACTGCTGCCTTAGGTTTTCTGACTGGCTTCTATTGCTCTGGGGCAAAGGCAGAAGCTGCTGAACCAATGCAGGGGCTGAAGAGCTCCCAAGAGCACCCGGGGAAGAGGGAGCATAATCAAGAGGTCTTTGTGTGCCAGGATCCCGGTTTGCTGGTTTGGGGGAGGGGGCTAGCATACTCTTTCCGACCTTCTCTGAAGCTTTAAGGATGCTTCATTTAAGAACAAACAGGAGGAAAACAGAGACCTCTGAGGAGCAGGATCAGTACCCCCTGCACACAGCTCATGTCCCTGTGATCATTTGGTGGCGAAGAGGGCTTCCTTCTGGATGGGATAAGCAGAGAGGATCCCAACTTTGGGGTGAAGTAGACTATTGGATCATAGCTGAAGGGCCCAATGAGAGTTATTTAATTAGTCTCAGATTTCTCCTGTGTCAAATGCTAATTACTAAGTATTCCACAGTTCTGCTGCGTAGAGCACCTGCAGCCACGAACCAGCAGAACACGGCAGGCACGTGGGGTGCTAGCCAGTCGGTAATACCTCTTCCTGGGTGTGGAAACCAGATGGTCTGTGCCTTTTGCCACAGCTTCTTAATCTGTGGGTCGTGGCCCCATATAAAGTTGTGTAACTGAAGCCGGGCGGTGGTGGCGCACGCCTTTAATCCCAGCACTCGGGAGGCAGAGGCAGGCGGATCTCTGTGAGTTCGAGACCAGCCTGGTCTACAAGAGCTAGTTCCAGGACAGGCTCCAAAGTCACAGAGAAACCCTGTCTCGAAAAACCAAAAAAAAAAAAAAAAAAAAAAAAAAAAAAAGTTGTGTAACTGAATGTGAAGGTCACGAATCTGCGACAGTAAAAGGGTCACGAATGCACGGTGATCAAAATTCACTGCAGTGTTTGATGTGCAGCACATCTGGGCTGTGCCTCGTAGTGCTTGCACATCTGGTGACTTCTCTGCAGTCTTGATTGTAACCCCCAAGTGAGTGTTTGGAGCTGATGTGAACCACACGTTATGCCAACTAGTGCTGCCTGGCATACCTCAGCTCAGATTCAGGAGCACTGTCTGTTACAAATTGTGGTGTTCTTACTGTGACTTAAGGTTTTATAGAAATGTAATGATTTTAACTATGGGAAAAAAAAAGATTTTAAATCTTTTCCTAATCATTCCTCCTCATGCACATATCAAAAGAGCCTGTGTTTGGATTAGATTGTATAAGAACATTGATCTTTAAATTTTCTGTTTGAGATGCTTCCTTTCATTCCATGAAAAACAAGCATGAAGTAAATTTTGGCTCAAGAATAAGATAGAATCTCCCTAAGTTTCTGATGTGACCCAGAGCATGCTTCTGTCATTTTGTAGTATGTATTTATGTGAAACAGCATTTTTAGCATTGGTGATTATAAGATAAAAAAACATTGATCAACTCTAAAAAGTGCTAACATCCTGCAGTACCAAATATTCGTCTACAGTTTAATTTTTGTATAAAACAGGCAGGATCATCTCATTAGCATACACATTTGTATTCACTTAGTAATGGTAGTTACATGCATACCAAAGTTTTTTTTAAACGTTGTGATTTCTTATCAGTAACTTTTGTTTTATATTTCTATTTTATATACCTGTGTGTCGTCTATAAAATAGGGCCACAGGGGAAATTGTTTAAGAAGCCATACTCTATGTGACAGGCTACAAATCATCTGTATTCCCTTTCTTTGTTCATCTTTTCTGAGTGTGAATAAATGTCTTCTGTCTATGGAAAAGGAGACCTCACAATTTGTTCTTCCAAGAACCACCCAGGTTGTTCATTAAAAATACATCTTTCTTCTTGGTGGTGGTGGTACATACTCTTAATCCCAGCACTCGGGAGGCAGAGGCTATGTGAATTCTCTGAGAGATCACACTGAGAGTTTGAGGCCAGCCTGGTCTCCAGAGTGAGTTTCAGGACAGCCAGGGCTACACAGAGTAACCCTATCTTAAAAAATAAAAACAAACAAAATCTTTCCAAGTACTATTTCCAAGATTTTCAATTTTAGAAGATGGCGGTAAAGCCCAGCAACTTGGGGGTTTTCCTCCCTAAAAATATCCTTATTGTAGACTGAACATTGTGTCTGCAGTTCACAGATCCATATATTGCAATCTTAACTCCCAATGTGATGATGACAGGGAGATGGGGCCTTCTGGAGGTGATTAGACCATTAGGGTAGATAGAACCTTTATAAACTGCAATTAGTGTCCTTAGACAAGAATCCTGGTAGAAGCCCAGGTGGATGACGATGCACAATGTACCCCCTTCCCCTATCAGGCCACCCTGACTTATAGAAACTCTGCTCTAGGATTTGGAGGATGCTCACAATGCCTGGTTGACTCAAATGCAAAATATTCTTATAAAGACCAAAAATAGCAGTGCATGCTCCTCAGCCTCCTGATGTGTGATTTGCATAGTTACAGCACCTTTTCATCAAGGGCAAATGAGACCCAAATGGATTTTTACCGTGACCCAGAAAGAATATCTTCTGGTGGTAAGAGAGAAGGACCAGAGTGCCATAGGGAAATTCATGCCAGCCACAAGACACCTGGCGTTTGGCTTCTGTTCCATAGCCACACAACTGTGGAATGTCATCTCGAATCCCTAGATCTGTCCTTTTTTACTCCGCAAAATGCCTCGCTTTGTCCACGTCTTGGGGATACCATGCTTACACAAAATAAACAATCTTCAGAAAAGGGCAAACTCCTTGATAAGGACAGACAACAGAGATTGATAGTTACTGGAAAGAGTAGATAGTGAAGGCCAGCCACCTCCTGTATCAGTTGGGACCTAGCCAAGCAAGCCGGAAAGAGAGGATTGGAGTGTTTCCAACAGGGACTCTAAGGTAAGGGATGACACACACCGTCACGGGAGGGACGTCGAAAGCCAAGTTGGGGATGAGGTACCTCAAAGGCTGACAACAGTAGAAAGGCAACAGAATCTGCAGGCTGGTAAGAAAAAGACAGTAGTAAATGTTACTAGTGTTCTCCATGGGCAGTTGTGGAGGGAGCTGGAACCAAAGAAGGAGCCTCCACAGAGCATCACACTTCTGTAGGACACTGTCTCTTCATAGACAGCTCGGCTGCTAAACAGAGGCTGGCTCCCGTTCTCTTTCCATCTCTTCCTCCCCTGCAAGGGTATACTACCCTCTGTCAGTGAACAGTTAGAAAAAACAAAAAGCCCAGCATACAACCTCCATATACAGAAGTCACTAGCACGGCTTCATCTGGAACTCTCCATTGACTGGCACTTCTGGTTCCTTCCATTCCTGTGTTGTGCTTAGAGACCATTTCTAAAGAACTGAAGAGGAGAATGGGATCCTAATGTCATGGGCAGGTGAATACATACAGGGTATAAATCCTAGATATGAAGCCCAGAATATTATTAATTATTTAGCTGCTATTTGCCGAAGTGAGGCTCAGGCAAAACATGGTTAATCTCCCTACAAATACTCCTTTGCCTCTGCAGACAAAAATAGTGTAGACCAAGGGTTCAGACGAAACCTTGACTTGGTGCTAATTCTTTTCTCAGAAATTGTGGTCATTGTGGAGAGAGAGACCCAGACCGCCGCAATCTAGTCCGTAGACTTTCTGTTTGTTTGCTTTTTGGACTCATTATTAAGGGTTGACGAGCTGAGCTAAGGCACAGCATGGAGTGGCGTACCTGTGGTGGTTGATACGGTCGACACCACAGCATCTAGAGTCACCTGGGGACAAGCTCTAGGCTTGCCTGTGAGGGGCTGTCTATACAAGGTTAGTCTCTAGGCAGATTACCTGTGAGGGTGGGAAGACCCACCTTGAACGTAACTGATGCCATTCCATGGGCTGATGTCCCAAACTGCATAAAAAGTAGAATGCTAGTTGAGCCCAGTGTTCACTGTCCTCTGCTTCCTGACTGTCCATGCAGTATGAGCGACTGCCTCATTCCCTGCCTTCCACGCCACAATGGACCACCTTCTGAATGTGAGCCTTCTACCTGAAATTGCTTCTGACGGGGAATCTTATCACACCAGTGAGCAAAGTAACTCACCCCTTTCTTAGGCTTAAGCCAAACTCCATTAACAAAGTCTAGGAGTTGGCATGTGTCCAGGAGGAGGGTCAGGTGTGTGTGATTTGGGCTTCTTTGGTTTTAGATCTACTTCCTACCCTTTCTGTCCATGGGGGCATCCTTTTCCTTGAACACTCCCAAGACATCATTGCCAGAGAATCAGAAGTTATTCTTGTCTATCACTTCCTAAATCAGCATGGCTAATGAGGTTCGGCTCTCTCCCTCTGGGTTTGACGCCCGAGCTTGCACTCACGGCTCTTTATCTAGTAAGCGCTGAGTAACCAGGGAGCGTATGAGACTTGCCTAGTTTCATAATCCAGCCTGCAATCTGAGGTCAGGATAGATGATTACATAGTGCGTGACTCAAAGACCACAGGTCCTGGCATCTGGCACGGTGTGCTCACAAAAGGGCTGTGTTCCTTGGGCACCTTCTCAGACTCAAGACTCAAACTCTCTCAAGGTGAGTTCAGGAATTCTGCTTCCCCCTTTCCCATAAACGTAGTCTCGTGGAAACCATCAAAGGGGAAGTGAGAACAGAACCACCATGTCCATTCTCTTGTGGAGGTCTCTTTAAGATGCTTCCAGGTGTCCCCTTTCCAGCTGTGGAGTGATGACTACCTCTGTGCTGTCACACTGTGAGCCCGTGACGAAGTTTCCCAGGGCTTGTATCTGTTGGCAAACTTCTCTGGGTCATAGGTGTATGTATTCTTCTCATTAATAGATATTAACAAATCACTCTCTGAACTGTCTGTGAGAATCTGCTCTTCAGAACCATTGGGGAGTGAGAATGTCTTCTTCAACACTTCCTGGCTGATGGCTGTTCTCATCAGATTTCACAGTTGTGTCAGTTGGAAGGACACCTGCAGCCTCTCCTGGGTTATTCTATGCTACTCTGATGATCAGTGAGATTAAGTAGCTTTTTAAAATTGTTTAATGATGCTCATTTTTTTTTCTCCTGAGATAGGGTCTCATCTATCCCAGACTAGCCTTAAACTTGACACGCAGGTAGAAATGAACTTGACCTTCTGATCTTCCTGTCTCCTGAGTGCTGGGATTGCAGGTGTGTGCCATCATGCCTGGTTTATGATGCTCACTGTTAAGTCTTTGAAAATGCATTTGAAGCAATGCTTCCACATGCTAAGAATGCATTTTTCTTTTTAAATGAAACTTACCTCAGTAAAGCAATTTTCATTTGAACGTAAAAGAGTAAATTGTTGAATGTCTGTACTTTATGCATTTCAAATGGCTGCTCAGTGTTGGAAGGCACAGGGTACTCTGCAAGTCAGATATGCAGGTGGCAAGTCCCTTACCCCTGGAGGTGGCCCACCACATCTAGAGGTCAGGGTCATTCACCCAATCTAATTGTTCTTCCTACTGTGGAGTCTGAAGATTGAGCTGCTTGCTTTTTCTATGTAGCCGACGCCATCAGCCTTACTTTTCCAGGTTTGTGACCAGAATCTTTGCTTAACCTCCAGCCCTGAGCTCTCCTGGGAGCAGTGGGGTCTGCCATGAGAAACACAAACATGGGTGGAGGGAGGCACAAAGAGGTGCAAAGTCAGTAGACAATGCCATCATCAGACAAATGAAATGGAGGCGTGGGCAGGGTCTGCCCATGCTCCCTAGGCTGCCTTCCCTGAAGGACTGGCCACACTTAAGCGAATCACTTCCCATTGCACCCATTTTTCTCTGAATTCTCTCATCTAGTTCTCTTGTGCTCATCTTCCCTTTTACAAAAGAACTTGTCTTTTGTCTTTTGTTTTTTTGTCTTTTGTCTCCAGTCGGCGCAGGGTGGCTACCAGTCAAAGCCAATACCAGGCAAGGTCTCCCTTCCCCTCCTTCCTTCATTTCTTTTTCTCTTTTTTCTACTTGTTCTCTCCTTCACCACCCTATCCCCCTTTCTGGGGATGGAAGGCAGGGCCTCTTGTATGATAATTTATCCTGAGTCATTTAATTTACCCTTCAGGCCCAGGTTGGCTGTTGATAGAAGCTGTTTTTTTTCCTTATCTGGTCTTGATGTGATCTTAGGGTCAGTGCAGTTTTTCAAAGCCCTTCTCCTTACTTTTTCTTCTTGTCCATTCTCACCCACCATTTACCACGCCTGGCTTTCTCCTCAGTCTAGAGCAGTGCTGGGAAAGCCAGTGGTAGAAACCCAAGAGCCTAGAGCAGTGGTCAGATGCGCTGCAGAGACTGGGGGCTTCTGGGATTGGGAGTATGGTTCTGCTTCACAGGACCTACGGTATTGGGCAAGAAGTTAGAGTTCAGTGCTCAGAGATAGTCTGTGGCCGGTCATTTACCCTACAGAAACCCACTCACACTATTGGGTCTGTAAAAAATACTTTTGATTAGCATATATTAATTATACATAATGGGTTTCATTATGACATTTTCATACATGTATATAATGTATTCTTCACAAATTCATCTTCCATTACCCTCTTTTGTATCCCACTCACTCCTGATCCCCTTATATGTTTATCTCTGTGTGTGTGTGTGTCCCATTAGAGTTTACAGGCATATGGATGAGAATACATATGAACATTTTGCCAGTGGTTGCACTGAAGAAAAGGCGCATCTCTTCCCCAGCAACCATGACCTACCTGCCTGTAGAACTTGGGGAAATGTTGTGAGTCCCTCCTCCCAGTTACTGTTAACTATAAATCTCAGACTTTGGGAGCCCCTCCCTGCTCCGTGACAGAATGTGAGATGCCCGATCTTGTGCAGGTGACCGCAGGTGCTGAGTTCAAGAGTCCAGTGGCTGCGTTGCGATAGGAAGACAGCACCCCGCAGCACCCTCCTCTTCCCTGTGATTTCTCACATTCTTTCCCCTCCTTCCACCGTGTTCTCCAGGCTTCGGAAAGGGTCAGCTAGAAGTCTCACTCATGGCTGAGTATTAAACAGTAGCTTATTCTTGTTCTTATCGTTGTGGCCAGTATGGTTCTCTGCAGCAGCCGCTCCTGCTGCAAACAGAAGCCTCTGACCAAAGCTGGCAGCAGCACTGGCCTGTGGGCATGAGCTATTTAGAAGGCTGCTGGGTGGGTACATCATGGTCATGTGGAAAAACAACAGCAGTAGCTTCCCTGTTGGGGCCCATGGCTCTCCAGTCTCAGCGTTTTGACTGGGTTCACAGTAACCAGACATAGGTATCTTCCTATGGAGCTGGCTTCAGATCCGACCAGAAAGTCCTTAACAGACTTGCTACCATAGAGAAGAACAATTAATTTTTGATAACTTTTTGGTTTTTCCAGCAGTCTGAATATTACCTGCTTTCACTGTGAGGACTAACTATCAGTTAAGGAGTTAAATGCCGGCTTGATATTTCTATACCCTGCAACCAGAGTGGGGTGTTTCCAGTAACAGTCTTATTCTGTAATTCTGGTGGACAGCCAAGAGCATTGGTTGTAGCCAGTATTGGTCTGGGGAGCCCAGCAGCCTCTATGATCAACAGGTTGCTGTAAAATGAACACCATGATCAAAAGCAGTATAGGGAAGAGGGTTTATTTCAGCTTATAGGTTATAGTCTATCATCCAGGGAAGTCAGAACAGGAAGTCACGACACGTGCCTGGAGGCAGGAACTGAAGCAGAGGCCATAGAGGGACACTGCTTACAGGATTGCTTTCAGGCTCATCTGCAGGTAGCTTTCTTACACAGCCCAGGCTCATCTAGGTGTCACCTAGGGGATGACACCACCCACAGTGAGCTGGGCCCTCCTACATCAATTAGCAATCAAGGAACAGCCCCACAGACATGTCCACAGGCCTACCTGATGGAAACAGTTCTTCAGCCAAGCGTCCCTCTTTCCAGGCGTGTCAAGTGGGCCATGAAGATTGGCCATCACAGGGAGGCAGCCCACTCCTGGTTCTAGAATTTTCATTAGATAACCGATGTCTTCTGGGAGCAGCTGTATTCACTCACATAGAATACCTCTATTCAAATACAGTCTTTAAAAATATTTTTTGAAATACTGTGTGTGTGTGTGTGTGTGTGTGTGTGTGTGTGTGTGTGTAGTCAGATGAAGGTGTTGGATTCCATGGAGCTGCAGTTACAAGTAGTAGTGAGCTGCCTGGTGAGTGCTCAGAACCGAACTCTGGTCCTCTACAAGAACAGCAAGTGTTCTTCACTACTGAGGCCCTCTCTAAATTGTTCAAGATGAGCTGATCCAGTATCGGGTTTCAGCATGGCTTTTCCCTATGTTATTAGTTTCAGTTAACCCTCTCCTGTTATTCCCTCCTACCCCATCTCATTGCCTCTTCTCCTCGCTTCAACCTTTCCACCACCACTGGGGCCTTTTGTCATAAGAAATGATTTAACCAAGCTAAGGTTCTCTGTGGCTGACGGTCTAAGTCAGTCATAACAAATATTTATTGAGGTCCTCTTAAGTGCTGCGGCGTGTGGGTGGGGGTAAGAATCACACAGAGAAAGGTCTGTTCATTCCTGCTGTCACGTATCAGGGTTTTAAAGGAATAAGATAAACAACTAAACTTTGTTCCCTGTACACAAACATGCACAGAACAGGCTATGCCCGAGCTGGAAGAACAGTCGTTAAAGGAGAGTGAGATTACCCACAGGCCGCGGCTGCCCAGACGAAGCACTGAATTTAGGGATAGAGAGTTTCTCTGTCCTCATCCAGACTTGTATCTTAGTGGATCCCATCCCTGCCTCCTTTGTTAACACTATTTAGAGCATGGCTTGGCAAATATTTGCTGGATAGAGACAAGAGAAATATTCTCTGCTCCCCAGACTGGACAGTGTCTGTCCTGAACTCTGCTATTGTGGTGTAAAGAGCCCACAGAGAACCTCAATCCCACACTGCTTTTGCGTCTGTATAACTTAAGGGACGGATGCTGGAATTTGAATTTTGTATGATTTTCACATTTACTAATATTATTCTTGTGATTTTTTTTTTGGTCACTTAAAGTTGTAAAATATATTCTAGGTCAACAGCTGTAGAAAGTCTATATTTGGGCAAAGGGCTATAGTTTGTGGATCTCTGATTTAGAGCTCTAATTTTTATTGCAGTGAGCCCCTTTGAGCACGCGGGGAAGAGTGCCCACTCATTCACCCACTCGTCCTACAGATGTTTTTTAGGTTTCCTCTCAGTGGTCACTGTAGTTGCTGCTCTGCCCCGCACAAAGGCCTGTCCTGGGGAGCTTCAACATCATACGCTAAATTACCAAGTAACAGGAGTCCCGAATTTTTAGTTCACAAACAGGCACTATAGGGAATTTGGGCTGGGGAGCAGGTGCTGCCCATCGGCCTGGGAAGTCAGGGGAGGTATGATTGGGGGTGACAAAAGGGGGCATTGGTGCCAGGAACAGGTCTCGGGCAGAGCTGAGACAAACGAGGTAGAGAGAACTGTGAGGCGGAAGACTCTGGGCGGAAAAGGAGTCACGTGGGCATGGGCCCTCTGACCCAGGCTGAAGGAGACGGCAACAGAGGGTCTCCTGTGTCCCGATCAGGCTTTGTCTTCTTTACTGGAAGCAAGAAAACAAACAGGAAGAAAGCAAACCAGCGTTTGAGGAAAGGAGCACCTCCCGCTCGCTCAGTAGCTTTTGTGGACCACTGAGAAGGGCCTTGCTACAAAGTGCCTGCTCCCCAGGAGCCACCTGCCGAAGGAGTGACAGCCAGATGGGAGCTACCCATGGGCGGGGTTTGTGCACAAATCTCCCAGAGGTTGGATTGTCTCTTCCACATCCTGGTCATTGTCCTTCACTGCCTCCCTTCCCCCGTTCCCCCCCCCCCCTCCTCCCGCCCCTCTGCCGCACACAAGGAACCAGTTCTTGCAGGACCCACATCCTTTGCATCCTTCCCAGTAACCTCTGCCATTCGGCACTGTGCAAACCTTCTGGGCCTCACCCTGCCCTCAAGGGCTGTGATCCCCAGGGCTGTGCCTGAGATCCTCCTGGTCTTGCAGAGAACCGGGTCTGAGTCAGGTTCTCTAACCCAGTGGCCACCTGTGCTCTTGGGGAGCTTCGGGGAGGCTGGGAAACTTTCAAAGCGCAGTTAATCACTAACTAGCTGGAGATAAGGAAAAGAGAATGAAACAATTGAGAAAATGCCCAACCCAGAGCTTAGTGAGGCTCTGCCCACACATGCCAGGAACTGGCATGCCAGGAAAAGCCTCAGGATCAAACTGAGGTTGTTCGCTGGGGAGCAGGCATGCCAGTCCCTGGGGGCTGCAGAACCCTGATTGACAGGCTGAGGGCAGCCAATGACCTTCTTCTTCTAGGACCCTTTGGCTTCAGCTAAGACTCAAACCCAAGGACAAACAGGGCCAGTTGTTCCTGCTGCTCCATGCAGGGCTTGGAAAACCTGGATAGATCAGACAGCTGCCTGCGCTTACTAGATTCATGCTGAATAGAAAGTCAGACTGAATACCTGTGTGTAGTCTAGGCCGGCATGGTAGGAAGACAGACCTGCTGAGGTCAGAGGGAGTGGCCAGCGCCTCCTGAGAGGTCAGAAGAGGGGGTGCCACAGCTCATATCCTGGCTGTTAATGGAGGGTTTGCCAGTGTCAGAAAAGCCTAGGAGCTTCCTTTCTGTTATCCCCAACTTTGCAACTGACCTGTATTCAAGGGATTAACCCTGCTTTACAATTGGAGAATCCAGTGGCGTGTTTCAGGTCACCTTGCTGCTGAATCCCAGATCTGGGGTCCCAGCTCTCGTTCTTCTGACCTCAAAACCACAGAACTGTCCCTCCAACTGCCCCTTTCCCATGGCCAGTGTCCAAAATGCTTGCACGGGAGTGTTTTGCTTTCAACTAGAGACTTGAATTCTGGAGAAAAACAAAAGCCCAGACTTCTATCCAAGTGCTGACAGCCATTCATGCCTTGCTATGAATGACGGCCTCCAGAGGGACGTCGATGAGTGACGTGGAAAACTGCGGGTGACAGAAGCACAGAGATAAGTTACCTCAGAGACAGCGATCCCAGCATACGTTCGGCTAGGCTCCTGCCTGGGTTTACCGTAACATAACTTTTACCAATCTGATAGCCTCAAGGGGCTTTTAAGTTTTCTCTGTGAGCTCACTGATAAGTGTCCCTACCTTCTTGTTGATGCTATCTATCATCTGGGCTCAGTACAGTTACTTCATCAATTTTCATTACCGTCTGTCTTTTCAAAATATTGTAGATAAAAACTGTCCCCACCCACCAGCTCAGAAGGGATTTGAGGGGAAGAGTACCCAAGTGCCTGCCAACTGGAAGAGCTCATGATGGGAGGCCAAGTGAGCTGGCATGGCCTGGGGTTCCTTCCACAGCAGCTGCTGCCCAAATGGCCTCTGCAAGCTGACCATGCTCAGAGCCGTTTTGGTCTCATGATCAGTTGGAAGGTGGAAGCATTTCTGAGTGCTCACTGTGAGGCAAATGAGACCAGACAAAGTACTTACCGTGTAGGAACGTATTTGAACCTGCCCAGAACCTTGCACACCCAAGTTTAAGCAATGGGCTCCGGCCTACAGGGCAGAAAAAAAGAGTTGTTGAATCGTACATACAGACTCCCCAGAGAGCTTTGCACTATGCAGGAATGGTCCAGGACCAGCATCTTGGGTATAACATAAAAAGTTGATCATAAATAGGACCCCGGCTATCCCCCAACCGCCTTCAATCTGCATCTTTGACAAGATCCCAGGTGACTGGCAAGCACTTTGCAATTTGAGAAGCGCCACCCTCCTTACACAACCCAGGTCTAGTGCTGGTGGCTTCCTAAACTATTGTATTCAACCAATTGGCTAAACAATGACCAGCTATGGACGTTGGGTCAGACAAATGGTGTAGGTCAAGGGACAGACATCCTTATGGGAACTTGTGACTCTGCACTTTATAGGAGAGTGTGGGGATTAGACCGAGGTTGTGAGAGTCAGGAAACTTGGATCCAAGCCCTGGCAATGCCACTCACTGTCTGAGTACTGGCTTTTTCTGAGTTCTGTATTCTCATTTGTGGAAACATGTAGGTAAGCCATCATGCACCCAGCATACTGTGCATTTCACGAACACAGGGCAGGGATCGGGAAGGCTCTGGGGAGGGAGATCTGTTGGAGAAAGAAACCCCAAATCAGTGATCACAAGTGATCACAGTGATCATCTTGCACAAGGAGACAGCCCTCCCCCCAGATGAAGGAAAGCAGTATGCTAGGGTGCAAGACAAGAGTGAGGGCTGCTCTGTGTCCCAGAAATGTAGGGTCTTCGGGCACTTCCTCATCATGACAGTGGCCCCTCTCAAACTTATTTTACTTGGTGAGCAGCTGCTGCACACCTGTGGGTTACTCAGCAAACTGGCGGCATCTTCAGGGCGGGCCAGAGGCGAGGGATGATTTCACTCTGGGTCTCTGATCTGGGCCTTACACGTTAAAGGGAAGGAGGCAAATAAGACCCAGAGATCCAAAATAGCTTTTCCCCCTCTCTCCCTAATCTCTCACTTCTTTTCTCTTCTGCACACTTCTTTGAGTCATCCTTAGATGTCGAGGTCGGACCAATCCCACCTTAAGCACAGCCAGGGTTTCCTTTGCTTATCCCAAGTCAGACATAGCACTGTGCACTTCTGATCTATCCCACCGTGGAATCCCTCAGACGTCCTGAGGATGCGTAGCTACTGTTTCTGTCATCTGCTTTTTATAGCTGGGGCAACTGAGCCACAGGGCAAGGAAGCAGCTTGCCTGAGGCTACTCAGCCCTTTCTTCCTGATAGTGAACAGGTTCTGTATCAGTTCCAAAGCCTGTGCACTAAACCACTAAACTTCCCACCTTACAACCGTGGATTATAACTTGATTCAAACAGTAGGCCTATTGACAACCAAGATCACTGGTTCCCCCGTGACAGTAAGCAAAACAACCATATTTCCCAAAGGACAGAGCACAGCTTTCCCCACCTTTAGGTGTCTGTCTTGTGGCGGTCTGAATCAGCAAGGCAGCTGTAGTTTGGTGACGTTCCCAGGTGTTTTAGAACCTCCTTAGGCTTCATCGCCCTGGGAGCAGCTGGGTTCCATGGAACTGGCCTTTTTGCTTTTTCTTCATCCAGAGCAGGCAGCTGGCTTCTGGGAATGCAGGGTCATTACCTTTGCAGGTGACCTTTGCCCTCTGAGAAAGTGTGGTGATTGAGATAAGGATGTGAGTTTGCAGCAGGAGGTCAGCCTTCGGGGTTCAACTTCTCTCCTGGAGAACTGAGCTCAGGGTGATGGGAGTTGGGAGGGTGCTAGAGATGGCCTACTAAAGCTTATTAATAACTAAACCTTAAGCAGCAAGCCTGTGGGCTGTCTCGCTCTGCTTCTTAATGAATATGTGTGTGTTGTGAACATGTTTGTGAGAATATAGGACCATGCCTACATGTGTGGAGGCCAGAAGCTGACATTGGGTTTTTTCCTCTATTTCTGTCCACCTTATTGTTTTGAGACAGAGTCTCTTACTGAACCCAGAGCTCCCTGATTGGCTAGATTAGGCTAGCAAACTTGAAGGATTTGTCTGTTCCTGCCTCTCTAGCACTGAGATCATAGGCACAAATGGCCATGACCTGATGTCTACACTGGTCCTGGAGATCTGAGGCCAAAATCTTGGGCTTATATGGCTAAACATGTTATCCACTGAGCTGACTACCCAGGCCCTAGATTCCTTAAAGCCCTTAAACAGATGGCTTTAATATGTCTGGGTGTTCAGGTGTAGACTTGCTCTTGGCACCCCCAGTCTGGATGATGCTCCCCTCTTCAAGTCTTCCAAACATCCTTTCATTTACTTGGTGTGTTTACCACCTACTTGATTAACCTCTTAGGTCTTCCTTAAACACGAGTCACTTACTAAGGAAAAAGTTCTGATGCTCTGTAGCGTTGCATGGTGACTGTAGCTCATAATACTCTATGTTATATTTTATAAAGACTCAGAAGAGCCAATCAAAGGCTCCAAACAAAGAAGTGATAAATGTTAAAGGAGATCGAAAAGCTCACCACTCTGATCTGGTCATTATTCATTGTATGTAGTGTCAAAATTACTATATTTCAGTGAAAAGAAGAATTTTAATGTTTCTACAAAGCAATCATATCTCTACCAATAGTAGAAAATAAGCAGCAATAGCTGTATACAGAAATAAAATAATTGTATATACTAAAACCCAGCAAAGGAATTGACTTCAACCTGGACCCTGGAGCCCCAGCTCTTTCTGTGGACATGAGATGCCTGCACATGGAGACTTCCTTTGAAGTGGGTGAAGAAAGAGAGAGGACCAGAAGGGATGCATTTTCTATGTGATTAACTGTAAATCCAGGCCCCCAGGTAGTCTAAAAGCATGCCATTTCTGGTGACTATGGAATGCGACAGCATTAGAACATCAGCTTCACGAGGGCAGGGCAGCAGTGGTTTCTCTTTTGCTGATCTGTTCATTCACTGATATTGTCCCAGACTTTGGATCAGTGCTTGGAGTGTATCAGGTCCTTCTATATCTAAGTCAGACATTATTTGTAGGGTTTATAACCTGATTCTTCCATCCCTTATCTCTCTACTCCGAGAAAGCTGGATCTAAGTGGGGAGAGTGTTCAGTTGGTTCCTTTATCAGGACCCAACCATCCACTTAGGTCTGAGAACTCTGGGAAACTGACCTGTAGCCTACATCAGCTTTGACTTCTTCCAGTTCTTGGATGAACGTGTGACTGTGTTGATGTGGGAATCAAGTGATACCATGAGTGGGCAAGCCTTTAAAAACTAGAGAGCCCTCTGATCAGGGAAAAGTTGAGTTGGTTGGAAACGGCAGAGATGTCTGACTGTGACTCAGCGACACTATGTGGTTCCCAGATGCTGTGGGAGCGCTCCTCCAAAGCCTGGCTCTCCTCATGGTCTTTGCTCCCCTTCTCTCACTGAGCACTACAGAGTGTTGGAAAGGGCGGCCGGTGATGCTATGCCATCTTCCCTGTGTTTATTTTTTATTATAGTGCTACTAATATTAGTAATAATATTGTCCTTACTAATAATGCAAGGAAACTCCCGCTTGTCTGTGACTGGACCGGTTTAGCCTGGAGGCAGAGGCATGGATTCAATGACCTTTTGATCTTCATCTAAGCCCTTCGGCTCTATTACAACCTTGTAAACCTGAGGGTTTTCTGTTTCTACCCTTAAGGAGTTGTGGTTAGAACTCGCTGAAAAGTTCCACACAGTGCACCTCCCAATAGTCACTGCCTTTCATAACCTGCCTGTCATTCAAGATTTCCCAGGATATGACAGGGAAGCACTGGCCATGAAGATGGAAGGTAGCTGAATTTATGTGTCACCCACCAAGCTAGTGAGGCTGTCATCTACTGAGGAGGTGACATCCATACCATGCCATTCCTTATCATTAAGTACGTGTTTGCAGAGTCTTAGGATGAACCAGTCACTCTGCTAGTCTATCCCAAGAGAGAGAGAGAGAGACAATAAAAAACAGTAAGGGTTTAGGAGAGATAGAGTCAAGAAGAATTCAATAAGCCAATGTGTGTGTGTGGGGGGGGGGGCACATGTGCTAATTGGCGGTAAAACAGTCAATCAGGAAAAGCTCCTAGAGGAAGCTGTGTTTGGGCTATGAGCTAAGGGATGAGTAGCCATGAGAATGAGGAAGAAGGACTAATGAATATATTCTGGGCTTTGCAAGGGTGTATGATATGGTTTAGAGGAGAATAGCTTGCCCATTCATGGAACTATGTTATTGTGAGATGTAGATTTAGGTTTCAGCAGTCTGTTTGTATTCAGCTCTTATATGTCTCAGAATCTCCAAAGTGATATGTCTGAAATGGTATTTATAATAGCGAGTTGACTAATGACGGTCATCCCTAGGTTCCTTTTAAGGTACAACATGGACAATGGAAAACCCTGAGGCTGGTGAGCGGGTTCAGTAAGTAAATGTGACTGCTACCAAGTCTGGTAACCCAGATGATAGAAGAAGAGAACTGATTCATGCAAGTTGTCCTTTGACTTACACACACAGAGGCAGGCACACAACCCTTCCTACAAACAAACGAGCAAACAAAATAAAAAGAATCTATCTAATCATGTGGTTAGCGAGCTGCCATTCAGCCCCATTCTGTACCTCTAAGGGTGAGACAGGGGCTGGAAGTTGAGTTGATCGACAATGGCTAATGATTTAGTCGATCATGCTGAGCTAATGAAGCTTCCAGAAAAACCCAACAAGACCTGAGCTCTGGGTTTCCAGGAAGACGAGCAAGAAGACATCCATATGCTGAAGATGGTGTACCCCAGTTCCATAGGGCTGGAAGCCTGTGTGCTGGGGGCCATTCCAGCCCCAGCCCCACACAGCTCCTCATCTCACTAGCTGTATCATTTCAAATATCTATTATAATAAACTGGTAAATACAGGTGTCTACTTGAGGCCTCTAAGTTGCTCCAGAAAATTAATTACAACTCAAGCAGCAGGTGTCTGGGAGCCCCAGTGTGTATCTGTCTGAAACAAGTATACTGGAGCTTATGGTCCACAGAGGTATTGTGGAATTAGGTGCTTAATCTATGAGGTCTGGTGCTATCTAGGTGATTAGAGGACACCCAGCTAGTGTCATCTGCAGCATTGCTTGCTTGGAATGTGGGCAAAGTCCCACACGAATTTCATCACAGAAGTAATCTGTGTTATGAGAGTATTGTAAGGCAAACTGAGCCTATCCTATTAGGATCCACGTACTAAAGGAGGCATTATGCAAGGTGAGAAATACTCAGACAAAAGACTGGAGAAGTAACTAGATGCCAAAGGGTCTCTGAATTATGCCGTGGAGGCTTGTTTTTTTTTTTTTTATTCCAAGAGGCAGGATGCCACTGGTGAGTTTTAAACTAGCAGATTCACACTGGAAGAAGAACTCTGAGCTTCCTTTGATTCCTACCCAGTGTTCTGGGTGCATCTGCCTTAAGATGCTCAGGGCAGGCATTCATATAACTGGCTGTAACGAGAGTGGTCCTGTTACCATACTGGAGTTTAGGTTCAGTTCACAAAGAGCTTAGAGCAGGATGACGTTAAATAACCAGCGCTCTGTCAACAGAGGGAAGAAGGCATCTGTTGGGGTCTGGCTTTCCTGGTTTTCTGATGGTTTAATTGGAGGTTAGGATACCAGGCTTTTTGCTTCCTCAACCCATTCTATCCTCCCTTCCCTACCATGTCCGCCCCTCTCAGTCTATCCCTTCTTTCCTACCATGACCTTCATATTTGGTCTCTCTGATCTTCCCCCTTCCCTCTCAGCTTTCTTAGCTACCCTTCAGTTTTCTGGGTTTCACATATCCCGGAAAGCTGCTGATTTTGTTTTTTGATAACCAATGGGACATTGACCAGCTAAACTCCTCTGCTCTCTGTCTTATGCACCTGGTTCTTTATGGCATCAGAAGGTTCGATCATTTGAAGAATGGCTTCCCAATCGAGTGGAGGGAAGCAGGTCCTGAGGTGTATGGAAGGCTTGGCTCTGAGGTTAAATGGAATCTCCATAATTCCAAAGCTGCAGCTTAGAAGTAGTTTAATACTTTAAGCACACCGTATTGTGTCCTAAACATTGTTTTCTGATTTTGTTATTATAGGAAGTTTGTGTTGGGAAGGGTGGCACTTAGAAGAAAGCATGAGGAAGTCGAAGTGTTAGCTGAAGAGTGTGTCTGTCTCTGTCACTGTCAAGCTGTGACTAGGCTCTTATCCTGATCACATGACCAGGTGTTCCAGGCCTTTCATGTTACTCGATGCAAAGGATCTGGTAACCAAATAGCATTTCCATGGAAAGAGCTCATGGCTGGAGCTGTGTGCTGGTGAGTGGGTGAACTCTTGTAATGGAGAGAGGAGGGAGGGGACCGTACAGCCGCTGGAACTTTCAGAGAATTGTCACCTTGGTTAGATTTTCTGTTAGTGTGATAAAGCACTGATCAAAAGCAACCCGTGGAGGAGAGGGTGTGTTTCAGCTTATTGCCTACAGTCCACACCATGGAGGGGAACTAGGGCAGGAACTCAAGGCAAAGACCTGGAGCCATGGAGGATGCTGCTGAGTGGCTTGCTCCTCTTGGCTTGCTCAACCTGCTTTGTTGTAGAACCCAGGACCGCTTGCCCTCAGTCGTCAATTTAAAAAACAAAATGCCTCACAGACTTGTCTAAGAGCAAGTTTGATGGAGGTCTTTTCTCAACTGAAGTTCCCTCTGTTATTACAATCCTGATTTTGTTGACAACCCCCCCAAAAAAACCCCAAAACAATACAAACAACTAAACAAAACACCCACTAACCAGAGCAGTTTCTGTACCACAGTGACTGACAATACGGCCGCCACTCCTTCTCTAGGGACCCCGTTGGGAGTTGGTTCTAAATCCCACTGACCTCGTTTTTAAAAATTCTCAAAATGGACCGGAGAGGTGGCTCAGTAGTTAAAAGTACAGGCTGCTCTCACTGAGAACCCGAGTTCCTTTCCCATCTCCTACACAGAACAGATTACACCGCCTGCAACTCTAGCTCAAGGGGATCAGATTCCCACTTCTGGACTCTTTGGGCCCCGGCACTCACAGATGCACCTACCCACACACATGAATCCATAATTCAAAAATTTAAAGTTTTACAGGGCTGGAGAGGTGGCTCAGAGTACGTGAGGCTCTTACAGAGGATCAAAATTTAGCCCCAGCATACACATCAGGGTGCTCACAACTGCCCATAACTCTGGTTTTTGGGAATCAGATGTCTTCTTTTTGGACCCCATCAGCATCTGGACACACAAGCACATACATGCTTTGCACATGTGCCAATTATTATGTAAAAATGTTATTTATTTGTGTAAATAATAACTAAATTTATCATCCATCTACCATCCATCTATTCTCTATCTATCTATCTATCTATCTATCTATCTATCTATCTATCTATCTATCTATCATCTGTCTGTCTGTCTGTCTGTCTGTCTGTCTGTCTATCCTCTATTATCTATCTATCTATCTCCCAGAAGCAAGGCCAACTGTCAAGTTTCCTTCCTCTGGGAAGATAGATATCAGATAGATAAAGCTTCAGAAAGAGCAGCTTTAATTTAGGAGTATAGCAATAGAAAATGAAACAACTGACAAAGGTACCCTTTACATATGTGATCCAACTTTGTCTCCTTAGTAACTCTATCAGCTTAGTAGTGCTAAGATCTTCAGTTAGAAAAAAATGGGTTTAAGGGAGGAGGATGTAGTTCACTTAGGAGAGTGCCTGCCGAGCATGCCCTGGATTTGATCCTCAGCCTCAAATAAATCAGGCATGATGGTGTATGCCCATAATCCCAGTACTCAGAACGTAGAGGTAGGAGGATCAGAAGTTCAAGATCATTCTTGGCTATACAGAGAGTTTGAAGCCTGCCTGGGCTGTAGGAGGCCTTGTCTCAAAAACAACAAACGAGCAAAAAACTGCTATCGATGATAAATAGAAATAAATTTAAAAAGAAATAAGCTTAAAAAGTCAGTGAGTCCAATTGTGTCATTTGGCCAGTGTTGTACTGTCACGGGTGATCAATCTGGGTACAAAGCTGCCTATCTGATCTTATACTGAAATGCTTCCTAAAGCATGACAGGGTTTGGCTGGACGTCGAGGCTGCTGCCACAATGACTGGATACACAAGAATGAAAGTGTTTCATTTGTTTTTATCATGGTGAAAAAAAACAACCCTTTTCAACCTCCCACAGGACAGTGGGGCAAGTCAGGACTTCCACTGCCTACTGGCACTGCAGATTTGTGCATATTTGACAAGTCTCCCCCTCACATTCTCCCCTCGCTTTTGGAGAGTACAGGGCAAGTGAGGGCCAGAGATAGGGACTTAGCAGGACGGCTGAAAGAGTAACAAGGAGACCTTGCAAGGTGGTAGAATGCCTGAGTGACTTTTTTTCTTTTTGTTATTTGTTTTTAAAACAAACTTTACTTGGGTCTGCAGTACCTGGTGGAAACTCTGGACCTCCTGAAGTCTTTGAGGTTGTGATTTATGGCCCTGTAAACTAGACCGCCCTTGGCCTTCGTGTAGCTGCATCAGCTTGTAATTATCTTGGCCACAAGTGGCTGCCCGGCTTTGTTCTGCAGTTAGATACTCCTTCTTTAGTCCCTCTGTGCTCCTGAGTCATTCTCAAGCTCCTGTGTTCACATTCAGCCTGGTGAGTCACTTGCCATCACTTGGGAGGGCGGTGTGGGGCAGGGAGGAGGAGATGCTGCCTTGGGGAGGGTGCTCCTGAGGATAACCCCCTCTCTTTTACCCACGCTCTTGAAAAGCAAGGCCTTGAGGGTTGTGCAGCAGAGGATGGGAGCTAGGCTCACCATTGTGGGCAGTCTTTTTGAGAGCTTTGCCTATGAGGGAGCTCACACCAATGACGGGCAGGCTTTCAGGTCAGACGATCTGTGTTCTAGACCTTGCCCTACAGCCCTGGCCCAATTTCCCACTTTTCTGTGACTGGGTTTTCTAAGGTATAAAATAGAGATAAAAGTAGTCACTATGTGCCAGGGACATCTCAGTCAGTGTGGTACTTGCCTTGAAAGAGTGAAGACCTGAATCTTAATCCCTAGAACCAACCGACTGTAAACATCTGGGTATGATGGCACATGCCTATAATTCCAGTGTTAGGAGATGGAGATGAATTCTGGAAAGCTCAGGGGCCAGCTTTCCCTGCATGTGATGGTGGAGCTCCAGGCCAGCAAGAGACACTGTCTTTAACAAATAGGTGGGAGGTACCTGGGAATGGACACCAGAGGTTGTCCTCTGACGTCTACACGTGGTATGCATGTACGTGCCTGCACATACATATACATACACACGCACAACACGTACATGGCTGTACACACACACACACACATACACGTACACAATGAAAAATATAACCACCTCATTAAAGGGATTTTGTGCATTTAAGTGGTACCAGAGGTGATGATGACAGCGATATGATGGGACCAACTTATATTCATTTTAAAGATGGTTGAATTGAGTCTCAAATTGTCCAAAGTAACGTAACTAGTAAAGGGTGGAGTCAGATAAGAACCCCAGTGTTTCCAAGGCAGGAACCTTTCCCTCTGTAATTAGTCTGTGTTTGTTGTGGGCTGACAAACATGCTGTCTATGCTACAGGGGTAATATCACCCAAGTGGGTTCTCGGGTTTTCTCCTCAATGTGAAGCTGGAAAGCAATGTAATAAGATTATGTAAATATTAGTTCAGGGTTCTGGGAAAACCAGCAAGGCTTCAGGGTAAGCTGTCTCCCAGCAAGCAAAGGCTTGCCTGCTAATTCTCTGGCCTTCTAAGACTGATCAGGTTGCCCAGTGTGGAGGTAATGCCAGTTTTTTTCTGTTTGGAGGCGAGAGTGGCCATCCACTCCCCCTGAGGCTAGGGGAGAGCACATTCCTTGGGCATGGCTAGAGGGTCTTAGGGGAGGGGCCCCCAGGTCAGCTTAAGCTGGTTCCCATCTGTTCTTCCCAGAAGTGTGACCTTGGGAAAGTCACCTAATTTTTCTCAGCTTCAGTGTTCTCATTCTTAAAATGTGGGATTATGGTGGTACTTTCTGGAGCCCTTTTGAGGATTAGGTGGTAAGTTAATAAAACAGTGTCCAAACCAGTACACAGTAGGTACTTGACCAAAAAAGTACAACTGGGTAAAGAGGGGGGTTGGTGGCCCGGATGTTGTAAGCATGACGCCTCTTTCCTGACACATGTTGACCACCCAAAGAGAGATGGTTGCTCAGCCAGCACTAACCAGCAGTCAGGGTTTCTGATTCAGCAGGGAGCTCTTCCTTTCCACACAGCTCTCAGTATATCATCCAAAGGTATTCATCAATGCAGGCGTTCATGGTGCATGCCGAGCCCCCTTACTTGCCTTCTCTCCATGCCAGCAGTGCTGGGAGTGAGGTGTGCTCTCAATCCAAATGCAGATGAGAAGCATGCTCAGAGATGGTCCCTGGTCTAAGGACGCAGGCTGTTAGAGAAGATCAGGTTGGAGAATGTCTGTTTGACATGTGCCTTAGGTTGGCCAACTTTTCTAGTTTGACTGGGAGTGTGGGGTTTCCTGGGACATTCGGTGTTAAAATGGGGGTGTAAAACCCAAACAAAGGTGGTACTGTAAAACCCCGATGGTCCTGTAGCTCCCGTGCCACTACTAGACTATATGCAAGCCAGTACCTCTGCCATGAGGCTAGAATAGCAGAAAGCTAAGGAATGGGCTGGATCTAGCTGTCAAAGCCACGGCTTCAATCCTACCCATATTGCTTAGTAAATTAAAGACTCGTGTGGTCAGAGAAAGAGAGATATACAGAAAAGAGAGATACAAAGATGAAGAAAACCTCTAAATGATTTACAGTGTGTTAAAAATATATGCAGGCTTAAAAAAAACAAAAAGGTTAATGACATTAATGATTCTAGGCCAGGGGTTTCAACCCTGGAGGTGGAAGCAGCAAACGTGGCCACTTCATTACCATCTGTATCTGCTACAGTAGACATATTTATTTTTCTCCTATGACTGAGGCACCACTGCCTAGTGCACCCTAGGCATGAGGTAGGTGGTCCGGAGCATCTGTTAATTGTTGAATTTTGACTGTTTCCAAGGACATAGGATCCTGGGAAATTCAAATCCTGAATGAAGACAAATGGGGAGGGCTGATGGGAAGATGACACTGGGGAATGGCTGTCTTGCCCATTTTGGTCCTGTCTGGGTGGTGGGACAAAAGGGAACAGGAAGGCACAGGGTGCCTATATAGAACACACACACCTGGTGTCGGGATGTACCCTCTGAAGTGAGGTTGAAGACTTAGAAACTTAGAGCTAGAAATTTAGGTGGAGACTATACTGTGGAGGAGAAGTGTCTCTCCCTTGGCAGGACGCAGCACCAAGAACTTGCTGTCTGTCATGGTTCAACGAACATTGGAGTACCCATCTTTAAACCATTTCCCCTCACGTTTCAACCACTCCCATATCTTTGCTACCGTTTTTGCTGTTTCCATTCTCACCAGAATTACAGAACTTAAGAATTTTTTTCCTTCAGTTGAGTAACTTTTACTTATTAATTTTTCACATCAAGATCATATAACTTAAGAACAATGGTTTGCTCTTGAAATCATCTTTCATGTCACCAGAGATGGGTGTGCTTCCCTCAGAGGAACATGGGCTTGGGGTGGAGAACTGGCAATGGTTTTGATTGAAAGAATTAACTAGTTGCTTTCTTGAGAAGTTGACAGATGCAAGTAAGTCCAGAATAGTTTGTGTGGTGTGTGTGTGTGTGTGTGTGTGTGTGTGTGTGTGTGTGAAATTCAGGCAGAACTGTGCACTAAGATAAGGTAAGACACTTTACCAAGTGGCTTTGCAGTCATCGGGGTCAATTATAAACCCCCAAGCTCCCCACTCTCTCGGTCACCCTCTTGCCTAACAGTTCTGTCCTCTGAGTTGTGTGTGGAGGAAGCCCTGACGAAGAGAAGAAACAGTGAACGCAATGCACGCGTCTCCTCCGAGGGAGACTGCAGACTCTACAGGGACCTGCAGAGCTCTGGATGCCTGGCAGTTACTTCTTCCTTCACTGGTGTGATTTTATGGCTTTCTGGATTCACCTTGCTTGATTCTAAAAAGGAAGATACCCCCTAGCCAAGGCTCAAGTTTATTCTTCCTCCTGGCGAATTGGAAAAAAAACAAAACAAAACAGATTAGCAAAAGTCAGTTATTTGCCAGGGGCACTCCTACCTCACCATGATTGCACCCCTCCCTCACCATGACTGCACCCCTCCCTCACCATGACTGCATCCCTCCCTCACCATGATTGCACCCCTCCCCGACAATGACCACACCATCATGAGATCTAAGATTGGATTTCCTGAGGTTTTCTGCCCTGGTGGTTCTAGAAACTTTTGAAGATCCATAGACCAAGGAGATCGAGGATCCATAAAGAATGACTTGAAGTTTATTGGTGTTGATAGGAAAAATCCATTGACACTGGATTTCACTATTGATGGAAAAGAGTCCTCAGCCAGTGGAACTTTCCTGTCTCTAGCAGCTTGTTGCAGCGGCTCCTTCCTCTTCATTCCTCGTATGATTCTTTTTCTTCTTATTTAAAACCAGGCATATGTCCATGTAAATGTGCATGTGGAGGTCAGAGGTCAATTTTAAGTGTCTTCCTCTGATTATACACCTGATTATTTTGACACAGAGTCTCCCAATGGACTTGTCTGACTAGACTGGCTGGCCAGTGAACCCCAAGGATCTTTCTGTCTCCACCTCCCCAGGAATAGGGTTATAGGCACATATAACCATGCCTGACTTTTAAGCGGGGCTCTGAACCAAAGTCCTCCTGCTTGTGGGCAGGCATTGCCTGCCCACTGACTGAGCCATCTCTCCAGCCCACCATTCTTCTCAGAACACCGGAGCTCAATGACCTTGTTGATCTTCACTGTGAGGGGATTGGTGCAGAACTTGGCTGTTCTCTCTTGCAGCAGGGATGTGCTCCTAACAGAAGTTTTCAGATGCACTGACGGTGCAGATTTGGTTCTGTTTGTAGCCAAGTTCCTTATTTCGCTTTTACTGTACATCCACCTACGCAATATATGTATGTATATATATTTGGTTTTCTGAATTTCAGAGATATTTGTCTCCAACCTTAAGTCAGGACTCTTATCAAACTTCCCTGGGTCAATGTCATGAAAGAAGTTAACTCTCAAAATATCACTATTTGGTATATAGTCTTTCCAGAGCAGGAGACTGACTAATCGCAAACCCTGAACTAACATGTGGTTACTGAGAGTTGGGGTGGGGAGAGGAGAGAAAAATCAGGGACATGTCCCAACACGAGCAGGGAGATTTCATCTGGGTTTCCCCCCAAATATGAAATTATTCAGAAATAATTCCAGAGGCCTCTTTCCTGCCATCCTACCAGCGAGCAGGTGCAAATGTTTTGAATGGACTGAATGGATAACTTATTTATGCAAATGAGTATTTTGCATAGTCCCCATAGATGTGCCTGTCTACTCTCTGAGGTCACTGTCAGGAGGGTTCGAGATGTATTTGGTTCAAGGGCATGGGCAGTCCCAGGTTTATCTGGAAGACATTTTTAGGGATGGCCATCTGGGTGGTCACTCTGAGACGCCCTAGGCCGTTTGTGAAGAGGGATGGCCACTGATGGTGAACCTCTTTCTCTGTTAGGCTCCTTTGCAGCTCCCCATCTTTGCTGCTCTCACATCACAGCCCCCTCCCTGCCGTTCCTCAATTCTTGACCCAGAGTCTCAGTTGGCACTTAGCCTGCCCAGTGCCACGAAGCCTGGTGAGTAGCAGGGTGACCTTTGTGTCAAAAGACCCTCCAGACTTCCAGGGCAAGACAGAATCTTGCAGTGGGATTTCCCCTCAATTTTTATTTTGAACATTTAGCTTTTTTAGTATTTGATCTTGAGCTATAGGAGCTGTCTTCACACATTAGATGTTTTCATTTTGGCTTCCCAGGTTCATTTTGATCTTCTGTTTATTCGTTTATTTTTACTTTTTTGAGACAAGGTCCCACTCTGTAACCTGGGCTGAGCTGGAATTCAGCACGTATGATGTGACCATCCTTTAACTGGTTTTATATTTAAGGTTCCATGATAGTAGGAAGGGCAATCTTACGCAGAATGTAGTATGTGAAAACAAGTGCTAATTGTACAACCTGGTGACTGTAGTTAAAAACAACGCATTGTGTGCTTGAAAACTGCTAAGAACAGATTACAAGTGTTCTCACTGTCCAAAAATGTTAACGATGTGTGGCAATGCATATGTTAATTAGCTTGATCTATTCATCCTGCAAGATATACATGATCAGAGCATCATGTTGTAAAGTTTAGATATATACTATACAATTTTAATTTGTCAATTATAAAAAGAGTCGCACAGAAGGTAGAAGAAATCTGCTATAATTATGAGAAGCTTTTCCCTGTATAGAAAAGAAAATACTGGCCACAGGAAATTTGTCTGGCAGAGGCTAACTTTTGCTCGGTCTTCTGGCCTTTTTCTGAGACTGAGAATTGAACCTGAGAGGCTCAAAGTAGTTTGATTCAAGAACCAGGGTGAAGTTTTCACTCACTTTGGACAGCGTGTGAAGCTCTTCATGGGGAAACATAAAGCAAGAGAGAATTCAGCAAGGTCATGAGCTACAGAGGAGGCAAACAGGACACACTGTACTAGGCAAAGCCGAGGGGCCCTGAGTAACATTTTAGGGTGGGCGTTTTCCTTTGGTGCTTAAGTAGGGCTGCGGACATATTTAAATGATGGAGAAAGTCTCTCTCTCTCTCTCTCTCTCTCTCTCTCTCTCTCTCTCTCTCTCTCTCTCTCTCTCTCTTTCTCCCCCCCCTCTCTATGGGTGTGTGACTGCAGTATGTCTGTTTCTCTCTTACCACAGTGAGCTCTTTTCAGTACCACTGGGTGCCTCCCCTACTCCATCCACAGTGAGGCTGTTTCTTGCCTTGGCATTTCAGAGGGTCTACTCAGCCTGTGGGTGCCCAGATGTGATGAGAATAGATACAGAGGGTTCTGTGCAAATGTTAGGACAACTGTCAACCTGTGACCTCCCCGAGAAACTGAAATGCCACTTTCAGGGCCCATGAGTACAGGAAGATACCCTAATGTTCAAAATTTAAGGAGAAAGGTAAGAGGCAAGATGCATATGAACCCTAGTTCCTTATTTAACTATAGTCAGGGTAACAAATGATTGACTTTCTGTAAGCTGTGAGTTTTACTGAACCAGAGAGAGAGAGAGAGAGAGAGAGAGAGAGAGAGAGAGAGAGAGAGAGAGAGAGAGAGAGAGAGAGAGAGAGAGAGACTCTTGTTCCTGTTCAGCTTGTATTAATATTTTTGTTGTGTCTCTTATTACATAGCTGTCCTATTCTGCCCTGGGGTAGATCTATATCATCATCTGAGAATGAGAGACAGAAACATACACAAACACACATTTGCTTTCAAAGATAAATATAGGCTTCTAGTTAGGAACAGACATGTAAAGCAAGTGAGCATCTGTGTGTGCAAAGTAAGGACATCGCTGTCATTGGCCTGTAATGACATCAGGGCTTTGTCTGAGACTTGGACCCCTTGGGGCTTGGTCATCTCAGAGAGGCTCTTTGTCTTGGCCTCCAGTTAACAGTTAGGTCCCTTTGCTTCCTTGATTTTGTGATATGGATCTTTTAGCAGACAAACCAACTAACTCAGGAACTCCACGCCACTGCAAATAATCCTGTCTGCCCTGCCTGCTCCGTTTGCGTGTGTGTGATGTGTATGTGTGTTTACACTTGAGTGCATGTGCGCATGTGCACACAGAGCCAGAGCCTGACATTTTTTCAGTCACTTTCCGCCTCGTTTTGAGACAGGGACTCTCAGTGATTCTGCAGGACTAGCTGGCCGGCAAGCCCTAGGGAACTCATCTCACGGCATCTCTGGGGCCAGGACTGCAAGTGCACACTGCCATGCTGGGTTTTCTACCTGGGTGTTGGGGATCCAAACCAAGGTTCTCATGCACGTACAGTAGGCACCTTACTAACTGAGACACCCCTGTCAGGTCTTGACTCCGGTTCCATTCCTTTGCAAAAGCCTGGGACTGGGACCGAAGCTTGATCTGTGAAGAGACAAGGCAGGTTTCAGAGGATTTGTGTCTCTAGACTGTATTCCAGTTTCTGGAATCATCTTGATTTTTACCTCACCCCATTACTCTATGTCCTTCTTGTTTGTCCCCCAGAGAGTCTTAGAAACAGGATGAATCGTAGAAGTCTGGTGATAATGACAGTCTTCTGCGTCCCTTTCAGGAGCGTACTCTGTATCGGTGTAAAGTATCTGCTGTTTGATGTTTCCATAGTTACTATTTAAAACTTATTATGGGGTTTACTCCATCCATCCATCAATCCATCCATCCACCCATCCATCCACCCATCCATCCATATCTATCTATCTATCTATCTATCTATCTATCTATCTATCTATCATTTGTTAATCAATTATCTATCTCTCTACCTACCGGTACTATCTTGTTGAAACTGAGCATCAGGTAAATGGTCTCATCTGGAGGAGTTTTTCCATAGATGTATGCCTAAGAATCAATCTCTCTCCTGAGAGAGAGGTACTGTTTTGGCTGTTCTTCTTCTAGAAAGGTCAGCTCAGTGTCAAGTAAAGAAAACAATCAATACTTGACAGGACCTGCTAATTATCAGACACTTTGTTAGGCATTTCATATATGTGAATATGAACCTCCATAGTGGTTGTGGCTATAAGGTAACACCTTTTGATCTCCTCCCACCTCCACCAATGCCCTGATTGACTCTTCGCAGGAGTGCCCATCCAGCTGGTTAGAGCAAGAGTGGAAAACAGACTGGAGATAGAAACAGACTGTCTCATCTTGAATTAAAGTGCCTACAACTTAAGGTGGCTGGGGCAGGGCTAGGATCCACATTATCTTAGGCGCTTGCATTTGGTGTTCATACCTCAGGAATATACAGCTCCTACCCCTTACCACTCCAGGATGCTTCAGGTCAAGGTTAGGCAAAAGTGTGGAGTAGGCTAAGGTTGCTTGCTCTAGAGTCCTTTCCTCTCCCCAGCTAATTCCCACCCCGCGGTGGGTGGAGCTAGAGGAACTTGGGCTGCCCCTGATTCATCTCTCCAAGAAGACTCTAGCCAGCTGTTCCCTGGGGCCTCTCTCTCAGATCTGGAGCTGATAAACTAATTGGGGCTAATGTGATAATGGGCAGTGATGACATTTACTGTTTTTTTTTTTTTTTTTTTTTTTTTAATCAGGCCCAGGGCACATATTTGCCTGTTAAGAGAGCCTTTGGCAGGTAGACACGGTGGAACTGCAGGGGAGGTGGGTTTATTTGCTGGAGGTTAGAGAAGCAGAGGGGATTTACAGACCTGCCCCGAACTGTACCCCAATACCTTCTTAAAAGACCAACCTCCTTCCAGGACCCCCCAAACCCACCCCTGTCCCACCACTGTCTTTTGCACTTGAAAGTTCTTGAAATTCAAGTCACTTAAACCAAGCAAACCAAGAGAGCACTGCGCAGACTCGCTCCTCATCCCTGTTAGCAGCTATTAGGTGTCTGTTCCTTTCTCAAGCCTTAGCTTCTATATTTCGTTTTCACAGATGGAACTTCTGGGTTGTGACCACAAAAATCTATTTACCTTTGTCGAAACTCCCTCCTGTCTCCCAGCAAAAAGGGAGAAGTTCAAGAAACCTGACTGGATGCTTTGCTCATAGAAGGCTGGTGTCCAGGAGGACCCAAGGGGGAAAGTTAATGGTTAGGAGACTGTATTTTTCCTGGCCAGGGCACTCGCTCACCTGTGCAGGTGGAGAAACATTTGGGACCCAGTGAAGCAAGAATAGGAAACTCCCTGCATAGCCTTGGCTCAGGGGGATGGGGCTCTGCGAAATCCGAAGATCTCCTTAGCAGTCCACATCTTGTTCAGACTGTTGGCATTTTGGTTTTCTTTTCTGGATCCTACAGAAAGGGTTGATAAACAGTATAAAAAATAGCATCTCAGAAGTAAAGTGAAGATGATCTTTTCAACCAGTCCCTGCCTTGTCGAGGAGTCAAGGATGATTGTGGCCCTTAGGCATCTCATAGTAGACCCTTCTCGGGCCACCCCCTTATAACCTTCCTCCAAGGTGCTTACCTGGGGCTGGGGAAAAAGCCTGTTCAAAGTCCTCTAAAGCTGTCAAGAGTCACTACCAAGAGCTGGTCATGGTGCCCCGAGAGAGAATGGGCTAGACGCTCCTTCCACGCTTGCTACCTGCACAGCCAGGGCAAAGGTCTTGATGCCAAAACAGAGAGGACTAAATACAGGTTAGAAAATGAGACAGATGTTCAAGAGCACCTCACAGCCCTCTTCCTTCCTTCATCTGCCCACCAGGGACTTGGGTTTTTATCTACCCCCCCCCCCCTTTCCTAAGCGTCTTTGGGAAGTGAGGCATTTTTTATTTTTTTACCTGAAACTGCCTCTAAGCTGAAAGGCACGGTCACCACCAAATCAATTCCTCATCCATTAACAGGTTGTCTCTGTTCTTGAGACACAGGCATAACCTGGTTAGACCTGTTTTGTTTGAACACTAACGTGTGAGTTGGCCAAATGCAAATGAGCCAATGTTTGTAATCCTTTATTTTATTTTTTTAAAGGGCTGGGCAGCCAATCAGAGGAGGGGGAAGTGACTTAGGGAATTCCCGGTTGGTGGCTTATTGCTTAACATCCTACAAAATGATTTTAAATTATTGTCATATGCATTTATCTTCACTCTGATGAGAGCCGAGACGTGATAAGGCCGTGGCTCCCCATCCCGGTCGGAGCTGGTGCGGTAGCTGCCTGCCTTCTCCTCCATCCATAGAGCCATAGGACTGCCCATCCAGAACCTTCAGGTAAATGAGGTAAGTCCTCACTTTTAAATCTTCTTTTGAACCTGAAATTCATACACCTGTGTGGAAAGAGAAGCCTGTCTTGACTCAAACAGGTGAAAAGAAACCAGAGGCTCCGGGACGCAGTTGGCAGGAAGTGAAGCTTGTGTTACCTGGCCTCACCTACTGAGTCTTGTTCAGTTTATTTGGGTGAGAGCCTCTGGGCTACGTGAGTGTTATCTGTAAATCTTTTTTTACATTATCTGGATTTCCAGTCAGCAAAATTCTAAAACGCCCCCCTGGTTTCTCTCTGCCCATGTGGTGTCACAAAGCCATATCCCTGGGTTAGAGTTTTGTGGAACAACAAGCGGCCCGAGACAGGTGACTCTGAAGTTGCTCAGTGACAAGCTGGTTGGCTAAAGGCTGCCAGGGATCAGGGATCTAGAGGTGTCTTTGCTGATATTTTTTCTGACTTACATTTTTTTTTCTGACTTACAAGCAATAAGGAAAAGCCAATTCACCTTCACTATATTCCAGTTGGGGGAAATGGCTGTAGATAGGTAAGATAACCTATATTCACAAAGGGAACAGGGACCAGGAAGCCAAGGCAGGAAGACTGTAGCCTTAAAAATGATCCCCTGTAGAAAGAAGACTCAAGTTAGGTAAATGATTTTACCATATCACAAGGGGACAGACTAACCCTTTGTTTTTCACAATGGGATACTATGACCAGACAGGCAGACATGACTCACCAGCAACAAATGCCTTCAATATAGGGACTCTGTGCTTTTGTTTGTACATCATGAACAAGTGCTGGCCCCAGTGCAGATGGAGGAGAGAAAAGTAGGGGAACCAATCTTGATGGCTCACAAGAGCACCAAGGTGGCAAGGTCACTTGTATTTTTGTTTTTATTACGTTTTAATGTCTGCTTTGGGACACTGAGTGTTGCTGCGGGGTGGTGTGTGAAGTGGAGGCTGCAGTGTAAGGTTCTCCGCGTCTGAGTCCTCAGGTGCCTCTGCTCTTTCTCTATGCTGACCTCAGGGAGCGCGGGGGAGTTTGGAGTCTGGGATTTCTGGTAGAAGCAGCAGTTGGTTCTGTGGACATTGGTGTGAGGATGTATCAAGACCGTATCTTTCCATGTATAAGGGGAAGTTAGGGACCAAGAACCGCTGTGTGCCACTTCCCCTGAGGTCCAGAGAATAGCAAGTCTCTAACAGCAGAGATTCAGATGTGTTATGAGAAGAATTTCACAGTCAAGAATGGGATTGGAATATGGAGCCGTGTAGGACTGGCTACTGCTGCATCACTGGCCCGTGGTATTTAAAAACTGTAATGGAAGAGACAAGAGTTATTTGGAAGTTTGTAACCACATTTAAATACTACCAAACATCATGAATACCACCTTCCATGTTTCTAGATTGTTGGGCAGACTTTCTGAAAGAGAGCCATCTTGAGGACGCTACTATGTTGTAAGATAAAGGACCACTCAAGACATCATTGTTTAGGGCCTCTCACCATAGTTGTGGGTAGGACGTGTGTTGGACCCAGGCTTCATTTATGAAAAGGTCTCAGATTTGATAACATTGTTTTGGTGTGTGTGCTAAAAAATTATATTACCTATATCCATACAAGCTTCCTGATATTTTTATTATTAATTTATTATACTACAATTTCTCATGGGAGTGCCTTGGGCCTTTCTAAACCTCTGCTAAGCTCCAATCACACTCACGATTCCATATGTGGGTCCCATAAGGGTTTCCCCTTCATCCTCTTTCAGTACCCTTTTGACTCCATTGAAGGCCCGGGGAAAAAAATGGAAGCTGAGAGCTCAGCTCTGTTCTCAGTGGCATTCTGTTAGCTAGCTGGGATTACCAGGTCAGAAGGTGAGTGCTTCCGGGCCATGTTCTTCTCTAAGGAAGTGGACTGCGCTTTCTGCAGTCTACTAGGTTTTATTTCCTTCTTATTGTCGGTGCTCTCTGGGGGACTTGAGAGCTGGGCTGTGTTCATTGGACTTTCTTGCATTATTTTTTTAAAACCTAAGTATGAGAATCTTGCTTTGCATTGCACCGTCACAGACAGTTGGGGGAGTGTACTCAGTCTCCTCTCCTTTTGGATGGTGGCATCCCTAGGGCTTTTCCAACAGATACGACCTTTGAAGGCTTCTGGGAGGTGAGGCAGAAAGGGTACCAAAACACCGAAACTGAGTTTGCCAACTCACAGTGCTACAGTTTGAAGGAACCAAACATAAACTCAAAACCTCCATTTCAGTACCACCACTTGGCTGGTGTTTTAAGCCATTTCTCCTGTTCAACTGCCTCTCCTCTTCCGTGGAGGCAAAGCAGCAGGCTTTTCTGTCGTGGGTGGGGCCCCAGTTGGGGAGCATTGGCGTGATGTTTCAAGACCACACAACCTGACCCTGCCTTTGTTACTGTTTAACCGAGCACAGAGCAGTGGCTTTCAGCGTGGGTAAGCTAATTCTGTCCTGGGGTCCTCAGAGCAGTGAGCGCTGACCAACTTTTCTTAATTGGGAGAAGGTGGGTAACTCATTTTATTTGACATTTTCATACCTGCTTATAAAATGGTTTTAAGTGATATGATTTGCTCTGAGTAGCAGGCATTTTTGATCTTATCTTAGGATAGGATGTATTTTCTAGTCAAATGGCATCATGGCGTGGAAGCCAAGATGCTCTTGAGCAGATGTTTCTGTCAGTCCTTTGGAATTAGTTGATGAAAACTTTACTGCCTTTCAGATGGGAGCAAAGATTATGTCTTAAGGCTCGTCCTGGACAGCTGGCTGGCGCTGTCTTTGGAGCGATCAGGGCACAGGACAGGGAAGGCAGTTGGTGGGACAGTGCTAAGCATGACAGTAAGGAGACCTGGCAAGTCTGAGTGGTCCAGAGAGGACACTCTACCTCTCTGGGTTTTAGTTTCCTCTTTTATACATACGGAATACCTTTAAGATATATTTGAACTCACAGATTCTGCCGGCTATGGTGGCCAAAGGTCGGTGGAACATTTATGCTGAGTGTCAGCAGGATTGAGTCTATGAGAATAAAGAGAGGGGTGACAGATGCCCCCGAGACAGGAAGACCACTGGGGCCCCTTAAGTATCTCTGTTAGGATCTTCAGAACTCTGACTAAGAATAGACTATTGAGGAATGAACCTTGCAGCCATCATTGGCAGTGGGGGAAAGGGGTCTCAGCCGCTTATGGCACATGGTACCCCATCTTAATCGATAGACTCAGAGCAGGCGAGGTAGTGACTTGTGATAATGGGGAGCCGATGATGCATTCACAGCACTTGAGGAAGCACCGAGCTACTTTTGGATCAGCCAAAGGTGAGACTTCCCATGCTGGCATCCGCTCGGCCTGAGCTGCATTGATTTGTCTGTGGTGACTGGGCAGATGAGAAAGATGTGGACCCTGTCCTAGAGGAAGATTCAATGGTCATCATGTGGGCAACAGGGCTAGTTGGGTCAAGCAGGAGCCTGTGCTGTTTCCAGATGGCTCAGCTCTGTATCTGCAGCAGACAGAGCTCACAGCAGGGTCAAGCACGGTGTCCCACTTAAAGAGGCTCCTAGGGTATTAATTGACTTGGTTTAAGAGACACCCTGTAAAATGCACCTTTGAAACTGATTTCACTAGCACCTAACCACAGTGTGTCTTTGGTTTGCTGTGCGGGGCTGGGCTCCTCATCGCCGGGCCACTGGCCTCACTTGTATCTCCTCTCTGGATCTCTCACTTGTTTCTCAGCGTTAGAATCATTGTTAAGGGTTTTTGGCCACTTATTTAAATTATGGTGTGTATAGGTCTACCCAAAACATGATTTCTGATGACACAGGCCTAAAATTAAAAAGGGGCAAAGAGCCAAACAGATAATTGTGTGCCTGTTAAGAGAACCGAGTATCCCATTAACCCAACTATTTCACTACGAAAACTTATCTCAAATAACCTTGTCCAGATGCATGTTTTCTTTGATGTAGCCATGGTGAAGTCAAGGTGGCCTGTCTGCTGCTTCTTGTTTGTCTTGTATCACGGACTCAGGATAAGCAGTCTTTGGGGATGGGACTGTATGCCAGGTATGAATGTGAGAAACTTCAGTCACCTGATGCCGGCTGAACTCGCATGAGCCTCTCTCAGAGTAAAGAGGAAGTTTTTGTGCATGCTCTGATGGTAGAGTCTTGTGAACATGACCATCGTAGGGAGTTTGCCCTGGAATCTCTTAGGAGACCTTTAGCAAGCTTCCCTCAGAAGGGCTGCTGTTACACTCTTGAGGAGAGGTGGGGGGAGAGCTAATACCAGTTCTGTCTTCCACGAGACCTCTGAGCTGACTTGTTTCGGCTTTGTGTAGGCTGTAGATTTGGCCTGAAATTTAGCCTCTGCCTAGCTTTGTTTTTTTTAAGAAATTAAAGGGCAGCTGGTTGCGATTCTTCCCTCTTCCCTCCACTGGCCAGAGGCTGTTTGGAAGATCACGAATGAAGATTAGATTTTGACTGCTTGTGTCTGAAGGGGCAGGCAGCATTGAGTTCTCATGGCTGGGAAGGGGTTTTGCTGGGATGTGGTTAGACGGACACTGGAGGAGTCCTGGGAACCTGGCTTTGAACTGGATACTGCCACTGAACAGTTGAGTGAGTGCTTTGGGGCGAATTCGATAAACCTCAGCATCCAAGCCTCTTCATCTGGAAAATGGGGTAATAGCATCTACTATGCAGAGCTAATAAGGATTAAATTAAGCAAAGAATGTGAAAGCACCCAGACAATGCTCGTGAGTAATGTTCAGTAGTCATTTGCAGGCTGAAAGTCAAAGAGAAGTATTCAGCCTGGGTGTTTTTCCTCTCCGTCTCCACTGAGTTGGAGCAGATGAGTATTAAATTGTGTTTATTGTTGTTTTTATTATTGCTTTTCAATAATGACCAGCTTGGATTCTAAACTCTGGGAAAGAAACTGGATACTTAATTTTTCATAGAGATGGTGGGCATCAGGAAATGGGAAGGTCTATATTAATAGGAAATTTTCAAATTGAGCCTCATGCCGAGCTGGCTTCAAGCCACAACACAATAGGGGTGGCCTTACAGGACATTTCTATACTATGCCTTGATGCCTGGCATGTAGGAGACCCCGGAAGAAATGTCTCTCTTCAGATTGTTCACCAGATAACACAGCTGTGTGAGAGCGTGCCCACTCCTACAGTCCTTAAGTATTTCTGAGGGTATCTACTGATCACTGCCACAGAAAGTATTGACCTTGGGCATCTAGGGGCTATGGTGTGTGTGTGTGTGTGTGTGTGTGTGTGTGTGTGTGTGTGTACTTATTTATTTTGATGACACCTTGTGGGTCTGTCTCTTGCTAAATTGTTGAGCTGTTGTGGACAGGTACAAGTCATTTCTAAAGACCAAGTTGAAAGTCCTTGCTGTTAGCAAAACATCCAGGGTTCTACCTAATGTCCAGAGGAGAGAATTCAGGAACTTTGATGCAGAAGAAATGACATTATTATTTTTAGTAACTTTCAATTATAATTTAATATATCTCTCAATGTGAATATAGGCAAAACTCTCTATTAGTGACTGTGATTATTCCCAAGAAAAATTATTAACATTTTATATTACATTGTACTTGTTACATCTGAAATCACAGAGGTGATTAGATGTGTGGCAGATATGAAGCACATATTTTAATATCACACATTCAGCAAAACTGAGAAGAGGCTCACAAACCTCAGCAGACTGCACAAAGGGTCCATGGAGAAAGAAAGGGGGAGAGGAACTAGGGGGCAGCATTTTCTTGCACAGGAAATGACTGTCGAGTAGATTAGCTGATCCACATTCTTCACTCCGACAGGGGAGTGTGTTTCTCCTGCTATGGACTTAGAGTTGTGGTTATACTTAGGCACAGGGTATAGTGAAGATAAGAACAATAATGCCCATGTTAGTAAATGCTGTTTGCTGTGTGTCTGCTGTAGGACAGGGAGAAGGGGGTTGTCCCCTGCTATGTTCAAGGTTGTTTTGTATTTCATTCTCTAATCCATCTGAGAAGGCAAGATCATGGGAAGCATTCAGGGGCAGGAAAGATCACTCCACCCTCAGTGGTGATGGAGTCTTGATGGGGTAGAGGCAAAAGTGGGGCTGATGTCTTGGAGATGGTCAGCATCAGAGAAGACTTCTGTGGTTATATAGGTGGGGGCTGTGTACCAGAGGATCTGTGCTTAGGAAGCCTATTTGGTTTAATATCCTGTTCCTAAGCTATTGATCTGCTTAATTCTCTCTGTCTCTGTCTCTGTCTCTCTCTGACTCTCTCCCTCCCCCCCCCCTCTCTCTCTCTCTCTCCCCCTGCTCTCTCTCTCCTCCCTTTTTCTCCCTCTCTCCCTCTCTCTCCACTGCATAGCTAGGGCTGACTTGGGAATCCCTATGTAGTCCAGGCTGGCTCACACTCTTTATCCTCTGTCTCTGTCTCTCTCTGTCTCTGTCTCTCTCTCTCTCTCTCTCTCCCTCCCTCCCTCCCTCCCTCCCTCCCTCCCTCCCTCCCTCCCCCTCTCTCTCTTCCTCTCTCCTGCTCTCTCTCTCTCCTCCCTCCCTCTCCCTCTCTCCCTCTCTCTCCACTGCATAGCTAGGGCTGACTTGGGACTCCCTATGTAGTCCAGGCTGGCTCACACTCTTTATGTTCTGTGTCTGTATCTCAAGTGTTGGTATTACAAGCCTGTGCCACGATACCTAGCTTAGCATTCTTAATAAGGTTTGCACAAGGAACTCTGCTTTTGGTATTTGCTCTGAGTCCTACATTGTGGAGCTTACATTGCCTTTCATAATGGTGAGGTTTTTGAAATATGTGATAATTCTTGGGGCCTGGTCATCTGGGAAGTTGTTTTGGAGGATCTCTGCACGTGTTCATCTTATTCATAAACTAACCATGGTATAAAGCTGAGACTTGGGTCAGGAGGCGGGGAAGATGGAGTTGTGGCGTGAGTGAGTTCTTGTTTTGTTTGTACACCGAGAGTTTCCTCTGAAAGAATTGTGGCAAGATTTAATTCCCAGGAAAGCCTCTGTGGGATTGAGGTGCTTGCCTTCATGGTGGGTTTTCATTCTTGAATTTCCTGAGAGATTGTTGTGTACATAGAAGTACATAGAAGGAGCAGAGGTGTGTTCTGGAGGGGAAATGAGACCCAGTGTGCCAAGGGGCCAGATTCTTATAGGAAGAGTCTTAGAAGGACCTTGGGTTGCTTCCCTCTATCATTGAATGGTTATCTAAACAAAAAGAAAGCTATGTTGTTACCTTTTCTTTTCTTCTTTTTTTTGTTTTGTTTTTTTGAGACAAGGTTTCTCAGTAGCTTCGGAGCCTGTCCTGGAACTAGCTCTAGTGGACCAGGCTGGCCTCAAACTCAGAGAGATCCGCCTGCCTCTGCCTCCTAAATGCTGGGATTAAAGGTGTGCGCCACCACCGCCTGGGCCGAGAAAGCTAAGTTTTCTTAAGAAGTCGTCTTTAAATTTTCAAGGAAATCTAGATGTTATTTGCATCTGACACTGTAAAGAGGATGATAGGAGCGTACATGCTTCTCCGGGGTTTCCAGATTGAGCTGCAGACCAACAGGCTTGGCTCTGTGGTGGTGGAAGATGGGAGGAGGCTTTGCGGGTTCTCTTTAGGTAGAAATTAGGCTCCCCAGAGACACACCCAGTCTTTTTCAGTGCTATGGGGTTGCCGGCAATTGCAGGTCTTCCCTCAGACTTCGTGTGACCTCCAAAGGGGCTATAAATCCTCCTTAATTTTCATCCGGGTTTCCTGCTATTATTAGTGCTCTTTTATTAAGGCTAATAAGTCTGAGGTGGCTTCAGGCAGCCACTTCAACACCTGAGTCAATCTGGGGCTTTCAACAGAAAGGCAGACTGAAGGGTTTGGTGTTGGGGATTGAACCAAAGGGCTCTCACATGCTCAACTGTGCAGTGCCGCTCGGGAATATCTTCAGCGTCTCCTTCCCCCAGACTTAAGTTTTCATGAATATGTTCTGGGGGCCACGAGTCAGCATCCTTGTAGGATCTCGGCTCATGCTCACTCAAGCAAGGACACCCTTCCTTCTGGAGCACAGGATGGTCAGTTCATTTCCCCCTCACATGTAGGGTGAAAATTCAAGGAGATATCCTGAGATTTTTTTTCCTATTTGTTTTGTTTTTTGAGATAGGGTTTCTCTGTGTAACCGCCTTAGCTATCCTGGAACTAACTCTGCAGACCAGGCTGTCCTTGAACTCACACTCAGATACTTTTAAATGGAAAGTATGAGGGCCTAGAAGAGACTCTCTGTTCTTTAGTGACAGAAAGACCCATTTTCAAAGCTACCAGAAACCATGCTGCTTTCCCCAGCCTTTCCAATACCCAATACGCTTATAATACCCCGTCTGTTTATGAGATCAATGGGTAAGTTGTTTTTAATTTCAATATCTTTTCTTTTGTAAAATGGAGACATTACTAGATATGTTTAGTGTTCTCATGAGGATTCCAGGAGATAATTCATGTACAGTTTGGCTCCATTCAGACTAGGCAATAAAACACTTGATAAATATGAACTGCCTTCCCTATCTTAGTTTTGCTGTTATTTTGTAATTATGCAATTTGTGAGATTTCAGATTGGTGGTTGTTGGCTTGACATTTTGGCGTTTTCCTCAGAGGAAATTTGACTCTTGAATTGGTCAAATCCATTGTCCTAGTCCATCCTCTCCCCAACCTCTCCCCGCCTCCCGTCCCCATCCCTTACCCCCCTCCACCCTTCCCGCATTCCTGTGCAGTTGGTCTTATTTATTTTTCAGTCAACTAAGGGTGTTGTTAAACCTCTTCTTTTTCTGCTGCCTGGTTTGATGTGAGGAGCTCCACTCCCTGCCCTGCTCACGACAAGAATGCCTGGGAGTGCTCAGCCAACCATGTCCCACCCCTACTGGATCACCCTGTCCTTAACACTCAGACGAGAAGGCACAAGCCCTGCCTGTTCCACAGTTTCTCCCTACTGCCCTCTGACCTTTTAAGCCCCTGGTGATAATGGGTCTGTGGTCCAGAAAAGGCTGGGGGGAAAGGCGTTTGCAGCGGGGAGTGACGCTTATTGCCTATGACTATGCTTGAAAAGAATATGAAGATGCTTCCTCTGACGGGCTGAAGGCTGGGTGACGAAGCTGTGAAGCCACCGGCTAATTGATGTTGTTCATCGTTTTTGTTGGAGTGATTTGTTTAGAACTTTGTGGCCTTTTTGGGCCTTAGCTCTTCATGTGCTATTGACAAACTAATGAGGAATGAGAGCACCATGGTATTTGGATTAGAGAAGAAATCACACCGTGAACTTCACAGGTCCTCTTCCTCCCGGGACCTCAAAGCCCTCAGTAGAGCATGAGTGAGCTTTTCCAACCTGGTTTGCTATAGGTATGGCTAGACTCATTGCTGAGATAGAAAAGCCATGGTCTAGGGACTAGAGCTTTTCATCCAGACTAGATGTTGGGCATCCATGGGAGCGGCTGGACTGAGACTGGGGATGTGTATGTTACGTCTCCACTTTCGGTCTCCACCTCCTGCCCAAATACCCTGGCTGACAGAAGTCAACCATTTGAAGAGTGGTTTGGGATTGGAGCATCACCCAACAGCCTTTCCCACCCTTGTTCATCTCTTTTCTGACCTGAACCCAGGCTGGCTGGAGGCTGGCCATATCATTCTGCAGACCTTGGGCACCCTCAGTGCCCTTGCAAACCAGTCAATGGAAAAGTACAAAGTCTTCTGGCTCTCGGGCCCTGCCAGCTCCCACTGGCCTATTTGATCCCTCCTTTTCTTCCGAGGGAGTGGGAGGATAGCCTCAAAACTGAAAGTACAGGGTTTTCTCTGTTTTTTTTTTTTTTTTTTTTTTTTTTTTTTTTTTTTTGAAAAACAAATTACCACGAAGCTGAGACAAACCAGCTCAGGCTGTCTGGGCAGATGCCTTTCTTTACTTTTTTTCTGTTTATTTTCTAACAAATCAATGCTTAACTACATTGTTATCGGAGTAGCCCAACAAACAGGTGCAAGAAAATAATCCCGCTGCCAACTCAAATGAAGAGGGAGGGCTTGTCCCCTCTGGGAGGTATTCAGAAGATAACAGAAGCCCCTGCCAACAACTGAATCAACAGCTCTATGGCCGGTGGGTTCTATGTTAACAACCCGCTCCTAACCCTCCGACACATAAACACGCCATTGTCTTGGGAAGAGAGTTTCAGTCATGCAGACAACCGGCTGCTTTTTTCTGCCCCAAGTGGAGATTGGTTTTGGCTGAGGTGGCTTTGTGAAACTCAGAGGACTTACCCTGTGCCAACTCTATGTCTTAGTGAGGGTTTTCTCAGAGGCCAAGGGGATGGGGTTGCTGCTGAGAAGAGGTGCTGACCTGCTTTTCAAATTGGTTGAAAGTCTTTCTGTGGTTACTTCTCCCCCAAATACCAGAGAGGGTTGCCTGGCATTCTCTGCTCCCACTCCATTATTACCAAGGAGATGAACGAGCTCAGGGGACTCTTCAAAGATCTATTATTGTTTTGAAAGTGTGATAATCTCTTAGTGCAGGGCGGCATCTGTGTTTTGTTCATTATCTTTGTTTCCCCAGCACCAAGCAGGATGCCGTGCATCTAGGATAGATGCTAATTGAAAGGGACCAGTACATATTTGTAATAGTTGAACAAGCATTTCTCAGAGATGGTTTCTTTCCTCTGAAGGCTGATTCATCAGTTTTGAAGGGTGTAAGGCTTAACACCTAGGCGGTTAAATAATCTTTTAAAAGTGGAGGTGGGGCTAGGTCAAGTCAAGGGTCACTGAACCGGTCACAACATCCTTTTGAAGCAACACAACAACCAACAAACATAAGGGCCACCTGGAAATGCGGGGTCCCGGGGTCAGAGTATCTACTTAGTTTTTATTTATAAGTAACTAGACACTGTTGGATGTGACAGTTTGGGGGTCCGGAGCAGCAGAGGCTGGGCTGTGTCGTGTTGACAAACAGTACATTAGTAGGTTCTCCATAGACAGATTGGGTCTTGAATCTTCCTGCTGGAATCTTTTGTCTCTCTGGCCTTAATAAGGACTGTTACCTTGTTTGAGGCTTTCCTGTCAAGGCTGATGTCTCTAGGAGTTAGTTACCTGTGGTGAAAAATTGATGTAAGAACAGGTAAGAGAGTCTACAGGCCAGACACTTTCAGCTGTGAGAACGCTCAAGGGTTCTAACAGAGGGGCTCGGGAATACAGGTTTTGGTTTGGAGGTTTGGGTAGGATTCCATACGGGTTGAAGTTCAAGCCTTCCTTGGGTGGTGAGCATGCCTTGGGGTATCTGCTCCACTTGAGAGTCAGTCCCAGTTTCTCAAGGGAATTTGGAAGGTGATTGTTGTGGCAGTCATGGGGTGCTCCTGTCTCTGCATCTGTCAAGGTCCATTCAAAACTGCAGTAGGAGCGAGGTTGTGTCTTTACTATATGTCCCTCATTAGGCTTTGAAGTCCAGAGGGAGCCATAGCAAGGAGACAGATTTTTGAGGTTCAGAGGTATTAAGGAAAAGAGTGAATTCTTAGAAATGATCATCCTAGGAGGTTCAGATGCCACTCGAGAGAGACAGTGGAGCCTTTCCTGGTCCCAGTGGGAGGCACCAAGGTGACACCAAAGCCAGGTAAGAGAACAGGGCTAAAATCTCACAAAAACCTTTCAGGGATGGCAGGCACCAGCCTTAGCTCTGCTAACCTGTTTCTAGCATAAAGTTTTCCTAAAATTCTAATCTCACATAAGCGTGGAGCTTTATTATTTGTTTTATGCTAACTTGCATGTTATCCACGATAACTAAACTGGTGTCAATGATCTGTGGGTGTCAGCAGCTGCTCCTTCAAGGCCCTGTGGTCCACAGGACAGAGGTGTCCCAGCAGAAGCATATGCACATTTTTGGTAGAAAGAGAACAATTGCTCCTCTTGAAGTCTCAAAGGCTCTGTGATCTTTTGAGATTCAATCTAGTTTATAATATCCGGATGAAATTGACAGAGGCCCTGTGGGTTATTCCAGGTAATCTTGTTTTGATCAGGTTTGGTGCCTGCCACTGTCAGTATGTGCCATCTTGTCTGGGTCTGGCACCGAGGCTGATAGGGATCAGCACGGTATGTCTATTTCCCAGTGGCCTACAGCCAAAAAGGTGTCTCTACCATAGAGCCAACCTCACCCTCCCCACATGGATATTATTGATCATGAAAACACTCAGTATCCCAGGAATATACTTCAGATGTTGTCCCTGGAAACAAGAAATGTCTGTCTCAAAACACAGGAGGAAGACAGGAAGTTAGCTTGACATAACCGAAGAGGGACAGAGACATTCTCCACGCTCGATCCACGTTTTGATTCCTTTGTCAAAGCACAAATTATGGTCTGTACTCTATTCAACTACATTTCACAGGGCCACACATTTTCTTTTCTACTGCTTGGGAATAGTCCTTTAAAGGAACAGTCAGATTGAAGCAGGAAGTCAGAAAGCTGTTGCGACATCCTTAGCACAAATGCTGTGAATTCACCTGCTGGCGATTTTGAGTAAGGATGGAGAAGGTATCGCTGTCGCTGCCACAGAACGAGTAATTATTTAAAAGGCTTAATTGCTTTCCTGGCTTGAGAAATAAATGTGTCCCATGGCAACCAGTTCTGCGGCAGTGTGAGAGCATGTGGTTGACTGAAGAAGTTGAAGATGTGAAGGAGTTACATCGTGGCCTTCCCTTGCAGCTCCTGGGGCTGAAGACAGGGAATACTGACACTAACCCTGAGGAGAATCTGCTCCATAGTGCTGGCTGGTCTTCGAACACTTTCCACCTGTGATAGGAGGGAATTATACCCTGGGATCTAATTCAGGGACAGCACCAATAATTATCTGCCAACTTATGCCTCAAATATTAAATTAAAAATTTAATATTATTATCAAGGGAGTTAGTTATATCATATAGGTATATATATATGTGTGTGTGTGCATATTATGTGTACATAATATGTATATTATGAGGCAGTTCAGTGGTGTCAGAAATGCTGTGGCCACATATGGAATGGCACTGTGGGTGCAAATGACTTGAGGGGTACTCTAGACTCTTCTGAGCGTTGTTGTTAGACTGATCTTGAATTCTCAGTTGGTTACAATCTTGTTGAACCCCGTGATCTTGAACAAGTTGCTGAACTGCTCTAAGCCTCAGTAGGTCATCTGTTAGATGGCATAATGCCTCAAGGAGTTATGGAAATCCTCAGCAGCCACCCGAGATAATGTTTTCAAGACTTTTAGCACACTGCTGGCACATTTTAAATATTCCCAAAGTTTAATCACTATTATACAATAAAAATGGTGAATTTTGTAGCGTTTGGTGTTTGCTGGGAGTCCTGCCACTGGGCAAAAGAAAGACCCGCTTCTAGCTGAGCAAGCCCGTGTTTGCCTTGTTTGTCTTTCCTGGTTCTCTGCCAGCTCTACAAGAGGGGCCAGTGGAACGGTCTTTGGTCTTGTTAGGAGTCCCGAGGCTGGGAGAACTTCCTGTATGATACAAGGCTTCATTACCCTCTCAGAATCCCAAAGCTGTCTCATTCCTTTCTTTTTCTGTCCCTATACCCCAAGTTTCAGAGCCCAATCTTTGGAGTCCTTGCGTATCCCTGTATTAAGGGACCCTACAGGGCAGAGAACCCTGTGGTCATGCTTTGTTACAGCGATGCTGCTCTCCCATCTACTATTGCCTCAGCACAGCAGCCACGGGCTGTGGGCAATGCAAAACCTGTGGTCACATAGAGCTTGGGAATGCATGCCCTTCCACTGGGCTTGGCAGCCTCAGGCACTATGTGGTTGAGGAGAGGTGAGGGACCTGGTGGCATGGAGTGGTTGTTTCCAGTCCTCTAGTAACACGACTTCTGCAGCTGCTGACTGTGCAGCTGTGGAGCAATGGTGCATCCACTGGGCAGCACCAGGCCCCAGGCCTGGGACAGCACAGGAACCTGGAGAACAAGCTTGATTCAGGCTTGGCTGCTCTGGCAGCTGGACCCAGAGAACTGTGTAGATGACAGAGATCTGAGGCTCTGCTTGAAAGGAATTTGGTTCTCAGTTTTCTCCGTGGAGGTTCAAAAATGACGAGGCTGATGATTTCTGTTAATGTAACCATTATAAAAGCCACCTGATGTTTATAAAGTGCTTGTGATGTATTCAAAACTTTCCTAAGCACGTATTAGTTGTCACTTCATTTTTTTTCACTCAAAAAATCCTTTTCAGAATATCCTCACTTCATAAATGGGGAAACTGTGTTCTGGAGAAGTGAAATAGTTTGTAAATTTGTCCCGTTGATAATCTGGCAAAGCCAGGACTTCAAATATGGCCACCAGGCACTAGAGCCAATGGCTCCCAGACTCTTACACTCCTTTGCTTCTGAGGAGTCTAGTCATACCCCAAGAATATCCCCAAAGCCGGCCAATTTCCAGCTTAATGAGAGGTTTCTGGGTCAGTCCTATCTTAAGAGCTAATGAGTATTGCACAGTGATAACATGTATAATGAGGCTTGAGTCGGCTCTGACCTTTCTTATTGACTTTTGTAACCTCGACTTTTTGCCATATGGGGAAAGAGAGGCTGTAAGTAAGATAGTTGCTTCTCCATAATCAACATGGCCATACATGTCTCAGCCCTTGTGGTACATGCCATGGTCCTTGGCATTTAAAGACTGTCCTGCAGACCAGGCAGATTGAAATGAGTTGAAATCTTCTGATACTCATGAACATGTCCTTCGAGCTCAGATCTGGGGTGAGTCAGTCTCTGTGGCTAGACCTTGCCTTCTCCCATGTGCAACAAAACTGTAAGACTTAAATTTTAGAGTCAGATCAAATGCTCCTTGTTCTCCTCTCTCTATTTCTCTCAAGTGGTCCAGTCTGTACGGTGACTGGGCTGCACCTCCTCCGGAAGAGAAGGGAGCCTTTGATGAAGGTCTAGACGAAGAGTGGTCCCAGGGCATTGTGGGAACTCAGAAGCAGCCTCTGTCTTAGCATTTTAGGGTGTTGTGTTGTTTAGCTTAAATCACTCATTAAGACAGCGATGGACACAGGAGTCTGTCTCTCCTGCAAGGATAAGACAACTGTAACCCAATCCACCACAGCATTTTCTTTCTGTAGAATTAAGTTCTGGGTTGGCTAATTCCTAATGGCCCTTGCTTCTCAGAGAAGCTGACAGCTTGTTGCTGATTATCCAACAGGTCCCAACTTGTCACAACTAGTCACCTAGCATGAGGTAGTTGTCTGGGTTTTACTCTGAGGGTAACATGGCTGGCCCCTTTTCTTTAGGTAAAGTACAGACTTTTGTCCCCTAAACTGTCATGCTTATGAACTTCTGCACAGAGTGGTGTCATTTTGGGTAAATAGAAAAGTCTAGATTATCAATTAGAACACAGCTGAATGTTCTTCTCTCTCATTATCCATACCCATGAAGAAGAGACAAGAGACTGAAGATTGTTTTTTTTTTAATCTCTATATAATTTACACTTTATTTCACTCCTAGGGTATGAAATAAAATTTACTGTGTTATACTATAGTTTTTAATAGGCCAAGCCATAATTTATATTTTTATCTCCAGTTAAATGTACTCTAGAACCAGGCTGTGCCTAGGTTACCTGGTGCTTCTTCTCAACTACTGATTAGCAATGGCTTTGTGTACCAGGCTTGGTTCTGTAAGATCACCGGTCCCTGTCATGTTTAATCCTCAGTGAGCCCATGTAGCCAGGAGAGATACTGCCTGCTTCTCAGGATAAGAAAGAGCAAATTAGAAAGGTCTAGGTCCAGCCCAATGTTCCATTCCAGCAGAAGCAGAGCTGCACCAGCTGCCACCCCCACAGGCTTTAGTTTGAACCCTAGTTCTCAACCAGAGGTGACTTTGCTCTAGGAGACACATAGGAGAGATAGGTAGATGATAGATAGATCTATAGATAGATCTATAGATAGATAGATAGACAGACAGACAGACAGACAGACAGACAGACAGACAGATAGATAGATAGATATAGAGCTTCTGGCAATCTAGAGGGTAGAAGCCGTGGGTGCTGCTGGACACCCTACCTGTGTGTGACAACTTACATACCAAAGAATTTTTCAGTTCTTCTAAATTCCCATGTTTCTTACAGCAGTATTGATAGTGCCCAAGATATGGTCCATTGAAAGATGAATGGGTAAATAAAATGAGGTACAAAAAAAGAAAATGAGGTACATATATGCACTAGACTAATATTCAGCCATGAAGTGAATGAAATCTTGTTATTTGTGGCAATGGAGATGGAACTGGAGGGCATCATGGTGAATGATAAGCCAGACATAGAAAGACAAACACTGCGTGCTTACTCCTACTCCTTGGTGGCAGGTTAAATAGTGATCTCATAGAAGAAGAGAGAATAGTGGATGTTAGAAGCTAGGAAGGTGGAGAGAGAGGGGTACAGAAAAAAGGGTGATAGGTAGCAAAATGTAATTAGAGGAAGAATTAGTGCTTGTGTTTTCCAGAACAATAATGTAATCACAGTTAGCAATCATTCAATATATATTTCAAAACAGCTGGGACAGAAGTATTCTACACACAAGCAAATGACATGCTAGAGACGAAAAAATATTGATCACATATTGTATGCTTGTATGAGTTGCCAAACTGCACCCTCCAAAATATGCACAAATACTAGGCCTTAATTAGAAATTTCGAGAAAGAATTATTTAGCCCCAAGTTTTGATTGTAGGGATGTTGAGAGACTGCAATTAGCCACTGTCTGGCTTGATGAGGATCTGGTCCTTGGTACCTCCACCATGACCCCAGACAGCACCATCAGCATCTCTCAAGCTGAGGATGAAGAGAAGTGAGCCCTTTCTCCAGCTTCCTTCATACACATTACATAGAATGTCTCTCTTAGCCTCTGAGGTGTAGAGCCAGTCCCAGCAGAGGTGAAGAGTGCTGTAGTAATGCCTTGACATCTATGTGTAAAGAAAGAAAAGGCTACTTTTATATTGGGGTGTGGACATGCCGTGCACTGTACTGGACACTTCCAAAGTCACTATGCTGTCCTCCAGGACAGCTCTCCTTGTACTTAGCCAGTCAGAGTCCCTCATCTCTCACCCCCATCATCCCAGGCTGGGAATGAGGAACAGATTCAAAGTCACAGAGCTAGGGAATGAGCCTGGAGCCTACCTGGGGTCCTGCAGGCTCTAGCTGGACTCAACTGACGACTTGTTTTTTAAGGAAAGCTTTGCTGAAGGTTAAGTAGGGAGCTGAAAACAAGTCCTAAATATTCCTTGCTCTTCCTTTTAATTAAAAGGGTAGCTCTTTACACCCCATAAAGCAATCAGTATACAGCATGGAGAGTCTATATTAGTATCCGGGGGTGTGGGTACGTTGGTCATAATAGGACTTTTTTTTATAGTTCTCAAGGCACATTTATTATCCATTATCTCATTTGATCTCCTCAACCGTCCCGAGAGTCTGTTGGAGGGCAAATGTCTGCATTTTATATTTGGAAAGCTGGGAGTAGTAGGCTGGTCCAAAGGCCTTGGCTAACCTAGTCCACCCAAGGTGCCTCCTGTGGCTCTCTGCGGCTGCTGTCAGGGTACAGGGCCTACTGTACTTACAAGCCTGGGGGAGCTCCCGTGAACTCTGACTCACTAAGGGTTAAGCCACATAAACTCTTTTATGAGTGGTAACCATTTAATGGGCCCTGTAAAAAGGGCCCCTCACTATGCTGCCTGCTTTCCCCTGGAAAGGGGGTGCTGGCAGGGTGGAGGGCTTGGGAGGGGGGGTACAGGGTAGGAGGTGACAGGACAGCCGAGACATTGATGTCCTAAAGGCTTTTCTGTGAGTTGGGAATAGTTAGTCAAGTTTCCAGGAGGTTGCGTTGAGAAATGACACCTGCCCAGCTAGAACTGGAGCTCTGGCTGAGGTACCTACCAAATTCCTGTTTTTAAATGTTCTTATCCTTCTTATTATTAAAAATATTTTTAGATTTATTCATTTTGCTTGTTTTATGTGTATGAGTGTTCTGCCTACATGTAGGTATGTGCACCTGTGTGTGTCTGGTGCCCAAGGAGATGAGGACATCACATTCCCTGGGTCTGGAATTAGGGATGATTGTGATCTACCGTGTGGGTGGGATCTGAACCCGAGTACCCTGCAAAAGTGACAAGTATCTCACCGACAGAGCCGCTTCTTAGCCACAGCTCTTATTAGGACATATGAAGATCTTGACATATATAGTGCCAGGCGATTCTTCTCAGGCTTTGAGTTTCATGATATACCCATTTTACAGTGGAGAAAGTGAGGCTCAGGAAATCTAGGGCCAGACAGATACAGAACTTAGCATCATCTACAGTGAGTGAAGGAACTAGAGTTTCAGTTCCTTCTGCAACTCAGAAGAGTGGGGCAGCCCTCAAACGGTCTGCCCCATACCTATGCCTTTTCTTAGGAGGTGGAGAACAGAACCCTGACCTAGCTAAGAGGGAGGCTCCTACTGGATCCTGGGGGTCTCATCTCCATCAGCATACCCACTTTGAAGCAGCCCTGCAGGCAAGTTCTTGGACCTGGTGGTGGGAGGCCTGTCCTCTGAGCCTGCAGGACTGCTCTCTCCAGCAGGGCTGAGTTCTGAGCTTCAGTCCTCTTGGGGTTAAACAATAACTTTTCCACTGCTTGTGGGTGAGCAAATGCTGCCAAGGAAGAAACCCAGCCTTGAGCAAACATGAGCCAGGGCCGGGCCCTGTCCCTCCCCAGCTGCCGAGTCCCCCCATGGATGAATTAGCTTAGGGGGATTGTTTTAAAAAGCCCCATGCGAAAATGCCTCCATTACTGTGTGAAAGGAAGGTTTGGCCTGGTTGGTTTTTCTTCCCTCAAGGTGAGAACAAAAAAAGTTTCCTAGAAGGGGGCTCAAGAGTCACTTTTACCTTTTCAGACTGAGAAATGGAGGCCCGGGGTTGTTTGGAGTCCAGCTTATCCACAGAGGTAGCATTTCTCCCTTAATTGTTAGACGTTGTGCCAAGTGCTACAAGTTTAGAAATGTGTTTGTCTCTAGTGCCCAGGCTACATGTGATTGTCTGCATTTTCACACGGGGGAACTGAGGGCCAAGAGATGTTGATAGCCCGTGTGAGCTCCACTCACGATAGCTAACAAGTGGGAGAGCTTGCAGGAATCCCTGCTCTCCTGTGCGCCCTCCCCAGCCTCCCTTCCCTGACTTCATTGTCTGTCATTTCTACTCTGCCTTTCTTTCTTTCCTTTGCACTCAAGCTGGGTGCAAGCCTCCATGTTCACCCCGCAGCAGTGATGTTGAGGTCAACAATTACAAGTGGTGTCTAGCCCAGCTGAGCCCACAAATGCTTCTCTGTTCTCTGGATCTATAGACAGCACCTAGCCCTTCAACAGGGCAATAAATATATATGAATGTGTGAATATATTATATACGTTCCCAAGATTATATGTCTTTTCTCTCAGGTTCTACATAGAACCAACCAGAGGAGCTGAAGCTCAGTTAGGGGTGTGTGTGTGTGTGTGTGTGTGTGTGTGTGTGTGTGTGTGTGTATGGAATTACTCTGAGGGGACCATTCCAATCTGACACCCGAGGATGCAAAATTTCCTTCAAATAGGACAAAAAAGCACTATGATCTGTGGTTTCCATAAATCAACATTTTATAAATAACAGGAGCATTGCTTCTCGGGCCTTTTGAAGAACGCTTCTCTTTGTGAAGAATGAGAGACTTCTACAGCCTCACTGTGTTCAGAAAAAAAACAACCTGCTCTTGCTTTGGTGATTGCACACACTCCTAGACTCTGGCCCGCAGTGTGGAGGGTATCCAGTTTGGGGGCAGACACATCATAAATGCTAGGGAATTTTTCTGAGATGTAAAATCGTTACATTGTTCCAATGTTCTAGGTGGGCTGGGAGTGAAAACTGTTCTCCTGGGTCGCACAATGCAGAATCCGAGGAAGTCACGTTGAGGACGGCTTCAAGGCCTGTTGAATTTTCCAGGTCTCCATCAGAAGAGAAACTAGCCATAACTTTTTTAGCAGAACATAAAATCTTAGTTTTCTGTACCAAAAAGATGAAGTGTCTGTCACAGAAATCAAAGGATTCCTAATCTTAGCCCAAAGCCAAAAGGCTTAAAAAGCCCTACTAAGGCCTTTAATCCCAGCACTTGGGAGGCAGAGGCAGGAGGATCTCTATGAGCTTGAGGCCAACTGAGGTCTACAGAGTGGGTTCTGGGATATCTGGGGAGCTGTTACACAGAGAAACCTTGTCTCAAAAAAAAAAAAAAAAGAAAAGAAAAGCTTTACTAAGATATAATGAGCAGTTCACTTCAAGGAGGACTCGACACCAAGGAAGTCTTCCTGTGTCCCCAAGCTTGGGGCCACTTATGTGAGGACTCACAGGGGCGTCTCACACAGGGACTTAGCCTGAGATTTTGCCGATCGTGATCCCACTTCACATACAATCCCTCTGGCATTTTCACTTTTGTGAAGCGCTTGGCCACTGGCCAGACTTGCCCTGTGAGCAGGTATTGTGTTTTCTTCCCTGCTTCGTTTCTGATCAGAGATTATTCATTTATGAATGGGCGGCTATAAAAACTTGCCTCATGCATATGAAAATTGAACCTGGAAAATTTTAATTGCCATGAGTTTTGCTTTTACTGAAAGGGCTGTGGCAATGGGTGGAAGGACACGTTTCCTTCCTCCCTCTCTTTCTTTCTGTCTTCCTTTCTTGATGAACTCCATGATGTGGGCTCTCCAGTGAGTGTCTAAGGGGGCGCTGATTAGATGACTGTTTGATCCCTTGCAGATCATGATTCTGGAAGGAAGTGGTGTAATGAATCTCAACCCAGCCAACAACCTTCTCCACCAGCAGGCAGCCTGGACGGACAGCTACCCCACATGCAACGGTAAGGGCCCTGCAGCTGTTGGTCGCTGGTGGCACTGCCCGTGTCTTTTGTCTCCTGGTCTGACTTCTTTTCCAACTCAATGCCTGAAAAGTAGAGATTTTACTCAGTGATGACATGGAGACTAGGGACAGATCGCCCTCTCTTTCCCTCCCCTCCTCCCTCCCTCCCTCCCTCCGCCCCCTCCTTTTCTCCAGGTAATTCATTGTGTTGTTTATCACAGACTCTATCACTGATTCATGCTTTCTTATATGAGAAAATATTCAGTGCTGTTTGCTCTGTAGTCCTCCCGGCCCCTATGCCAAAGCCCATTTGAGAAAGAGCACTGCCTCCTTCCAAAATGCAAAGATTTGGGGTTGGCACTAAAGGTGGTAGATGAGATGTCCCAAGGGAAGGGAGACATACTGTTGAAGTTTTCTATAGTGTTTCATTAGGGTATCAGGATAGAATCATGGAGGTGAGCGTGTACATGAGTACACACATATATTTAACACACATCACACCACACACACACACACACACACAGGTTAAAGAAAAAAGGGTTATAATAGTTTAAACTTTGTAGCTTATTTCCCATCACATCCCAGTTTAAGGAAGAGAGATTTTTCAGAGAACCCCGGTGCCAGCTTTCAGTGCGTTACTCTGGAACATATAGACTCCAGGCGGGAGAACCTCGTGGCATGACTTGTGTGCAGTGGTTGGTGATCCAGCCTGTGGCTCCCAGGAAAACTGAACCAGGGTCTCCATGCCTGGTAGTGAAGGCATTCAGCACAGCCGGGCTGCTGGATGTCCGACAGTGCTGGTTTAGAAAGCTCAGTGCACCCCTACCTGCTGCCAATTGCCCCCTTCCCCGTCACCCAGCCGCTGCTGCCCGTGTTTACCTTAACACACAGATGTGTCCTGTTAGAGAGACCAGACTGAGAAGTAGGAGTGAGCATAAAAGGTAGGGTGACATTCTCTGCCGAGTGGCGGGTCCACGTGGCACTCCTCTTTTAATTTGGAATCCCAGCCAAGCATGGCAGGAAGTTTGAAACAGGTGGCCTTCCTGTTTTAAATCACTTGTCTCCTAAAACTGCTGCCCTTTCTGGACAGTTGCATATTCTCTGACAGACCTTGAACTTGCCGTGAAGCCCTAGAAAAAAAAATCTTCCAAAGAGAGCAGGAAGTCTTGGCATGCATGCCCCAGGCATCGGCTCTACTATTTGCTTTGGAGAAAAGTGGAGCAGTGGACTTAGCAGGGAGCAGAATTCAGAAGTCACTTTACTTCCCTAGCTCGGGAGGGAGGGAGGTGTCAAGAAGACGCTGATCTTTATCAGGACTGCAGGGGAGGGGGAGCCAGCTGCACGGCAGAGAACAGAACCCGCTGGCTTTTCAGTTTCCCTGACTCTGAGGGACTCTGTTGACTCTGCCTGGCGAGGGAGGCGCCTTTCCCCAGCCAACTTCAGGCAAGTTTCTGGCTCTGCTCTCCCAGGTACGAGCAGAGGATCAGAAGCTGCCAGTAATCAGGTTTACCTTGAGTGCACGGGGAGGAGGCCCTCCGTCTGCCACTGAGCTCACGACAAACCCACAACTTACTTGTTATAGAGCCGAAACCTAGTTCTCACGCTCAGCCAACGTCGTGTGTGAGATACAATGATAAACAACGGTAACAAGGACCGGATAGACCTCAAGTTTTGGACCACTCCACTTCCATGTTGCTCTCCCGTGTAGGAGGGGCTAGAGGGACGCGCATGTCTGCTCAGCTGTAGGGTGGGAGCAATGAAACTCACCTGGTGAGCCGCAGACAGCAAATTTTTTTTTGAGGGGTGATGTTTATTTTTTTTATTGATATTTATTGAGTTCTCTGCTCTCCACCCTGCCTCTCCCCTCCCCTCTTCAAGCCTCTCCCAAAGTCCCCATGCTCCCAATTTCTTAGGAGATCTTGTCTTTTTATACTCTCTACCTCCCATGTAGATTATATCTATGTAAGTCTCTCTTAGTGTCCGCATTGTTGTCTAAATTCTCTGGGATTGTGGTTTAGTTTTAAATACTTCAGCCAGCATGATTTTGAAGGGACAGTTAGAGGTATTTTCCTTGTAAATACATTTCCTCATAGAATGCTGTCCCCCGATTATGGCTCAGCTGTGGCTTCTGGAAATTGGAGTAATTGTGACCACTCTTAGGAGACCCACATATGATGGGACCCACTAACATTATTTGTGGAGGGAAAACGAACAAAGTACTCAAGGCTTCTCCCTCCACAGTAAGCAAGGCTCCTCCCTCCACAGTAAGCAAGGCTCCTCCCTCCACAGTATGCAAGGCTCCTCCCTCCACAGTACTCAAGGTTCCAGCCCTCTCTGAAGATATAGAAACAGTGAATAATTGCAGGCGGAGGAGACTCCTTTGGTGGTAGCTGTTTAGGGCCACCAGCACTTCTATGATGAACCCCTCACCCATGCTCCTGTAAGTAATTTGAAATTAAACTCAACAACTCACCCAGCTAGACTTGGTACTGAGTCTTTGGTCTGCTGGTGGTGTCCTGTCTTCGGTGAGCAGACACCTGTTTACATCTCCCCAGGAAAAGCCATACCACAATGGTCCAGATCTTGAGTTTGTATCAAGTTCAGTTACATTGGCCCGGCTTGGGCTTGCTGGGTTACAAGGTGTCTGCCTTTGACTTTGCTATTTACCTTTCTTGGAAGAGGGCTCTCTTCCCCTTTATCTCTGTTTTCAGAAGACCTTGAGGGCCTTCAATTTGCACCACAGCCCTAGAGGCTGGTGCTGTCTTCTCTAGCTCCCATGCCTTTGGGCCAGTTCTCCGAAGTTCTCGTAAGTGAGCACAAGGCAGCCATGTACACAGACTATTAACCTATAACATGCTCAGCAGTTTAGCCACCAGAATGCACTCTGCATCTGCACCCAGCTTACCTCACAGCACAGCTATATGCCTACATTATTTGCTCTTCGGCTGAAACTGAATCACATTGACTAAGTAATGAGCTTCCACCATGGCTCCCAAGGAGGTTTTATGGATATATGAAGACAGAAGGTCCATGACCTTGAACGTACACTTTGCAAAAAATGATAAGCCAGAACTTAGGAGCCTATAGAGATAAGCAGAACATAACAGGTACTGTTGAGATAAATCCTAAGCATGATTCCTGGGAGTTCAGTTCTCCAAGTGAGCTGGGGAAACTGCAGCTCTGAATTCAGCTAGAGGCTAAATGCCAGCAAATGATGGGACAGAAAGGGACCTGGGGACCAACCCCCACAAAAAAACACAGAGGATACTAGTCACTTCAAAAGAGTTGGCCAAGTGCTTCAGTGCCTGGCGTGGCAGTTTCATGTCTTAGTCCAGGGAATAGTAGGAAGCTTGTGAAGGAACCTGAGCGGAGAAGGGGCGTTGGAGCAGGAGATGTATCACCCAGGTAAGAGCAAAGCCATCAATCAAGAAAGGGAAGCTTAATTTAAAGCCCCATTTGTGATGGAAAATGGTCTGTATTTGATGAGTCTCAGTTTTTGTCTCTGAATCTTTGCCTCTCTCTGTCTGACTGTGTGTGTAAGAGGGGAAAAAAGAAGTGGGAGAGAGAACTATGGTCAGCCCTCTGCATCCCAGAGTTCCACACCAAAGATTCAACCAACTCCAAATTTTAAAAATGCATCTTGGGGCTAGAGAGATGGGCCCATGGCTAAAGACCTTGCTGGGAAAACACAAGTATCTGGGTCCAGACTCCTAGTACATATGTGAGAACCAGGCAGGTGTGGTGATCACACCTGTAACCCAGACCCCAGTACATGTGTGAGAGCCAGGCAGGTGTAGTGAGTCACACCTGTAACTTCAGACCCCAGTACATGTGTGAGAGCCAGACAGGTGTGGTGGATCATGCCTGTAACTCCAGACCCCAGTACATGTGTTAGAACCGGGCAGGTGTGGTGGATCACACCTGTAACTCCAGACCCCAGTACATGTGTGAGAGCCAGGCAGGTGTGGTAGGTCGCATCTGTAACTTCTGCACTGGAAAGGTAAAGACAGGTAGATCCCTGCATCTCCCTGGCCAGCCAGTCTATCCATATCAGTGAGCTCCTGGTTCAATAAAGAGAACTTGTTTCCAAAAATGGGATGGAGAGCTATACCTACATTGACTTCTGGCCTTCATACACCCACTCAACACACATGTGCATGCACTTACATGTACACAAACATGTACACACACAGCACACATACACACACATACAATGCATCTGTTCTGAGTAAATACAAAACTTTCTCTTGTCATCATTTTCCAACCAATCTAGCATTAACTATTTACACAGCATTTACATTGTTGTGGGGATTGTAGTTAATCTAGAGATAATTGAAAATATGGGGAAATGTGCAGGTTATATATGTGAATATGACATGTTCCATAAGGGATGTTAAGATTTTGGTATTCATGAGATTTTGTGGCAACGTGAGTGTATTTGCATATGTACAATCAACTAGAAAGCAGATGAAATTATAGCCAACTCTAATACTTTGGTACTTCTTTGTGGGTGGGGTGGGGAGTGAGCTCAGGGAACTTCAGGTATCATGCATCATTTAGTATTAGCCGTCACATTAGGAAGAACATGAAGATGCCCTGCCACTACTAGGTAAAATGCCCCCACGTGCAAAGAAGCTGCTATGCAGAGCACGTTCTGTATTCAGCCCCCACGGTGATGCTTGCAGGATGGAGCCTCTGGCTCTGGTCTCCATTATATTATCACACAGTTGTGCCTCTCATGTCTGAGACTGCCCAGGAACAAGCAGGGCGTCACTCACAGGGCCATGTTCTATTTTGCAGTTTCCAGTGGCTTTTTTGGAGGCCAGTGGCATGAAATCCACCCGCAGTACTGGACCAAATACCAGGTGTGGGAATGGCTGCAGCACCTCCTGGACACCAACCAACTGGACGCCAGCTGCATCCCTTTCCAGGAGTTTGACATCAGCGGAGAACACCTGTGCAGCATGAGCCTGCAGGAGTTCACGAGGGCAGCGGGCAATGCCGGGCAGCTTCTCTACAACAACTTGCAGCATCTCAAGTGGAACGGTGAGTGGTGCTGGGAAGCACAGGGGCTCCATTGCTGGCTGGGCTCCCTGTAGACGCAACACACCAGCTTACCGGTTCCCAGGACAGGGAAGAGCAGAGAGAGGAGAGGAGAGGTGCAAAGCCTCGGGCACGGTGTGTCTAACCCCTTAGAAACAGTGGCGGAACTCTTCTTGTGGCTTCTTTCATTTCTAGAGGGACAGAACTGTCCACATGTCCACAGAATACTTGTCATAGTAAGAACGGCTTTTCCTTTACGTGAAAAAAAATATTCCTATGTATTTTATTTCATTTGACTATTTATTTTGCCTGTGCTTGTATGTATCTACACCACATGTGTGCCCGGTGTCCACAGAATGCTCAGAAGAGGGTGCTGAGTCCTCTGGAAGTGGAGTTAACGAATGGTTATGAGTCACCATGTGGATGCTAGGGACTGAACCTGGGTCCTCTGCCAAATTCTGCAAGATGGCTCACCCTTAGGCACCGAGCAATCTCTCCAACCCTCTTTTCATTTTCTAACAGAGTCTAAGAACTTAATTCTCAGTCATTCATTTACTTGTTAAAGATTATCAGTAATAAAAAAAGATCATCAGTAATTTAAAAAAGAAGAAAAACTTATTGGCCTAGAATATTTTAATCTTAATTTTTAAAATTTTGGTCCAGTTATCCTGAGATTAGGTGGGACGATGTGGTTATATAGCTGCCCCTGAACTCTCTATGTCACTCGGGTTGACCCTGAACTCAAAATCCTCTTTCTTTAGCCATCCAAGGTCTAGGGTTATAGGAATGTACCTGTGCACCCAACCCAGACCCACATTCTTAAAATGGGAGTACAGGGCATTTAAGAAGGCGAGTGTAACTAGATCCTTGTATCTGGATGGGAGAAGGCTGACCCCACTCCCTCTTGCTTTTCCTAAAGTATACAGCTAGGGCTGGAAAGGTGGATCAGCAGTGAAAAGCATGCACTGCTCTTGCAGGGGGTGCATTGGTTCCCCGCACCCACAACAGAGACTGAACAATCTTCTATAAACCTTGTTTCAGGGGTTCCAACACCTATGACAATCCATACTGCATCTGTGCTTATGTGCACATACTTAGACATAGAGGCACACACATGAGGACACACACAATTAATAAATATTTAAAAATAGAACGATAATGAAAATACTTCTGAAAACAGAATAGTTCCTAAAACATCATGTTTCTTTCTTCAGGTTTCTCATCTCACACACAGGAGGCCACTTTGCAAACTGTTCATGGTGACATATTACACACACACACACACACACACACACACACACACACAGAGAGAGAGAGAGAGAGAGAGAGAGAGAGAGAGAGAGCAAGCTGACCCACTGGAAAGTGAATTTATGTCTCAGTAGAGCCTGTGTCTGACAAGTAACCTGGGCTCAGTAAATGTGAACTCTAGAGCCGTGAGGACAGCTGCCATCAACGGGGAGTGTGGCAGTGTTGCTGGCAGCCATGGTGTCACTTTGGATGTCCTCATCTGGCACCCTGGCATTCCCTTCTTCCCATTCACCTCATGGTGGTAGTTACTCATTTTTTTTCTTATTGGAATCACACAAAACAAGGCTCTATTATTTAGATAACCTTCAGGAATCTTTGCAGAGAGCAGACTTATAGGTGAAGAATTAAAAATGCCACTTTTAATCATGTGCATTCCCATGAAGCTTTGCTCTGACGGAAGACTGAGGAGGGAGGTTTGGGAGGTGTGGTGGCCATCTTTGACCTTCTATGAACTGTTTGGTCTTACCGTTCTTGCCTCTAAGTGCCAAATGGTAGGCGTTTCACCCTGGGCTTGTTGCTTCCGTTTCCACACAGATTTCACTAGTTTGCATTTATTGTGCCTATATTTATCCTGTGAATTGATCCATCAAATGTCCCTTATGTAGGCAAAATATTGTACCCATTTTGAAGATGGGAAAACTAAAGGTCAGAAGTATGAACTACTGTACTGGTATCATAGGAGGCTATATGGCAAGCACTGCGTGTGTGAGAGCTGAAGGCATAGGTAAAGGAAAGAAAACTCCTGGGATTTTTATCCAGATGTGACTCATAAACGAATCTAATAAAGGTGGGGTTGATTGAGTTTAAGATCAAAGTCTTGAGTGCTGGTGAAGGTAAAATGCCTTTCTGTGCGTTTTTATTTTGATTTCATGTGATATCTGAGTGTGAGACAGCATCTCAGAGGTCACCTGAGTAGCTCTCTCTGGCTTAATCCCCTGACTTTACCGAGGAGGAGACAGACTAGAAGAGCAGAGTCTTGCAGCTCCTAGTAGTAGAGAAGGTGAATTTCTTGTTTATGACATTCTTTACGTCTAGCACTAATTAATCCCACTCGTACAGGTGCCTAGAACTAGGAGTTCTCTGGGGACAGAGACGGTCCCAGACTCAGGTGTGCTGAGGCTGGCGGGGAGACTCCCACTGACAAACAAGGAAAGGCAGCAAGATGGCAGACACTCTTCAAAGAAGCCTTATGTTCTTATGAACGTGTCAGGTTTTGACTCTGTCTGGGCTTTTTGACTTTTCCATCTGTCCTTCACAGGCCAGTGCAGCAGTGACCTTTTCCAGTCCTCACACAATGTCATTGTCAAGACTGAACAAGCAGGTGAGTGCGGAGAGGCCGAGGGAGCCAACTTGACCAGGCAAAGCCTTGGGGAGAAAAAGAGGAGGGAGAACAGGGGAGCATGGGCGAAGAGGTGGCAGGGACTCCATGGAGGTGATTCCCCTGCCTCCAAGGGGCCTCTTCCTTGCCCTTGGGACCAATGGTCACCGATTATGTCTAATGTATGGCTGGGTGCCGAGGCATCCCTCCCCTGGTCACAGTACCATCCAGATCCAAGGCCAGTCTCTGCGTAAATACAGACTTTAAGGTGGGCTTTCTTCTCAGAAAAAGTGAGACTGGGTTCAGAAAAGCAAGGGAAGGAAGAAGTCTTTGTTACGCACCCCTCCGTGGGAGTGAGCTTCACAAGGAGGGAGATGCTGGCTTGATATTGTAGCTAGCACAGTCTCTGGGCCCTAGTGAGCTTCCCTGGGGACGTTGAAGGTGACTTCAGAGCCCAGTCCTTGTGAGGATATTTCTACTTGAAAGATCCTATCCTGAGCTCTGAGCAAAGTCTACAGTTTCATAATGTCTGCATTCATTTTTGTGCTTTTTCCTCTGTCCCCTAAACTTCATGGGCACAAACACACACACATACACACACACACACACAATTACGCAGGTGGCACTGCTCCTGAGTCACTCCCTGTGTCCACATCAGGTAGATTATAGGCCACGTGGGCTGGCAAAGCTTGCCTCAGGTCTCCCTGAGGGTTGTGCGATAGTCACCAAGGACACGATTTGACCTGGGGGTGGTTTGAATCACTTGGCACCAAAATTAGCTCATGTAGTTATTTAATCTTTTATAAGGGCCCTGGTCTACCATTATTAAAGAAAAAAAATAGCTGCCAAGCATATTAACTAGGCCTCCCTAGGCCTATCCTTGAACTCCAATGGTCTGTGTTTTGTAGATCTGCCCAAGCTCTGGAGACAAATCAGGTTTTGGCTTAGAGAATGGCCTTGGCCTTATGTGCAGGGGCCAGGGTGACATTGGAGAGGTCCCAAAGAAGATGATAATCCTTCTTGACCATCCGGACATTCTTGTGTTGCTGGTTCAGAAAAGTTGAGAATAAGGGTGGAGAAGGTCCACCCTGGGAAGAGGGGGAGAGGAGGCTCACAGAGGGGCCAACGCCCCCAAGTCTCTTTGGAAGTTGTTTTTAGAGACAACAACAGATGTACAAGGTGACCCAACAAGGACAGAGGGTGTAACCCCAAGAGATTGGGCTTAGGGTGCCCAAACACGTAGCTGTGAGTTCAAATACCAGCTAAATCCCCATGTCGTAAACAGGAGGGCTTAGCCAGTGAGTCAGGCTTTATACCATGTATGCTATAAAAACAAAACACAGCTCCACCAGTGGCTTGCCATTCTGGTCCTTACATGTGGAACCTGGGTATCAGGGAAGCCAAAGCAGCCCAGATTGGGGGCTAAGAGCTTGATGCCAGGGACAAGTTAAGAGTGTCATGCTCTTGGCCAGCCCGCAGAGCAATTGCTTATGTTGGAGACTGGCCTGGATCTGTCATTGTGTGGGAGTTGGGCTTACTTGGGGCAGGTGGAAGGGAGTTCCCTTCTAATCCACAATCTGAAGAGTGTGTCTCACTCCAACTAACTCTTGAGACATAGCATACAGGAGAAGAAACTGGGAGTAAGGGGGCCATTTTCTGCTTCTCCTAGAGATACAAAGGCCCACCCATTAAAAACAAAACTGTGATTTGGTAACATCTTTCACCTTCTCCGGAGTTTTGAGAATTTATATCACCCCTTAACTTTCTTGGAGAAAACCCAAGCAGCAACGGCTATCACTTATCGTAAGAGTAGCTAGACTCTGAAATTCAGCAGAGAAGGAATTGTAAGAAAACTGGCCTGGTTTTTCTCTGAAAGAAACACCATCAGTTCCCTATGACACTCCCCCCCCCCCCCTGAAAGAAGAACACTCATTAATGCCTTATTATACTTTTCTTCATCTCTGACAAAGCCTTCCCTCCACTCCAAAGTAAAATTATTCTGGTGATTATGTGGTAGGAGTGAGGTCAAGTGAGGTCAAGCAAGGTTGGAGCAGTTCTAGATAAAAGGAGCATTGGTCTAGGAGAGGACCTGGGAATAAACTGTGTGTGTATCACAAGGTTAGACCCATAACAAAGCTAGCCTCACAGAGGAGCTGGCAGAAAAATGGGCCGGCGCTGTTATAAAGAGACACATAGCTGGAGTAGAGTCTTAATCCTTATGGCTGCCTCTTCCTTCCCTCTGCCTCTTTAATGAGCAGACACTGAGAATGGGAATTCTTCGATCCAGAGACAACAATTGTTGACCTTCCCCATTCTCCGTTCCTCGCAGATCCTTCCCTTATGAACACGTGGAAAGAAGAGAGCTATCTCTACGAGCCCAGCTATGGTAGCACAGTAGGTAACTAACTCTCGGACTCCGAAGGCCCTTCCCTCGGCATGCTCTTCTGCTTCGGTGTTGTGTCATCAGGAGGGTCTCTCAATGTCCTTTCCCTTTTCTCCTTTTTTGTTTCCTGCAGATCTGCTGGACAGTAAAACTTTCTGCCGGGCCCAGATCTCCATGACAACCTCCAGTCACCTTCCAGTTGGTAAGTTGTCTAGACACAGACTGGCTTTGCCTCCTGCCTACGCTTAGTAATGATCAATAAAACTTACTGCCACCCTACCTTTCTACCTTGCTGGAGTCTTTCTCACTGAAAAAATCTAGGGAATGAACTGAGTTGTCATCCGAATGAGAAGTTGTGCTTCCCAGCGAGTATGTGCACACCAAAGACTGCCAGCTCCCGACCCTCCAGAAGTATTCTCCTGTGCACTCTGTAACTAGCCACTCACAAGACAACAAAAGTTCCTTGAGTTTCTCTCTCTCTCTCTCTCTCTCTCTCTCTCTCTCTCTCTCTCTCTCTCTCCCTCTCCCTCTCCCTCTCCCTCTCCCTCTCCCTCAACACAAATTTGCTTTGGAGTTAAACCTGGTGAAATTATTTGTATTTATTGGTGAGGAGGCTAGAATTAGTTTTCAATTGTATCCCAAACATACATCCCAGCACCAGCATCCCCCTCCGCGACCCCAGACTAACCTTGCTGGCTCATCAGTATTCTGCAGCCAGAGCATCTGCCCGGTGTCACTTATGTTCTCATCCGTTGCATTGTCCTGATTGGATACAGCTAGGGGCGATCCATGCATGATGCTTTGTCAAAGGTTGTAGCCATGATGGCACATTGGGGGTTAGGCCTGGGGAGGGGCTTTCAGACATTAGGTACATTTATCTGTATACTATAAGAATTAGCTAAGCAAAAGATTTCGTGCCGTTCCTTGACCTGGTTGTTTCTGGACCTCTTTGGGTCTATGAAAGAGAGAGCTGGGAGCTAATTTAAGCACCTTTGGTACTGTAGTTGAGATCTAAAGGCAGCCCCCTCCTCCAAGCCTTTAGTGTGGATCCTTCCAAGGGAATTGTTTAAATCAGGAAGCAAGGCCAATGTCAGAAAAGGAGTAGGGTATCTGCCACTATGGAGGAACAGGCCATCTGGGGAATTTTCTGTTGCAACTGTTGCCATCTAGAGAAGACTACCAGCTTCAGGGCTGAGGAAAGCACCCAAGTCACCGATTAATTTCCATGCCAACTTCCTGTGGTGTCACTTCCTGTGGTGTCACTTCCTGGTGTCACTTCCTGTGGTGTCACTTCCTGTGGTGTCACTTCCTGTGGTGTCACCTTCCATTCTTTCCTTTCGGGTCGTTGAGGAGGCAAAAGGTTTCCACTAAGGATAAAGTTGAACCAACTGCTCCCCCCAAATCCAGGAAGTCACAACTCTGTTACCTTACATCCAAGTCTGCCTGTGCCTTTCTGTGCCTCACATTGTCTAGAACACGGAACAGCAGGGGCTCTAGGCAGCCTACACCTGCGCTGTAACACCAGGGAGCTGTTGTCTCCTGTGGCCACCAACTGTGCTTTTACATGGCCCTTAAAATGAGCTTCATGAATCTGTCTCCCTCAACTTCACCCCGATTCTTACACACCTCTTCTCCATTATCCTCCTGCAGTAGTAACAGGCTTGAAAATAATCCAAGATTTCTATCAAAAAAACCAAAACCAAAACCAAAACAAAAACAAACAAAAAAAAAACCTCGGTGTCTGCCTTTGGTGGATTCTTTGGATTTCAGGTCTGGTAGGGACATTAATTGCAACCATATATGTGTTGGTTCCTTCCAGAATAATTTAGTGTTTAGTAGATGGGGCCAGAATGCCCCCAAAGACCTCTGCCACCTGTCCTAGCCTTGTTATTTTAAGGTCCTATAAAATAGCATGCAGTTCAACATCTTTCTATGTTTTCATGCAAGTTCCAGCTGAGCTAAGGTGAGGCTCTGTGTCAAATGATGGTCTCCTCGATAGCACAGGCGGGGAAGCTGGCTTTGTTTGGATTTTTTTTTCTTTCTGCCCATTTCATAAAATGGCTGCCACCAGTATTCTGATCTGCTCAATAGTGCCAAAACCAGTCGTGCCATCTCGGGCTTGATGTGTTTATCTGCTGACTTACTGAGCCTCAAGCTAGGGTGGCACGGTCTATTAGAACACTAAAATTTGTATATCCCGTAAAGAAATGGCTCACAGCTGACTCATATGCAAATACGTCTAATCTCTGCCTTCTTGTGAAGCAGCTCGGCTGAAAGCATAGGCTCCCATTTATACTGTGAACTTGGGTCTTGTCACTGCTTCTGTCGGGATCCTACGGACATCGTGACCCCAAGTGTCTGAGAGAGAAACAAGAGAAATCCAGGCTGGGTAACCTCTGTAGAGCTAGCCATTCTTTCATACAAATGAATCACTTGACCACATGGCTCACTTCAAAGGTCTGGCTTTTGTTTTGTGGCAGTGGGGAGTACAAGGGGGCGGGAGGGAGGCAGTTGTATTAAATGAGCTCATAGATCAAAAGGCTTTAGAGCTAAGACTGGTAGGGTTTTTGTGACTTCCTCTGTACGTTGGCAGGAGAGGAATATCTGGAAGAAACATTCATCTTTTTGTCCTGGGTTACTTATTCTCCCATGTGAGGATAGGAACATCTAGACTCTCTCTCTCTCTCTCTCTCTCTCTCTCTCTCTCTCTCTCTCTCTCTCTCTCTCTCTCTGTGTGTGTGTGTGTGTGTTCCAGCTTGAGGAAAGGCTGACATCTCAAAGAGAATTAATGCAGTCTTTTAATCTAGAGTCCATGAACTCCCTAAGTGAGCCAGGGATCCCTGAAATGACTGACCAGATTTCATTAGTGTAACACACTTGTATTTTCTGGGGGAGAACATTTAGGTGTTCATCCAGTTCTCGAGGATACCATAACCCCAAAGTACTTGATTCTGCGTCAGGCTGAAGCCCCCATGCAGAGTAAGGCCAGTGTGCCAAGAAGCTCTTGTGTTTTTCTGAAGCCATCCCTGGCTCTGAAATCATGGCCCTGCTTCCTCCTGGATCTCATTGGAAAATGAGCTTCGCTTGTGGCCTGCTGGGTAAATGCCATTCTTTGTCTCAGAACAACATGGCCCTGTCAGAGTGATGTATCACTGGGAAACAGGGGTGGGTGCCAGACCTGTCTTAATGTCATCATGTCCTGTTGGGGTGTTGCAACCCTGGCCTGTGAAACTGCAGGGGGCCAAGAGAGGTGTCCTTTCCAATTCCATGTATTGGTCCTTTTGGATTTCAGAGAAAGCCACAGAAGACCAGGCCCTGCTAGCATCGATGCCAGGAGAGAAATTCTTACTTAGAATGAGGAGTTTCTCTTTTATGTAATCCCTCTTCTCATCACACCATGGCTTTTGGAGAAACTGTTGGGAATGTAGATGTGTGAGAAGCTCAGGGATGGATGGATGGATATAGATGGATAGATGGGTGGATGGACCAACACACTGGGAAGTATAAAACTAGTCCATGGATTTTATTCTTTCGTCTTTGTTTTTGTGAAGATACTGTGGAAGTAGATTGCCTCTTAGAAAGTCATTTGAGAAGTGTGTTGTGTGACCAAAGAGCCTCCTTTCAGGAAAGTGTTATGACCAAAGCTTCTGGGATCCAACTATTGATATTTACAGCCTGGCTCTATGTCAGGCTGTTTCTCGGATCCTCCATAGATGCAAACCCAACCTTATAGGGTTTTTGTATGAGTTATATAGTAGTACCTACCTTATATTATTATTGTATGAAGGACATAAGAGAAGCCAAGGAAAATGCTTAGTGCTGTGCCTGATAGATGGCAAGAACTCAACAAACAGTAGTTATTTTCCTTAAGTATCTTATCTTGTCTTACCATTTTACTGTTGGTAGTGCCTTCTTGGTACGAGTGCTCTAACCCTGAGCCATAGCCCCAGTCTGCTTAGTCACTTTAACTTCTGTAGCTCATAAGCTCTTTTGAACAGTGGTCTTCTCTCTGAGATGCATGCCTGGACCCTTCCCTGAGCACAGTGTTGATGAGTCTAGAACAGTCTCAAAGACCTTACCAGGGATCCCTATGTAAGGAAGTTCTGCTGTAATGTCACAAGAAGAGACATGTTTTGCCTAATTTCTTTTAAGAGTTAACATGTATTTAGGAACATTTTTGTATCAAAATTGGCTAGCTAGTGATTGTAGGGCTTGGGATGAGATCATCAATGGTCCGCCCAACACCTGAAGTACCCTTGGACATCTACAAACTCAGACACACACAGACAGAGATATAGACAAACACAGACACACAGACACACACACCTGGGGGGCACTAAGTTGTTAGTTTTCCCTTTCTTTAACAGTTTTTTTTAAAAATAAAAAGATGTTTTTGTTTTTATTTATGCACACGAGAGTTTTGCCTGCACATATGTATGTGTGCCACGGGCGTGCCTGGTGACTGTGCCAATCATAAGAGGGCATCAGATCCCCTAGAACTAGAACTGCAGATAGTCGTGAACCACCATGAAGGTACTGGGAATCAAATTCAAATCCTCTGTAAGCACAACAAGTACTTTTAACTGCTGAGCCATCTCTCCAGTCCCTCCTTCTTTTAAAAATTAATCCATAATAAGGTTATATTCATGAGCCATGCTGTGACAGTTTGGTAGCTTTATATGATATGTGATCATCAAATCAGGCTTGGTAGCTAGCTAGTATCCCCACCCCTTAAACGTTCACCATCTCAGTGCTGGGAGCCTTGGGACTTCTTGGTTCTAGTTCTTTGTCATCTATGTGATAAATCCGCAGACATTATATTTTCATCCTATCACCTAGCAGACAATTGACCTTGTTCCTCCAGGGTAGCTGTTCTCATGGTATGTCATCCAGTCTCCTGCTGCTCCTCTTGTCCCTGCTTGATCGGGCAGCTTTGGCTGGGATTAAGCTCGTCAATCTGTCATAGATACCTGAGAATATCAGTGGTTTAGCTTTTAGGAGAATTTTCACATCATAGATCTGCCTCTGTCTCCTCCTCTGTGGAGACAATGAAAGGGTTACCATAAAGAGTCATTTGTTAAACTAATCTGTGTTTCCATAGTCCACTGTGGCCCTCTGTGCTGAGCTTGGGCCACTCAATGGTCCCTTTGTCAAGGTGATTAAAATGTAACTTTGCATGCCAAAAATGGCACTCCTCTGGCTTAGACGTTGTCCTTCTTTGTTATGAGTGTTTACATTTTTTAATTATGTTATAAAAACATCCTTTGGATGACCTAAATCTTTCCACGGCTTACCTTCTCTCTCAGAATGGAGCAGAACAAAGTCCTTTCAAAAATTTTTGTAAGGCATTAGTGATCAGAACTTCACTTCCCATCCCTCGGCCCCTTCTTCACATCGGCACTGGCTTCTTTCTGGGCTGTGTAAACACTTCATGCACAGCGGCCTGAGGCATTTTGCACTTACTGTCTTTATATCTGGAAAGTTTGTCCCCAGGTAATCTGAGTGGCCACCTCCCCCATATCCCATGGGTCCCTTTATCAAAGAAGTCTTTTGTGTCTCTCTTATATTCAGTTGCAAACAAGTCCCACTTCTCTGCCTCGACCCCTATTTCTACCCTGCAGCATTTGTCCAACATGCAGGGGGTAGTCTGTGGATAGTGACCATGTGTGTCGTGAGAAATGATACTTGCCTGAGGTGTGTAAACTGAAGGGCTCTCCCTTTTTCCCTTAGCAGAGTCACCTGATATGAAAAAGGAACCAGACCACCCCGTAAAATCCCACACCAAAAAGCACAGTAAGTTGCCTGGCAGTATTTCCTCTGTCTCCACTTCTTCGCCTGGAAAGGGGGCTTGTTTTCTATCAAGGTGACTCCCTGTTGACTGTTTCTGAAACCCGGGCCTCTTGGGGATTTCTCCCTCATCTTAATTTCTCTATAACTAGGACACTAAGCAGATAAGAACTTGTGGGCATAGGTTATAGATTTCTCTTTGTCTAGGAAGAAACAGGACAGGGCAAGGAGGGAGATGGAAAGGAGTGGTTGGCACACATGGCTCTTTCTTGGGGGGGGGGAGGTCTTGTCCCAAGAAATGACTGTTCTGAAGACTCAGCTCTGCTCTCTGGGAGTCAGATTTCCCCAGGGAGAAAACCTTGTGAGCTCATATAGACTTTCAGAGACATTGTCTAAAGGGGGCACAGAGAACCGTCAAAACTGTACAACCTAGAAATGACAGAGACTTGGGGTATCTTTACCATCTGCCCCACCAGCTTGTCCCATACAGGTAAACTCATTCAGTTTCTTAATTGTAAGGGGAAGGGGCTCTGACGTGCAACTCCTGGAAGTAAAATCATATTCAGGAGCTGCCTAGCTTCTAAGTTGGTTCCTCCAACCCCTGTTTGCTAACCCCCCACCCCTCCGGCCCAACATGCTTCTGGAGTTAAGACTCTAGTGCTCTACTTATGTCATGGCTGGAGCACAGCTGTAGGGGTGCAGTAACTAAAACAAGTGACGTACCAGATAAGTGACTGAGGATTGCTGTCTGAAATGAAGCCCAGGCCATTTGAGAACAGTAGAAGAAACTCGGCCTGGATTACATAATTAACACCAATTCTCTATTCCTAGCTTTGGCAGTAGACGATTGTGCCACATTGATTAAAGCACTGAAATCCCCTACACCTTGGCTAGACGAGTTGTTCGTTCTACAGTGACTATTTGGTGATTCTGTATCTCAAGGAAGAAGCTGAAACTCCACATTCTCTCTCCCTCCTGTTCTCTGATTCGGCCCGTTAGTAAGTCACTATGTTTTGCTTTTTTTCATCAGACCCAAGAGGGACTCACTTATGGGAGTTCATTAGGGACATTCTCCTGAGCCCAGACAAGAACCCAGGACTGATCAAATGGGAAGACCGTTCAGAGGGCATCTTCAGGTTCCTGAAGTCAGAGGCCGTGGCTCAGCTGTGGGGGAAGAAGAAGAACAACAGCAGCATGACCTACGAGAAGCTCAGCCGGGCCATGAGGTGAGCAACTTCGTGTTCTTGAAGGGCAGGGCCACAGGAGCAGGCACTCCCTGTCGTGCTCAGGCTGATGGACCGCCTAATTAATCTCCTTCTTACAGATATTACTACAAGCGAGAGATCCTGGAGCGTGTGGACGGACGGCGGCTGGTCTATAAATTCGGGAAGAATGCTCGCGGATGGAGAGAAAATGAGAACTGAAGCTGCCGACCCTTGGGACACAAACCAAAAACACACAGCAAATGGGTTATGATGGATGAAGAACCGGACGTAAATATTTCAAAGACTGCTGTTCAGTGATATTTATGTACCATGAAGGGACCAAAAAAAACATCTACTTCTGATGGGAAGAACGAGCACTACAGTTGACGAAAGCAATTATTTTGTTACGTTGAAGTATGTCCTATGTGGGGAACTAATGTACACAGTTTTCTGTGAACTATGAAACTGTATGTGGTTGTGATTCGCTGTTGTCTCTGTTGTGATGTTCTTTTCTTCCCCCCCAAGAACAACAGGGCCTGTAGCCTTGTGCTTCTTGCTAAGAGGAAGGGAAAAGAAATAAGAGGGCATTAAATGTTTTCATTTACAAAATGATTTAGAAGAAAAAAAGGTGATGTGTTCTCTACACAGAAGCATCCATGTGACCTCCTCAAGAGAAATGGGATTCATCGGTAGGACAAAGTTCAGGGTCTCAGATTGATGGGATCAAAAGGATGCTGGGAAATTTAAACTTGACTTAGGAAGCAGTGAGTAGAGAGGGGGAGCTTCCATAAGCCAGAGTGTCCTGTGATCACTGCATGATTATGCCCGGGAATGCTGAAATAGACGAAAACGATAGTGGGGAGGCTTTACCTTCATTCACGGATGATTTTCCCGTACTCCCTTTACCCTTGGATGGTTAAGAAGTCATTGGCCACACATGCTTACTTCTAGTTGTAGAATTCAGCCCAACTTACTGAAAAATAAGCAGGAAAGGGAGGTGGTGCTATGGGAATGATGGATGAGCATGCTCTTGTTTCTGTAGTTTAAGGTTTCTCCCTGGGAACAGTTGACATTTGGGGCTGGTCCATTCTTTGTGGTGGGGGTTGTACTGTGCATTGTAAAATGTGTAGCAACATCTATGACCTCCATCGGTATTTCATACCTGTGACAATCCAAGTATTCCTAGAAAATTGTCAAATGTCTCCAAGAGGACAAAAGTACCCTTGAGTGAGAACACCAAATGAACCAGTCAACATAAAGGTAGTCATTCAGGACAAAGATTTATAGAACCTTCTAGTCCCTAGAGTAAAGAAGAAGCAAGACCTTGAAGTCAATATATTTTATTTTTTTTAAATAATAGGGACAACAGGATGCGATAGATGGAGGAGATTCTTTTCAGAATGCCACATGAGAACCAAAGTCAGATAAAAGCAGTGAAGGAAGTACAAGAGGAAATGTTTGCACTTCTGTGGCTCTCTCTCTCTCTCTCTCTCTCTCTCTCTCTCTCTCTCTCTCTCTTTCTCTCTCTGTGTGTGTGTGTGTGTGTGTGTGTGTGTATACGCACGCGTGTGGGTGTGTGCATGTCTATGTGCTTACGTGGGGGGGCTGTGTGCCTCTGTGTGTGTGTGCGCTCGAGTGCCTGTGTGTTTGTGTGTGTGTGTGTGTGTGTGTGTGTGTGTGTGTGCGCGCGCACCCACATGTGTGTGATGCGATGGTACTATGGGGCATCTGCCTGTTTTCTCTCTGCTGTTCCTTGCATGGTTTCCCCTGGCTTTGGTCTAGGGTGGTGAGGCCTTTCTCTGGGTTCACTTTCCACAAGCCTGTGAGTTTCTCAGATTCCTGTAACTGGCTTTGGCTCTTTCTACAGCTTCTTCACGATAGAGCTATCATTGTCAGGAGAGTCTGGAGAGGACCGGTGGGATCAGTTCTGCAGATAAACAGATTGTGCTGTTTGCCGAGAGTGACGGTTTCTTGGCACCCAGTGCCTACTCAAATAGGCTGCAGCATTGAGTGTTCTCATATCTACTTTCTTGGCTCTGCTGTGTTTTCTATGTGCTGTTCACAACTTGGAGAACTCCAGGTAATGAAGCTATGCCAACTTGGGGTGTAGCAGAGTGCTCCCCACCACTGTTTGAAAGAAACAAGAAAGCCCTACAAAGAAGCCCCTCTTTCTTTAAGGAATAGTTACTTAGTTGATAAGTTCATCTGTGATTAATTGGCTAAAAGCTTACTAAATAGAGTCTCCTTGAATATGCCTAAGTGTCATATTAGTGGTTCCCATGGGAACCTAAGTCAAGTAATGGAACATTAATACTTCACATGACTCAGATCATCGGAGGCTCCTATATGACTTAATATAATTAAGCAAGGTCCTGGACCCCAGCTTCTTCAATGTGCTGCCTGAGCAGGACAGACCCACGGCTACGAGATTCACACACACAGAGCCTTCCTTCAAGTTCCTGTCTGGTTAGACTGTAAGCCCTCTGAGGGCAGGGACCAAGTCTGACCACTTTTGTTCTCCTCTTACCTGGGATGCAATAAGATAACTATTTATTCACTGAGCGAGTGGCGACCACCTTCAGGGAGATTCCTCTGACTGGGCAGGCATCAGTCATGTTCCTAACCGGGATGTGAATCGCTTCCAAACCTCCAAGGACATGACCTGTGTGGTGACTGGTTTACTGTGATGCTCTCCTCTGCCTCTTGCCTGTGCTGAAAAGACGTTCAAACAGGCTGCTTGGTTCCACACGCCAGTGTCTGCTGGATGGCAATTCTACTCCTTATCCAGAACTGTGAGACTTAAGCTGGTTACAAGATGCCAGTAACGAACCCTTGACCTATTTAATCAATGAAGATTATAAATGTGTTTATATGATGTCAATTGCTATTTAAGCATAAAACCGTTCTCAGTTTTAGTATTTAGGGGTTGGTTTTTATTTTTTCCTTTTCAAAAAATGCTGAGGAATATTTTGATAAGGTTAGCCATGTACGTTAGATGTTAGTTTTGCAAGTGTGTCATTTTTTAATGTATAAAATATAAGAAAAGGGAGATTAGTAAGAGGGAGGAGCAATTGCATTATTCTTCTGTAGTTTAAACAAAGCACCTGTTCGGTGCCCTGTGTATTGTGGAGCATCCCGTATGTGAGGACACAGGTGGTGAGAGACTCCTGATCTGGACCTATGGAGGAATACTGTCCATGAGACTGGAGCACCATCCTGGCAATCTTAGGGTAACAGGTGAATTGTCCTCAGCGGGGAGGCTCAAGATGCAGTTCTAGAATAAGGGAAGCCATTGAGAAAGCCAAATTTCTTAGAACTGTGTCTCGCAAACTTTTGAAACATGTAGGCTTCAGAGTTTAGTTGAATTGGGGTTAATCATTCTGTAGCTATAAATTTTATTCTTGCCATCTGGCTTCTGGGTTGGCAACTGGTGGGTAACAACCCCTACTGCCACTGTTTGTTTTTTTAAAGCAGAACCTGTCCCCCTTAACCTGTTAAAGCCAAGCAATTTCTGTTTAATGAAAGAATTCTATTTTTCAAAAATATGTTTTTATTTGTTTGTTCGATGGATCCCAGAAAACATTAATAAAAACCACAGAGGCCATGCTGGAGATGTGTTTCCTTCCTTGGTATAAACCATCCTGCAAACTAAATGCAGGGACAGAATATGCACAACTTCAGCTTCTGGTTACTAGTCAGTGGTTTTTGTGTGTTTGTTTGTTTAGATTTATTTAATTTGTGTGTGTGTGTGTGTGTGTGCCTGTTTGTATACCATGTGTGTGCAGGTGTCCTTGGGAACCAGAAGATGTTAAGTCTCATGGAACTGTAATTATAGGTGGTTGTGAGCAGTCTGAGTTGGGTGCTAGGAGCCAAACCCAGGTACTCTACAGAAGCATCAAACATTCGTAACTGCTGAGCCTTCTTTCCAGTTCCCACTTGTTGGCATTTCTCTCTTATGTACCAGATGTGGAGCATGGTACAGACAAAGATCCTCAGCTCTAATGTAGCTTATGTCCTGCCAGATGGAAACAGATAAAGAAAACCAAGCATACCACATCAGATGTGTGGAGCAAGGAGAACGGTTGGTGAGGACGAGAGCAGGTGGGGTTTAGGGAGAGTTGAGAAGAAAGCATTCCAGTAAAGGACTGATGGTTCTAAGAGAGGGGGGCTTAGGTCACTGGACAAGCATGCTATACCAAACAGACAGCACATGCAAAGCTCAGAGGTGGGCATGTTACCATCATACCTAACAAACAGCAAAGAAGACAGCTTGTAGAAACACTCACGTGGTTGGTATTATGGAAGAGAGGCATGGGCAGCACAGATCAGAGCAGAGAGCACACAGGCACACACGAGGGGCCTGCTTTGCTTTGCATGGGGGTGGGAGATTCAAAGGACAACATTCTTCAACTCCAGCTCAGATGGTGGTTGTGCCGAGAATGAACTGTAGAAAGGCATTTGGTACAGGTATACACTCACAGTGGTGGGATGCAGCGTAGATTCCGCTTTCATTCTGGCTTCCAATACAGTGCTCATGAATGTTTTCAATAACCGAACTCTGGCTACGGCACCTTTCCTCTCTTGACCCCATGGTCTGCCACTCAGTCACCTAACCCCGCCCAGGTGTAATGAAAATTATAGGGGAAACTCACCAGGTATGAAGACCTGTGATAGGCTCTTGCTCCTCACATTTTATCCTCCTGTAAGCTGGTGATATGTTAGTTAGTTTTATTGGACAAAGTAGTGAGAAAGGTAAACTGACTTTCTTAAAGTCACGAGCTAGTAACGAGACTGGCATTGTTTGTTATCAAAGTCCAAGCCCTCATCCTGCTTCTCTAGTTTCTCAAGATGTTAAGGTCTTATGTGCACACACACACACACACACACACACACACACACGCACAAACACATATTGATAAGCACATCTTTAGCATGCTGGGATTTCTATGTTAAATCTTGTTTTCTGGAGGAAACCTCTCGGACCTCTTGGAGTCTGTATTATGTTGATGTACCCTGTTGGTCTCCAAGAGAAACAGCACAGTCGTTTCCCAAGCTTCTTCGGGATGGAGCATTTCCATCAAAGAAGACCTCATCATTTGCTTTTGAATACTTAATGAAGAAAGGATTTTTAGAGATGACTTCTGAGATATGGAGGAGATGGCTTTTTCATGACCTGGTCAAATAACTATGCTAATATATTTCTGCATGCTAATTCAGCCAACTTTAAGAATGTTCCATTCTTTTCATAAGAATTTCTCACTAACTGACCTGCTGATTTGTGTGAACGCATTTCAGTACATTTCCCGTGATCAGAAACCAAAAACGAAAACAAAAACCTTTCACTCGTTGGAACTAGCTATCTAAAATTACTTGCACTAGCTACAGTTTGATAAATTAAGCATTTGATTTCTTACATTGTCCACCTGTCATGTGCTGAATGGCCACAGATGGCTGGTGGCTTCTGCATGGGACAGACAGGCTGTGGGCACAGTCAGCGCTGGAGAAGAGTTTATTTATCACAATAGGAGCTGAGATGGAAGGAACAATGAGCCAAGGTAATCACCGAGAAATAGGATTCCATAGCCTTAAGAACCAGAGGTGACTTTGAAACGTAGAGAACAAAAAAAAAAAAAAAATAAAGACTGAATTAATTGTCCTTGCATTTGCTGGAATGATGACAATATCGTCAAGAACAAACAAGTTTGATGTTGCCACTTTGTTGCTGCATGGAGCAGGAGGATTCAATTATTTCCAAAGCCCACAACTACCCTTCGGTTATCAATACAGATAGCTTGAGTCTATGGCCTTCTGGTTCTAAATGTCAACAATGAGGGGAAATGGTTGTTACAGGAGCAGGAATAAAAGGCCCCCATATATGAATGGCTGCCCTGCACACTACGCACTAAAAATGGCACCAAAGCCATTGTCTTTCTTCCTTTAGAGAACAACCCTCTGAGGCCTACCTAGCTCTGTCCCCCGCTCAGAAGTTAGATCTCATCTGTGCTGACTACAGTCTGTTCTCTGTTCACATTAAGGTACTGACAATGCTGAAGGTCACAATCAACTCCCTTTTGCCCGAAGGCCTCCCTGTCCGAGGTTCCTTCTACCTGCAATGCTCTTTTCTTTCAAACTTGATGTCACTGGCTCCTTTAAGGTCTCCTCCAGAGAGCCACCTTGTCAGTGCACCTGCTGCAGCAGCCTGCCCACCCCAGTCACCTTCTTTAGGTTTTCCATATTTTATGTTTTCAGAAAATACAGTATCTGCCATTCCATTTTATTTCTTATATTAATTTTTGCTTTTCAAAATTACAATTATTTCCTCCCTTCCCTTTATGTCCTCCAACCTCTCCCATGTACTCATCTTGCTCTCCCTCAAAAAATATATATATATATACATATACATATATGTATATATATATACATATATGTATATGTATATATATATATATATATATACATGCAACCTGGTACTATATTAATAAGTTTTGGCAAGAAACTTAATTAAATAATGAGAAAAGTTAACTGACTTTCTTAAAGTTTTGCGCTAGTAATGAGACTGGCATTGTTTGCAATCAAAGTCCAGGCCCTCACCCTGTTCCTCTAGTTTTTCAAGATGCTAATGTTACACACATATGCATGTACGCGCGCGCGCGCGCGCACACACACACACACAAGTACAAAGGACCGTTTTATTAAATATAGTAGAATTTCTCCAGAGTTGTATGCCTAGAACTTCTCAGTCATTATCATGTTGATATGCATTGTGAATCTATAAGAGAAATAGAAAGCACAGAAACAGATGTGTGTGTGTATTTCTAAAAACATAAGTCAAACCTGCTCAGTCTATTTTCAATTCATTATTTTATATTTAAAATGTTTACTTTAATTGCTAGGTCATGAGTCACTAGAGAGAAGAGACCTGATTCCAACACATTCTCAGAGCTAGGATGTGCACCTAAGATATGCACCAGACACCATCAGTGTCTGTTGGGCAAGTGAGTGATAAACCTTATTTTGATAGGACTCTCTGGTCCTCACTGCTAACTAGGAGAGGAGTCCATCTTCCTTTTCTTTTACCAGCCATCAATCCTTCCAGTCAAATGTAAATCTTCTTGGCTATGCCACATTCCTTCCATCCCCAACAGAGAGCATCATAAGGATGCTCCATTTTAAGGCTGATGTCATAAAACCTTGCTAAGTCACAGTCAAATTATCGTCTCCTCTAACTCACAGCAAGTCAGGAAGGTCACACATCCTAAATGCTGAAAAGAGCAGACACGGAGCTAGAGGGTATGGGTTAGGACCACTAGGGCATGACCCCTGCGGAGTTCCAGAGCTTGAGAAGAGGCCTCGGAGATGAACCCTGGGAAACGCTCCCCCAATCATCAGCTGTTGTTGCTTCTCTGCTCCGCTGTGTGTACGTGAGCGGGCACACGTGTGCCCCTGCCCTTCTCTTCCTTGCTCTCTGTGACTCTCTCGGTGACCCTGTTTCTTTACCATCCTCTTCCTTCCTCTTTCTCACCAACCCTTCTAAGACTCTCTCTCTCCAAACCTGCCTTTCCAGGTGGGTGAAAGACAGAGCCAAAGGGGAGTAGGTCCAGGACTAGGGATGGTGCCACCTCTCTGGAAGGCTCAGAGGTGACAATAACAAATGGTATTTACTTAAGAGTTATTAGCACATCACCTGTTCTCCCCTTTACTGTTTAGTCATGTCATTCAACACTAACGGGCTTTTCCAAGAGCAAACAGAAAGAGAAGAAGGGAAACAAACAGTGCATTCACACTAGACAGAGGCAGTGATCCCTGCCGGAGCTGCGAAAACAGAGGTGAGCATTTGGATCTGAGGACACAGCTCGCCTGAGCGGGCATTTGCAGGACTCCGGACTCTCCACTGAGGTTTTGTGTGCAGGGAAAGCAGGAAGAACTGAACAACATGGCTTCATGGTACAAGAACAAAAACAGCATCTCACTTATGCAACAACTTCCAACTAGGTATTGATAACAACCCTTAGCAGAGTGTGGCTAAGACCTGCCACAGTGCCCTACACACCAAAGACAAGGTCAAGTGTCTGCTCAGGCCTCCTATAGTGGGTCAGTGTCAGAGGTCACCTGACGACAGCCAGGGCTCTTCTACCACTTTGCCTCTTTGATGACCTTTCTTTTTTTTTTTCTTTATGAAAGAGAATAATCTCCAAAGAGCAGGCTGGGAAAACAGACTCAAGGCACAGAACACTCAGGCCTTTGAGCTGGAAGGATCCCAGCTCTGGTTTTCATCTTCAGTTATGATCTGGGTGACCGGGCAAATGACTTGATGTCACTCAACCTCCGGTTCCTCATGAATGAGCAGGGAGTTCTAAATCGGAGTGAGTACCGCGGGGTGGGGGAGGGGAGGAGGACCAGCCACACTGTGATCTGTGATAGGTAACGGTGGGGAGACATGACACTGGTCCTGGGTTCTAGTCACGGCTACCCTGCTCATATTACAAAGTTTCTGAAATTCTTTTATGGTCGCTTCTCCGTCTGCCAACCTACAGGTTGGATCTGAGCAATCTCTGAAGTGGCTTCAAGTAGGAAATGCTAGGATTTGTGAAAATAAGTTTGAATTCAGTCTAATATTTGTTTCAATGCATGTAATTCAGACAAACAGCTTGAAAATGGCTATTTTTTTCAGTGTCCTGGGATGAATTGTGGCGCTCAAGTAACCACTGAGTCGTCTCTGGTCATGGTGAAGAGGTGGGAGGAGAGTGGAGGCAAATGGAGCCAACACTGGATCCTGGGTGCTTGTCACCACTTCCAGGGGAAGCTGCCCTTTCGGATCTGAAAGGTGAATGTAGGGTTTTGTCAAAAATACAGATGGGGCCTGAGAGATGGCTCAGTGGCAAAGAGCACTTGCTGTTCTTGCACAGGACATAGATTTAGTCCCCAGCACCACATGGTGGTTAACGACCATCTATGCTTCCTGTTCCAGGGCACCTGACATCCTCTTCTGACCCCCACAGGTACCAGGCACATGCATTGCATGCATATATACATGCAAGAAAACTCTCATACACATAAAGTGAACATTTTTTTAAAAAACACAAATAATAATGTGAAATTCAAAACTCACAAAAAACATTGCCTTTCCTGAGACCGATGGGTCCCTAAAGAGGCAGAGCCAGAATGGGACTTCACGCCTGGTGACATCAACAATGGGTCAGGTTGGACCTGAATTTGAGGTTATTCCAGATACCAGAGTTTTCAGCCACAGAGCTGAAATTTATTAATTAATAAAATTTATTAATTTTAATTTTAGATGGTCTCTGTTGACTGCAAAATGAATAGTATTAGATAAAACTATCATAAATGTAGGTGATGACAGGGGCTTATGGGAAACATCATCTCGAAAGCACATGATAGAAACAAAACTTCAGAGGCCAGAGGCCAAGAGCATGTGGTCTGGTCTTTGGGAGGATAGCATTCCCAATGTAAAAGAGGCAGGAACACTGAGATAGCAGCTAGTCTAGCATGGCCTACCACCGGAATCATTTGCTGGTTGCTAAAAGTATGCAAAAGGACTAAGGAGGCTGGGTAGGGAGAGCAGGGAATGGGAGAAAGGAATTGTCTTGGCAATGAATGCAGCCCTGATGATTCTCTGGTAGGATGGTTTGAGGCATTGGGTACTATGTCAAGTGGAGACAGAATCCAAAGTAAGAGAAGCCTAGAATCATACTAAAGAAGGTGACTGACAGCCTTTGTCAGAACTTTGACTGTCGTAGTATGTCTGTGGGACAAACCATCTCTTCTGCAGCCTCCTGGGAGTCCAGCTCCAGTCTAGTCCAGCCCCGAGTCAGGTGCACTGACTCTCATCTGACAGGAGCCACGGCCCAGCTGCATGATCTGATGCCACGGAAACCATCACAGGCTGCCTTGTGTGGGGTGCTCTCTAGGCAGCTCTTGGGATGTGTTTGGTTTGGGGGATTTCATCAACATCTCAATTCTCAGAGTCTAAAATGCACTGCAATCTTTAAACATGAGGATCTGGCGTCGGATTGCCTGTGCTTGAATTTTGACTCAGCTATGATGCTAACACCACTTTTGGTCTGTGTAATGCTATGGTGCTTATTGCTATTATTTCTTAGCATTTTCCAAATGGGTACAGCCACAAACTATTTTGAAAATGCTAGAAAATAATATCAGCAAGTTCAGCAAAGCTGTGGTCCCCCGCTTTACCAGATTCATACAATGGGTGTTTAGGGTCTGGGACAAGAAGCGCACCCAGGTCCTCCTGCCTTGGAAACCTTCCTATCTTCACTTCCCTGAGGAGGAGCTACCTCTAAACACACACTTGTAGGGAAACACTGTTTTTTTTTTTTTTTTTCTGGATTTTTTTCCCGAGGTTCTATTTCTAGGGACCTGAGAGCAAAGAGAAGAAATAAGGAAATAATTGCTACTATTTCTCCCTTTTCCCCCATATCCATTCCATGCCCTGAAATTCTGCCAACAAATACAATGTAATATTCAGCTCTGGTTATAACATCACTGGGCGATGAGGTCTTCAAAAGACACCCATCACCCGAAGGTCAGACTCATTAGCTATGCTTCCCATTATCTTTCATAAAAGTAAATAGAATAAAATTGTAGATTCCTATTAAATCAATACTCCTTTGATTTTAAGCAACACTAAGATTTGCAATCCCAGTTATGTAAATGCAATATTACTCATTGAAATAACTAGAGGAGTTTGAGAGAGTTAAGAGCAGGACTCGAGATGACAAAACCCTCAGAAAATTATCATCATCAAGAAAGAAAAAATAAGATTTTAAGTAACATTTTATCTTAGGGTATTTATTTTATTTTATTTTTTAAAAACAATTTTTTTAAAATTTTGCATGTCAAACCCAGTTCCCTCTCCCTCTCCTCCTCCTCCTTCCCCTACCTTTCCCCCACCTCACCCTCCATCCACTCCTCAGAGAGAGTAAAGCCTCTCATGGGAGGTCAACAAAGTCGGCCACTTTGAGGTAGAACCAAGCCCCTCCCCCCTAGGCTAAGCATGATATCCCATGGTGGGCTCCAAAAGGCCAGTTCATGCACTAAGGATAAATACTGGTTCCACTGCCAGTAGCCCCACAAACTGTCCAAGCTACATAACTATCACTCACATTCCGAGGGCCTAGTTCGGTACTATGACAGTACTAGATGTCAGCCCAGAGTCAGTGAACTCCCACTAGCTCACATCAGCAGTCTCTGTGGGTGTCCCCATCATGGTCTTGAACTCTTTGCTCTTATTGTAGCTCCTTCTTTACAGCTGGACTCCAGGAGCTCGGTCCAGTGCTTAGCTGTGGATCTCTGCATCTGCTTCCATCAGTTGCTGGGTAAAGGCTCTATGATGACAATTAAGGTGGTCGCCAATCTGCTTACAGGGGAAAGCCTGTTCAGGCACCCTCTCCACTATTGCTTAAATTCTTAGCTGGGGTCATCCTTGTGGATTCCTGAGAATTTATCTAGTGCCAGGTTTCTTGCTGATGGCTCTTCTATCAAGATATCTTTTTCCTTGCTTTGTAGTAGGTGGTGCAGGCTGCTTGTTCTTCCCAGCCACATGGCTAATTAGTCCTTGAAATAATCACACAGAAACTATTGATTTAAACACTGCCTGGCCCATCATCTCTAACCTCTCCTTGGCCAACTCTCACATCCTGATCTAACCCATTTCCGTTAATCTGTGTATCACCATGAGGTCGTGGCTTACCGAAAAAGATTCAGCGTCTCTGACCTGGTGGGTGGCTCCATAGCAGCTCTCCCTGTCTGCCTTCCTCTTCCCAGCATTCATTTCTGTCTTCCCACCTATCTAAGTGTTGCCCTATCAAAAGGCCAAGGCAGTTTCTTTATTTAACCAATGAAAGCAACACTAATACAGAAGGACCTCCTACACCATTTCTCCTTTTCTATTTAAACAAAAAAGAAAGGCTTTCACTTTAACTTAGTAAAACTACATATAACAAAACAGTTATCAAGCAAGAATTATAGTTATAATATTTATATATTTTTTGTCTTTTATCATAACTAAGGAAAACTATAATTATAACTATCCATTCTTCAACTCCATCAAAGACTCCAGAAGGATACACTATTACCTATGTAAATTGGAAGTGCATTTTAAGCAACTTCCAAAACTCTAGAAATGACAGAGACATCTTGCTGCCTGTACAGTCACCCAAAGTTCTTTTGTACCATTGGGGCATCTGTCTTCAGCCTACAGGCCCATAATATCCAGCAGACCTTTCCATGAAGCAGGAAATTTCAAAGACAGTTCAGTCATTTTCTTCTGTATCCTGCAGAATGTCTTGCACTCTTTCATGAATCAGGAACCCCAAAGGATTACCTCACCTTTAGGCAAGCTCAGCAGTCCTCTCTCTGTGGGTACTACATGTCCAGGGAAGAAGTCCAGGCAAGAGAAATTTCTTTCTCAAATGGCTAGCAAACTCCATAAGGAGCCTCTTTGATGCCCATCTTCCTCTTGAAGTAGCTGGTTCTGCCAGGAACAGATGTGTTTCATTGTCATGAAAAGCCCTAAGTTATTAAAACATTTAAAATGCCATATTCTATAGTCTTCTAAAGATATGAAGAATGCCTATCTGAAATATATCTATGCACATCTAGAAAATCTAGCTAACTTGACTACAAACTTGACTATTATAGATGATTATATATTAACCTATATTTCTTTAAAAAATATAGAACGCTTCATGAATTTGCATGTCATCCTTGAGCAGGGGCCATGCTAATCTTCTCTGTATCATTCCAATTCAATGGTATAGTAGGTCCTTCTGTCTATATGTTGCTTTCATTGGTTGATTAAAGAAACTGCCTTGGCCTTTTGATAGGGCAGAACTTAGGTAGGCAGGGAGAACAGAACTCAATTCTGGGAGGAAGAAGGAAGGGTAAGAGAACTGCCACGGAGCTACCAGAGTCAGACATGCTGAATCTTTCCCAGTAATCCACTACCTTGTGGTGATACACAGATTGGTGGAAATGGGTTAAATCTGAATGTAGGAGTTGGCCAAGAAGAGTTTAGGCAGTGTTTAAATGAATACAGTTTCTGTGTGATTATTTCAGGGGTTAAGCTAGCCGGGTGGCTGGGAAGAACAAGCAGCCTGCTCCTCCTCCTACAGATTGGTGCAAAAGTGGGGCACCATTCTGTAACATGAGTCAGGCCTGCTTGTTGAGGTTTCTGTCCTGCCCAGTTCCCACAGCTGGTAAGCCCCAAAGAAAATCAAACAGAGGTCTCCATAAGTTATAAACTGATTGGCCCATTAGCTCAGACTTTGTATTAGCTCTTATAACTTATATAGCCCATTATTCTAGTATATGTTAGTCACATGGCTTGGTACCTTTTTCATCAGGGCAGGTCACATTTTGCTTCTTAGGTGGTTGAGACAGGACTGGGTAGGAGGCTTTCTTTTTCCCAGAATACTCCTGTTCTCATTGCCCCACCTCTACTTCCTGTCTGGTTTTCCCACCTATACTTCCTGCCTGGCTACTGGCCAATCAGCGTTGATTTAAAATATAATTGACAGAATAAAGAATTGTCCTGCACCATTGCTTTCCTTCTCTGTCCTTCCCCTTTCTTGACCATCTTGTTCCCTCATGTTCTTCTTCCCCTCTCCAATCCTCTTCCTCCTCCCTCCCGTTCTCCCTACCCTTCCCCCACACTTTGAATTTATTCAGGAGATCTTTTCTATTTCCCCTTCCCAGGGGGATCCATGTTTGTCTGTCTTAGGGTCCTCCTTGTTTCCTGGTTTCTCTGGGATTGCAGACTGTAGGCTGGTTATCATCTGCTTTATATCTAATATCAACTTATGAGTGAATACATACTGTGTTTGTTTTTCTGGGTCTGGGTTACCTCATGCAGGATGTTTTTTTTCTAGATCCATCCATTTTCCTGCAAATTTCAAGATCTCATTAGTTTTTTACTGCTGAATAGTACTCCATTGTGTAAGTGTACCACATTTTCTTTATCCATTCTTTGGTTGAGAAGTATCTAGGTTGTTTTCGTGTTCTGGCTTTTATAAATAATGCTGCTATGAACATAGTTGAGCAAATGTTCTTGGTGGTATGAGCATATGCCAAAAAGTGGTATTTCTGGGTCTTGAGGTAGATTGATTCCCAATTTTCTGAGAAACTGCCACACTAATTTCCAAAGTGGTTGTACAAGTTTTCACTCCCACCAGCAATGGAGGAGTGTTCCCTTTACTCCACATCCTCTCCAGTATAAGCTGTCATTAGTGTTTTTGAAGCCATTCTGACAGGTGTGTGATGGTATTTTCTGTTTCTGTGAAAAATGCCATTGGAGTTTTGGTGAAGATTACATTGAATCTATAGATCATTTTGGACCACATAAATATTTTAATATTATTAATTCTTTCAAATCATAAGCATGGCATGTCATTTTTTTGGTTTTTTCGAGACAGGGTTTCCCTGTAGTTTCTAGAGCCTGTCCTGGAACTAGCTCTTGTAGACCAGGCTGGCCTCGAACTCAGAGATCCGCCTGCCTCGGCCTCCCGAGTGCTGGGATTAAAGGCGTGTGCCACCACCGCCCGGCTGGCATGTCATTTTTTAATATTTCTTCCTTAATGTTAAATTAGTATTTTATATTTCTCTTTGTAGATATCTTCCATTCTGTTCATTAAATTTATTCCTAGATTTTTTTGGGGGGGATGGAGAATGATCGTAAATGGAATTACTGTCTTGATTTCTTTTCCACTAACTTCATTACTGGTATAGAAAGTGATTTTGTGTATGTATATAAGTTGGTGTAAGTGTGGCTACAGCCATGAAACTAAAAAGGAAACCATAAGATGGTGAAAAGTGGTGTTGAGGAAAGGGAAGAGGGCAACAGGAACACATAACATAAAGTAGAAAGAGGCTACTGAGGAGAGGGTCAGAGGAACAGGGAGAAAAGGGGAGATCAATCCCTAAAAGCCAATTTTATTTGAAAACTCCATTAGGATCCCTAACACTTTATATGCTAGCTAAACATAAAATGTTATCACTGATATTTTCACGTTGATTTTGTATACTACAATTCTACTGACTTTATCAGCTCTCACAATTTTTTGTGTAGTCTTTATATTTACCGTATGTAAAATTATGCCATCTGCACACAGGGATAATTTTACTTCTTCCTGTTGCATTTGCAGTCCTTTTGTTCTAAATGCTATGTCTAGGACATCTAATTCTCTGTTGAATGATAGTGGTAAATTGAGCATTTTTCCCCCTGTACCCGATCTTAGAAGAAATGCCTTCAGTTTTTCCAAATCCAGAATGGTGATGACTGTATAATGCATATAGACTCGATTGTGGCAAAATATGGCCCTTCTATATCCACGTTGTTGGAGGATTTATTATGAACAAATGCCAAGTCTCATGGAGAACATTTTCTGTTTCTACTAATAAGAGGTGAAATATTTATATGCTATGGAGAGAAACCAGAACACTTTGTGGTGAGCATATAACTTTTGTTCTTTATTATTTGATGTAATGTATTAATTTTCTAGACTTACATATATTGAACCATCCTTGAATACAAGGAATAAATCTCACCTGATCCTGATGTGTAAACATTTTGATGTGTTGTTGGATTTGGTTTGCATTTTGTTTATTTTATTTTTTTTTTCATTTTGGAATTTTGAGGCAGGGTATCTCCACACAGCCTGGGCTTTCCAGGAACTTGCTATGTGTACTAGGCTGGTCAAGAACTCATTGAGATCCTCCTGCCTCTGCCTCTCAAACACTGGGATTAAAGGCGTTAGCCACCATAACTAGATGCTTGTATGTTGTTAAGTTTCCCAAATATGCTTGGGAGGGAAACTGGTCTTCATTCTTTTTGTTTGTCTTCTGTTTCAGTGGTAGGATAAGAACGAATTTGACAGGATTTCTTCCTTTTCAATATTTTTAGTATTAGTTTGCAAAGGAAAACAATTCTAAACCCATATAGTACGATGACGGGCCCCTAATAGCCAAACTGATACTGAGCAGAAAAGGCAGAGCAGGAAAAGCCCCATTACCTTGATTTCAGTACCTTCTATGAGCACACAGTAATAACATCCCCTCCTCTTCTTCCTCTCTCCCTCTTTCTTCCTCTCGCTCCTCTTCCCCTACCTTCTCCTTCTGCTCTGCTGTCCCTCTTAAACCTCTCCCTGCAGAATCTCACTGTCTGGACTTGAACTTACTCTATGGTCCAAGCTAAGAATTAAACTTGCAAGCCTTCTATTTTAATCTCCCAAGGACTTGGAATACATGTGTGCCACCAGCTTGGCTTCTTGTGTCTGTGCATTGAGTTGTGGACTTTGGGTATAAGCAGACTCTTCTTATGTTGTTGAGAAGTTTTATAGGGAAGACATTTTTCTTTCAACAGTTTGTGTGCTCTCCTTTGAATAGTTGTTTTGCTGTGATGCTGAGTGGGCACAGAACTCTACCCTGCTTTATTATTCAGTTATAATAAATGTTAGTGGTGTCTGGAAGTGCTTGACAGTATATAGACTATAGGTATCTATAGATGTGGTGGTAAATGGATGTAGGCTTCCAGGCACTTGATGACAGATCCTCCAGAAGTAGGTATAATATTAATGTCAGTTATGATGCTTGGTGTGTAGGCCAGAGAATAGCACGTCCTCAGAACCTGAAAACCAACACCAAGGGTGACAAAGACTTTGATGGTGGCAGCTATGATGCTCAGGGGTCAGGTCATGGAGAAATCATGTAAGGCCTAGAGAGGAGCATTGAGTTTCAGTGGTAGTTGCGCACCAGGGATGTGAGAAGAGCCCTTAGATTCTGGGGGTGAGCTTGCTAATTCCCTTGGTTTTATGGAGGCCCCCATTCTTGTACTAAGTCACCTTTTTCTTAGAGTATAGGAACTCTGGGGTTGTGTGACAGGGTCATCGTATGACAGGTGCGTCATTGTTTTAATGAGGCTCCAGCTTTGTGTGTGTGCGTGCACATGCATGTGTGTGTATGTGCCTGTGTGTTGGAATATTTATGATGTTGTAAGGATGGACAGATGCAGCAGCGACTGGCCACACTTGAGCAGTGACTATATTCTTCTAATGGCACCAAGCTGCAACAGTTTGGTTCTGAGAGTTGGAGAGGTAACCAAGTTGAATTCTCTGGAGTAGAGCAGCTGAACAGACTCCAGATAGTTACTCAAATTTCTTCAGCGCTCTGAAACATGCCTGCAGTTAAGATCGCAAGTCCTTGAATTAGTTCTCTGGGGTCGAGCAGGGGCATGGATCCCAGACAGCCCCTCAAACTTCCAGGGGATCATAGGTCCATGAAAGCTGTGAAATGTGTGTGCAGTTGAGACCGCCGGTACCTGGTGATGATGGGAGCTGACGGGGATTCCCTTAAGTTTTCCTAATATGCGGAGTTGACTTTATTTCTTTCTCTAGAATGCAAGCCAGCCTTTGCAGGCCATCTGGTATTCATGACACTTCCTTGCTGTTGTCTTGGAGTCCTTCTGTCATTCTCCTTCAAGCACAATTATTCATCTGTGCTCCTGATCCTCTTTTGTGGTAGAGACAAGCAGGGAGCGTCATGACCCAGCCTTTGATCCTTTTCCTCCTCCTTGGATGATGATGCTAATGAAGACAGTGATTGTGTCTCTAAGTGTGTGTACACCTGTTGTGTCTAGACAACACTGTTTTACTGTAATCACCCACTACCTCTGGCCATTGCTCCCTCTTCTACCAAAATCCCTGAGCCTTGGAAAGAGAGGGTGGAATACAGGGGCCCCACTCATGGCTGAGAACTCGGCAGCTTCATCTTCCTCCCATTATTTTCTTAAAATAATGCCTCTGAAGGGGATCAGAGACCAAGGTTATGAACTGTTATTATTTTAAAATGCTACCATATTTTATTCATATTTCTTCTTTTTACAATATACTACAGAAATTGGACTCCATCTCTTTTTCCGGCCTCTGGTAACCCCTCTCCATTTCCAAGAGTTTGATGCTTTTATATTTCCTATCTGAATGAGATGATGCAAGCTTGTCTTTCTGTGTCTGACTCACTCCATTTACTTCAAAGCCCTCTGGTTTCATTTTTATTGTCACAGATATTTTTAAAGGGCTGAATAGCACCCCATTGTATGTATATAACACATTTTTAAAAATCCACTCACCCACATATGGACACTGAATCTTGGTTCTTATGAATAATGCCATGGTGCATATAGAAATAGGGATCATTTTTGATACTCTGATTTCACATCCTTTGAATATATGCCCTGTAGTTGAATTGCAGGGTCACAGGCAGTCCTAATTTTTATTTTTTTTTTTTTTTGAGCAACCTCATGTTCTCCATGACAGCTTTACTAATTTATGTTCCTACCTACGAGGGTTCCTAATTCTTCGTGGTTTCTTATTCTCCATAAGCTTGCCAATGCTACCATCCACCCTTTTGATAACAGCTGTTCTGTTATCAAACAGAACAGCTCCTACAACAGGGGTGAGGTAAAGTCTCTTTGTTTTAATCTGCATTTCCCTGATGATCCCTGGGCTTAAGCAGTCATCCATGTACGTGTTGGCACTTTGTATGTTTTCTCTTGGAAAAAATAAAAGCATGCAGTTCCTTTGCTGACTTTAAAAATTGTGCAGTGTTTCTATTGAGCTGTTTGAGTTCCTTACCTATCTGGACAGTCCTCCTTTAGCAGGTGTGCCATCTTCACATACTCAGTCTCTTCCATACATTGTCTTCTTATTCTGGTGTCTGTTTCTTTTGTTGTATGGAGCTCTTCTGTATGAAGTCGTTCTATTTGCCCAATTTTACTCTTGTTACCTGTGTTTTGAGGTCCCATACAAATCATTTCCCAGATCTCTGAGTAGTTTTTTTAAACCTTGAGTCTATTTCAGCTCATGCACATGGCATGCCATAGCGAAAGCCTGGCCAGAGTCTCCTGGGTGTGGGCAGCCTCTTTTCCCCAGCATCGCTTTTTGAACAGACTTTTATTCCCAAAACGTGTGTTCTTGGAATCTTTGTTGAACAACAATTAATTCTGTGTCTCTGTTATCTTTGTGTTCCTCTTTCTGTGTATCTATTTTAATGTCACGTGTGCTGTTTGGATTACTCCATTTTGCAGTTTATTTTCAAGTTCCATCTCGATGTCCCTGGGTTTGTTCACTTTGTTCATGGTTGTCTAGTTAGACTCCTTTGTGGAATTTAGAATAGCCTTTCTGTTATTTTTATAAAAGTGCTGCTGAAAATTTCACAGGCATTGCAATGAGCCTGCAGCTGCTTTGGATAGCATGGACGTGTACAATCTCAATCTTTCAAGATCATCGCCATGGGATACCTTCTCATTTACATCTTCTTTCATTTTTACATATGATATGGGGGCGATCTAAGACATGGGATATCCAGATTGCTACACCAGCCAAAATATACTCCCCCCCGGGAACCCTGAGACTGTAACAACAATTGGGATCTACAAATTTGGGGGTGGGGGAGGGAACAGAGATGAGTAAGCTTTACCTGTTTGTAGGATATATTCACTTTACCTGTGTTTTATTTCTTCTTACCTTTATTAAACACGTTATGTTGGCAAATTGCCCTGTGTTGTTTAAATTTGTTTAAAGTGGGTTATGATAGGGAGAAGGCCACCTCTTGTCTCAGACTCAAATATGCTTATGTCAAATGTCCTCCAGCACCCTCCGCCCTATGTCAGGCTGACCGCCTGGCCCCATGGCAAGAAAAAAAGGAAAACTGACAGACAAAGAGTGAAAACATTGTGAAGAGCTAGAAGGCAAATCTTTTCCAGCAGCCGCTACTATTATTCATACTTATATTTTATATTTATAATTATATTTATATTTGTATTTATGAAAATACCTGTGGTGGGAATATCCGCTGGGAGCCCCAGCTGACCAACTCTAAGGTTCCGCAGTTGATCCTTGTGGATGTTGTAGGCACCAATGTGATGGGGTTCCTTTTGTTTTCTCTCTCAATCTGACTGTTCTAGTAGTCTCTGCTGAACGTTGTGGGGGCTCAATTCAATGATGTTTTGATCCCCAACTTGTTATTTATCTTCATTTTTTGTTTGTCAAATGCTTAATAAGTTCACTCATTGGAAACCAGAAATCTTTTTATAGCTCTTTCTCTGGATCATACAAAGTGAACTTCAACTTTACCCCTTAGTACAGTGTTTGCATCATCTTCTAGGACGTTCTTTCTATTGAGTTTTCATGTGTAATTCTCCAAACTGTATTCTATGTGGCTCAGGCTCAGCACATTATTGATCAAAGAAGACTGTCCAGAACCCCAGAGTGAGTTAAAAACAAGGGGTGTGTGCATGCATGTTGTATTTAGCACCTTCTTCTCTTTCTTTCTGTTGTGTGTGTGCATGTGTGTGTGTGTGAGTGGTGCATGCAGCATATTCTTCTATTCATTTCTGTTGTGTGTGTGCATGTGTGTGTGTGTGTGAGTGGTGCATGCAGCATATTCTTCTATTCCTTTCTCTTGTGTGTGTGTATGTGTGCATGTGAACATAAGTTGTGTATGCAGTACCTTCTACTCCTTCTGTTGTGTGTTGTGTATGTGTGCATGTGAACATGAGTTGTGTATGCAGCACCTTCTGTTCCTTTCTGTTGTGTGTGTATGTGTGTGCATGTGAACATGAGTTGTGTATGCACACCTTCTGTTCCTTTCTGTTGTGTGTGTATGTGTGTGCATGTGAACATGAGTTGTGCATGCAGCACCTTCTATTCCTTCTGTTGTGTGTGTGTGTATGTGTGTGCATGTGAACGTGAGTTGTGCATGCAGCACCTTCTATTCCTGTCTGTCTTGTTATCTCAAGCCAGCCTCTCACTGAATGACAGCTAGTATGGCTGTCTTATGAACTCTCAGAATCTTTCTGTCCCCATCACCCCACCCACCCAGTGCTGGGATTACAGGCACTTGCAGCCAGGCCTTGTAGGTGTTTAAGATTCAAACTTGGGTCCTCAGGCATGTACAGAAAGCATCCGATTTCCTCAAGTCCACATCGAGTTTTCAGTTGTGTTTCTCACACCTCACCCCAAAGGGTCAACATTCATGGCAATTTTGAAAAAGGTCTGATCTTCTATTCATTTCCCTCACAGTTGTAGCTGATGCCTTTAAACTCTTACAACCTTCCTTTCTCTCCTAAAATTTATCCCACTAGCCCTTGCTTGCCCCTTTTCATTCTAGTCTCTTTTGATTCTAATCTCTGTCTTTGTATTCCTCTGGTGATGGAAGAATTCTTCCCCAAATATCAGTCCTGGGAAACAGTTCAGTGACCCAAATCAAAGCAATAATTTGCAGGCAGAAGACTGGGAAAAACTCGAAGCTGTTGAATATTAACCAAGTTATCTGTTCACATAAATCTTTCATGCAGAGTAAGCATTCCGAAAATATGTGTGGGCATGTGTGCTTGTGTGCGCTTGTGGGCCTTTTCCCAGGCTATGCTGCTCTCATCTTTAGCTACTTATTCTATTTATTATTATTATTATTATTATTATTATCATCATCATCATCATCATCATCATCATCATGATCTCCATTATCTCATTTTGGACACTCCAAAACAAGTTATAGGACTATGGCATATTTTAATGTATTTACGAATGCTAGACTTCAGAGACACCCTCAGTTTCTCTCATGTATTTTCCATCAGCTAGGATGCTGAGGGACAAGAAGAAAGAAGGTACTAGAGAGAGCTGCATCTCAAATCTAGCTAACCTACCCGTTATCTTTATGTATAATTGCAGTTTTGTGGTCCTCACTTTTAGCAGGGATAGCACTTAACTTTGCATGGCTACCTTGAGGATTTGACTAGAAAGTTTCATCAGGAACTGTCTGTGGAGAATATCTATGCTCACAGTCCTTTTACCCACCAGTCTCGGTGTTGGGAGCTGTGATAATGAAAGCATACAAAGTCTGCCACTCTCAAGAAGCCTGGAGCCCAAGGGATATGCTATATAAACACATGATACAAACTGAGCACGCAGTAAGGAAGCGACAGCCAGACTTCCATGACTTCATTTATAAAGAAAATAGAATGTTTTCTTTGTGTGTGTGTACATGTGCATGTGTGCTCATGTGTGTGCAGGTAAGCGTGCATGCGGAGCCAGAGGACAACCTTGAACGTACTGCACATTGTTTTAGCTAACTAAGGTCTTTCACTATTCGTCAGGTGGGCGAGGCTGGCTGGCAAGTGAGCCCCAGGGACCACCTTTCTCTTCTTCCCCAGAACTGAGATACAAGTCTATGTCATCATGTCCACTTGATTGCTCTCTTTGGAAATGAGGCTATCAAACCCATGCTCGAAGGGCAAGCACTTTACTGCCTGAACTGTTTCACAAGTTTCAGCAGGTAGACCAGCGAGGTCTCTGATTTCTGAGATACCTGTGTTGGAAGAGCTGCTGTCTGGTTCACTGTTCTAGAACAGAAGATCATAGCCCCCTGCGGTCCTGCCTCTAAGATCATCTCTAAATGATTTCCGCTCTATCACAGTTTCCTTCTTCAACGTGCTAGATTCAGTCTATGGGTCCAACATAATGAGACACGGTACGTAGATTCTAACACTCAGCTTAGAAGACAATGGGACTTCCTTCTTAAGTATTTCCCTTCTGCTTCCCTCAGAAGAGTTACTCTGAGTGAGACTTGCTGCCATGCCATATTAATCTAATGACGATATCCACAAGGGGAGAAACGGGTCTTCCAACAATGGCCATGTCAGGGAACTGGGATACCCTAGCCACAACCAATTTGTCAGAGAGTTGTATCATTGGCTAACAGTGACCACATTTTATGGGAGTCCCCGAGAAAGACCCATTCCAATAAACAACTCTTACACACCTGAGCTGCTAGGAAACTAAATATTTGTTAGTTTGCACATTTGGTATATGAGAACATTATTTGAGCATTCTTGGTCATGATGCCTCCAGAACCATTCTCCTTATACTTGCCGTCAGCCAGGTCACACAAGGGGCTTAGCCCCCGGGTTCTTAGACTAGGGTTGGCCCTTCTGTACCAGCCGTGACTGGGCCTTTCTCCCTTAAGAGATGATAATCTTGGCCCTATTGCATATTGTTTCCCCCTTGGGCCTATTTTATCTATGTATTTCAACACATCAGCTAAGAAAGCTTCCACCTGCGGCCCTGAGGAAAGGTGTCACTTCAAAATCACTCCATTGTCATCTTCATGCTTCTCTCTGGAGATTAGGGTCAGGGTGTGGGTAATGGGTAACTCGTGCTAAGGCAGGCGGGCTCCTCAGGTCTTGTTAGGGATTGGGGAGAAGCTGATAGTGCATTTCAAGGTCAAACTGGATCTTGGGGATTCAGAGTCTGAGGCCTCAGGCCAAGCGTGGCCCCTCTGAGAAGCTGCTAGGTTCATTCTGCTGTGTTCAAAACCCAGTCAGGCTGCTCTTACTGGGACGAGCTTGGGACTGCGTGTATTTGAGTGTATGCATATGTGGTCATGTTCACTGGACACCAGGTAGGTACTAAACCACATTTTTTCTACCGTGTGTGTGTGTGTGTGTGTGTGTGTGTGTGTGTGTGTAGAGGTCAGAGGGCAACCTTAGATGTCAGTCCTCACTTCCCTCTCTGTTTGAGACAGAGTCTCTCATTGTTCACTGATGTGCACACTGCGGCCTCTCAGCAGGGTCTCCCTTTCTCTGCCTTCCATCTTGTTGTGGGAATTCTGGGATTGACAGCCGTGCTGCAGCTGACTTTATGTGGGTTCAGGGAATCTCACCACATACCCTGACACTTGAGCAGCAAGCTCTTTTACCCATGGAACCATCTCCCCAGCCCCATGCCACATTTCTTCCGTTCATGGACACATAAGAAATAATGAAAGAAGGCTCAGACCGTGTAGTTTCCAGTTTCTGGGATTATTTGCCAAAGATAAACTTTTCTTATTCATTTTAACACTTAAAAAGCCATTTTTTTTCATGCCATAAAAACAAATCACCAAAGAACCCCCAGACTGGTTATCTGAATGTGTGTGTGTGTGTGTGTGTGTGTGTGTGTGTGTGTGTATGTGTGTGTGTGTGTGTGTGTGTGTATGTGTGTGTGGACAGGGTTGTGTGTATGTGTATGTGTGTGGACAGGGTGTGTGTGTGTATGTTTATGTGTGTGGACAGGGTGTGTGTGTGTGTGTGGACAGGGTTGTGTGTATGTGTATGTGTGTGGACAGGGTGTGTGTGTGTGTGGACAGGGTTGTATGTATGTGTATGTGTGTGGACAGGGTGTGTGTGTGGACAGGGTTGTGTGTATGTGTATGTGTGTGGACAGGGTGTGTGTGTGTGTGTGTGTGTGTGTGTGGACAGGGTGTGTGTGTGTGTGTAGTTTTTAAATCTTCTGCAAGTCCTTTACTGTTGGAAGCTATCCTAACTATTCTGCTTGTTTCTTCTCCAAGCTCACATCACAATCCATATTCTTTCTCCCTCAGATCTCATGCTTCATAAAGTAAGCAGGGAGTGTGGGTTTCAGAGCCCCCTACACTTTCCATCACCCACCTTGCTTCCAGCCCTGCATGGTTGCCATGCAGGTTACCCTCTTCAGAAAAGGGAGGATGCGCATGTCAGGGTCCCTTGGGAAAGACAGGCCTCTGTGCTGCCCACTCATTATCAACAGGCTGCCTCTACTTTAGCTAGCTTTCTATTTGGAAAGTTTCATTTGGTCAAAGCATTTCAAAGTGAAATTAAATTGAACCAAGCCAGAAAACCCAGATATTCTAACCTCAATGTCTTGGTAATGTCTAAGACTTTTATTACAAAGTTCCAGTCCAGCTCCCCATTCCCTGAGCCATTTGTGCATCCATCTCAGGGGAAAGATAGGCATTAGACCCGGTACAATTAGAAAAGATGGTAGTTATTCTTCTCTAGCTAGGCTCAGCTTCAAGTTTGGATCCTGGGAGATGGTGAAGCAGGAGAAGCTGAGAAACCTTAGACTAAGGAGATGCACCATGTAACACCTTTATCACCAGGCCAGTGACCCACCTGGAGGCCTAATGGCTGGGTACCAACTTTGGACTTAGACATATCTTGATTATAGTGAAGTTTCAACTGATTTCTATATTTTTTTAACAAGTCACTGAAAATTTCTCTGCACCCCTAAGCCTTGGGTCATCCTTGTTGATAAATAGGAGATTCTAGTAATGACCTTTTCAAAGTGGTTGCTGAGGTCAGTCAGAACACACAGAGGCAGCCTGGCAGCTGTCATGAACCCAACACTTCCTATATATATAGGCAGGCACTCTGCTGAGAGTCTGTACTCATCACTCTAGTGAGTCTGCTAGCAACTCTACGAAGAGGGAGGAACTGACTGATGACCAGTTACTTAAGAAGCAGCCAGCGAGTGGGCGTTGTCGTTACTGCTGTGACAATGACCCAGTGTCAGGTTGGCCACACAGGATGCGAGCCACATGCAATGGTACTAGGCAGGCCTGTCCACCTGCTGCCTTCAGCAGCTTCTCTGGCTGGGGAGGAGGATGGCATGCACCCAGAGCTGAGGGCTTCTCTATGATCTTTCTGTTGAGTTTCATCTTCTTTGTAGTGAGGGACTTCTGCTCCTCTCTTCAGCCTCCGCCCAGTCAACTTCCTCTGACCCCAGTTGACTATGCTTGGCAAGAAGGGGAAAGGAATATTTAGAAAACATATTAATTTGGATATATATATATATATATGTATATATATGTTTGGTTATATATGTATATATATGTTTGGTTATATATATATATATGTTTGGTTATCTATGTGTGTGTGTGTGTGTGTTTGCATATGTCTATGTGTGTGTGCATGCACAGGCCAGAAGCCAATGTCAGCTCTCTTTCTCAACTGCTTCCCACCTTAGTTTTTGAAGCAGGATCTCACTAACCCTAAAGCTCACAGATTTGGCAAGACTGGCTGGCCAGAGATGCTCTTGTCTCTGCCTTCCTTGCCCGAGGAGTACAGGTGCATGCTACCACTCCTGGCTTTTTGAAACATGAGTTCTAGTGATTGAAATTAGGTCCTCACACTTTGAAGCAAGTACTTTGCCAACTAAACCATCTCTCTGCCTCAAAAAAATACATCAGATTTAGAATCAGAAAACCAGACCCGAGTTCTTCTTCTTGCACTTTCAGACGGAGAACGTTGTCTGCCATCTGCCACTGATGTGGGAGGTTACCAAAGGTGGAGGGTCGCTAAGTCTGAATCTTCCCGTGTCATGGAATTGCAAAAGGCAATGCTGTGGAGGACTAGCTACATGTCCAGGAGACCTTATGAATTGCCTTGATTGTCCAACACCTTGTGATCATCATCACCACTTTGCAGGTGATAAGAGATGGTGGTGTAGGGATGTGAGGCTTGACCAAGATCTCCCTGCCATGATGTGGCAGGAATGGAACTGGGATGTTGGTTAGTTGAAACCAAGTCCTGCCCTCCTGTGTGACCCCATTACTAGCACTTCCAAAAGGGCAGCCTCCAAGTTCTCCTTTTGCCCATGTGTGAGGACACAATAATCTCCTTTCTTGGCCATTTTGTGCTGGATATCTCTGTAAACTACTCACAGGGCTGCACGTGATCAATGGTGTTCATTGGATTTTCAAGGCTGCCGCCCACCTAGGCTGCTGCCTCTTGAAGGTGATTTGAGCAATAATAGGAGTTTCTAGTTAGTTCTTGATATGGTTTCCTCTCTGAATCTTCAGGCTGAAACAAAAATGTGACTTTGATCTCTGTCAACAACATGGCGACACAGCCAGGTGAGTCACAAACCACTCATTCCCAGTGGCTTTCCAATTCCTGGGCATGGCACAGTGCTGACCACTTAGCTTGTCTAGTCTGTCTCCATAGAATCTGCTTCTTAGCACATGCCTGGCAAACATAGTGCCCGTGTCAACCACCCGGGCTGCCATCCTGTCAGCAAAGGTTAGGGAAAGGAGGGAAGTCTTTGAGAAAGAGAGACACCTCCTTTCTGTTTGGGGGCCTCATGGACAATCAATTGATTTAGAATCTGATGAGAGCCAGGCTTCTGGAATGAAAAAACGTGAGGGGGGGGGTGAGTTGGGACTTAGAAGCTGAGAGCAAGCTTGAAACACTGCTGATCAACATAGATAGATTATTCAACATTATGACATTATGACTATGTGGAAAAATCTGGAATCTCGACACATGCTTAAGATATGGGACCATGCCAATAATCTTACAGTCTCTGTGTCAAGAAAAACCAAGTAACTAACTGGGAGAGAAATTCTCTTTCCAAGTCTCCTATATATTGGCCTCCTAAATTTCCATGGTGAGATGTTAGCATATAAATGTGTTGGCGAGGAATACATGAGCAGAGGGATAGACGTCTACGATGCTGCCTCCATGGACCAGAGCAGAGCACTAGGCTACTGTGTTGAAAGCTGTGGTGGGGCCAGTCTCTTGGGTGGAGCAGGAAAAGGCAGAGTAGGTGCTATGTGGTACCCTCATGAACCCAACAGCAAATGCACGTATTTACTCACTCAGTGGGGGCACTTTAGTGTGAAAGAAGCATCTGGAAACAAATCTCAAAACTAACCAAGACACTTTTCTCATTAAAATTTAGAGAAGTTAGAAAGCCGGAAATATGAGTATTTAAGACAGAAAAGGCAGTCCATCTCTCTTCCAAGTATTTAAGACAGAAAAGGCAGTACATCTCTGTCCCAAGTATACTGTGTTTGTGCTCACAGACGTGATGAAATTTTGCTATACACTTTGGAGAGAAGGCTCTCAAATTCCTTTGTAAGTTGGGATTACATTTGCATATTCTTTCATGCACTGGAACTCATCTCTAGATTCCTTACACTTCCGGATGCAGTACAGTGCCAAGTACATAGCGGCTATACTGCTGTTCTTCAAGAAACGGGAAGAAATAAAATGTCTGTGCGTGCTCAGCACAGGCATTGCTCTTGCTAACTATTTTTGGTCTGTCACTTGTCAAATCTTCAGATAGAGAACCCATGAATGTAGAATTAAGTGTGTTTCTTTCTCAAATTCTTTTGTATGTTAAGTTTTGAAAATATATTAAAATGTAGTACAATTTTGTATCTTGCTTTTCTACTATGTTAGACCATTAGCAACTTGTATGTTATTATGAATTTTAATTAATACTAAAATGGCTAACTAGTTAAGTAACATTAGTTGGTATTTGCTAGCCACCGTACAGAAGCACTTTCGGTTCACTCAGTTTCCCCTGAGGACAGCAGGCTGGGTTCCTGCTCTGATAACACAAAGGCTGACCCTGAGGCTTAGCCAGGTCAGCTCACCTGTCAGCAGTCACTCAGTGGAAAGCCTGAGCTGGAATGTCAACTCAGGTTTGCCAGGCTCCTGAACACCAAGTAATTCTTTTAAAAGGATCCTTTCATTGACTACTTCTTACTTAATGATACAGAGAATATAGAGATCTTACAGTCAATCGCACTTTTGAATACATGAAATTAGTGGTCTTGTGCAAAGATTAGCCATTGTATCTCTATAACCTCCCCCACAGGAACTAGCACACACAGGTGTGTGCACACACACACACATGAACACTTATACACAAATGTATTTTCTATTTTTCTCCATGTGCTGACATGCTATTGTAAACAACAGTATTCTGAACTCCCAATGGACTGGCAGAAATGTGGAATCTATTTAATTAAGCATTTGCAGTGAGGAAGAGACAAAATACCAGATTTGCCAGCCCAACAGTTCACCACCTCTTCGCCAATTCTTCTCACTAACCTGTGCTCCAGACCAACACACATCCCACCTGTGCTCCAGGACTACACACACCCCACCTGTGCTCCAGGACGACACACATCCCACCTGTGCTGCAGGACAACATACATCCCACCTGTGCTCCAGGACGACAAACATCCCACCTGTGCTCCAGGACGACACACATCCCACCTGTGCTCCAGGACGACACACATCCCACCTGTGCTCCAGGACGACACACACCCCACCTGTGCTCCAGGACGACACACACCCCACCTGTGCTGCAGGACGACACACATCCCACCTGTGCTCCAGGACGACACACATCCCACCTGTGCTCCAGGACGACACACACCCCACCTGTGCTCCAGGACGACACACCCCCCACCTGTGCTGCAGGACAACACACATCCCACCTGTGCTCCAGAACGACACACAACCCACCTGTGCTCCAGGACGACACACACCCCACCTGTGCTCCAGGACGACACACATCCCACCTGTGCTGCAGGACAACATACATTCTCCAATGCTTTGTGTGTCCAGTCTTCCTCTTCTCCAACATTATTTCAATGGCTGTGAAATATCTACTAAGTGGGAAGAACGGATCACTTGATAGTTCCCTCATCTACAGGTATTTCTGCGGGGCCCCTTTTTTGCCGCATAAGTAAGATAGGAGAAGGGAGTAAAGGGTGATGGGAGAAACTCAAGAGCAAGAGGAAGATAAAGAAAATATAGAGAAAGTGTCCGTTTTCTCTTGGCACTATTCTTGTACGGGCTCATGATAAAATAGGAACACAGGCAAGTATAGAGCGTGTCTTCTTAATAGTACCAATAACAGATGTGACTGTCCTTCAATATGATCCTGAGGGCCAAAGTGTTTGTGGACACTGCAGTCCATGGGACACTCTTAAAATCTGTCTATCTATTCCTTTCATCTCTGTGTGACAGGATGCCTCAGGCTGATGCTAGTTTTTTCACCAGATGAGTTGTTCTGTTATTACCCTCTCAGAATAACTGTGGGACATCAATCTTGAGAATAAAAAGTGAGATTTGGGTCTTTCTCCATTCTATTTTACTATGCCCTGTGCAGACTTGACAGAAGCATCTATTTATCAGTTGTGTCCTCTTTGTCACAAACCATGTGAGTAACTTAATGCAGGTAGGAGTTCACTGATACTTACAGCATCTTCTAGACAAAGCAATGAATGTCTAGAGGACAAGAACCTGCTCATTGGCTTATTCCCACTCTGCAGTTTCTGGATCGTATTTCATTTGCCTCTTAAAGTATTTATTCTTTCTTTTATGTATGTGTTATTTTTCTTTTTCATATCCACTCCCATATCCACATTCATGCTTCTGAGCCATATGTGTTTCTTCTTATGACTCACATGTAAGTCTTTTTAAAAAATTATTTATCATGTATTTATTTATTTACTTATCTTTGATACAGCCTTTTACTATATAGCCCAAGACAGTCTGGAATTTGCAATCCTCCTGCATCAGCCTTCCACGTACTAGATTAGAGAGACATGTACCATCATGCCCAGCCTACAGTTAGACTTTTCATTTATTAATATGCCATTTAAATATGTTTCTATCTATGTACTTTATTTCAATTATATGCAGATTGAATTTAACTGCATATCTCAGTTGATTTATTTTTCCCATACAGACACTGTGAGGCTTCCCTCATTCTGCTATTTACAGCAAGTCCACTGTGCTCAGAGCCACATAGTGCCCAAGGCTTGTACTCCCATCCCCTGTGTCCCTCCTCTCCAACAGAAGTGCTTGTTGTACTCAATGCTCTGTAACCACAAGCAACATTAGACTTCTGCATACAGTCTCTTCTTGGGTTTGTAAAGAATTCATTTGGGGAGTACAGTCAGGTGCATGGAATCATTGGGTTTCGACTCCTCAGGATGTAGAAGGTTCTTATGTCTGTCTCCTTCCTTCCTTCCTTCCTTCCTTTCTTCCTTCCTTCCTTCCTTCCTTCCTTCCTTCCTTCCTTCCTTCCTTCCTTCCTTCTTTCTTTTCTTCTTTCCTGTCTGTCTCAGGGTAAAGCTCAAAAGTTACAGTGGTATTTTATATTTGCTTCTATTTACTTTCTCCATTTACAACTCACACCTAACTAGGTCTTCAGTCTATCCTTTTTTGTATAGTTAGATAGGCAGCCAGTTTTTTTCATCGAATAGTTTCCCAAATTCCCAGTGGCCTTTGTGGGCCAAGTGCTGCCCTTAGTGAACCTGTAGTCAGTCTATTTATTGTCATCTGCTAATCTTTTCTTGTCTGCTGTCAACTTCTGTTCTGTTGGCTACTTTGTTTCTGATCCAAAATCAAAATTTTCATTATTGGTTTCAAATATGCCCTAGAGTTAATGTCTTCGACATTTGTGAGTCAATATAAATTTTCAGCGATCCAGTTCCTAAAAAATAACCAGTCAGAATTTTAATTAGATAGCATTAATTGTGTACCTGAAGCCCAAGGGAAATTTGGTTGTTGGTGACCTTGTGACCGCTGGCCCTGGGCCAGCTATGGCACTTGGGGTTGGCAATGCCAGAACATCTGGTGAAGCCAGCACCTCAAGACACTCCTTGGCTCCTGGAAATCCTCACCATGGATATGACTCATGGTTTCGTGAAAAGCTGCTGATATCATGAGTTTCAGAAACCATTGCATGGTTGGGCAGGGACTCTCGGCTGGATGCCATGCTGATGGCTGCCTGCAGCAACACCTCTCACTTCTTCTGAGGTGGTGACAGAGTCAGAAACTGGTTCCCATCTAAACCCTGGAAAGTACCACGGGCGAGGTCATGTCTATGCACGTCAGGACCTTTATGTGATTGCTATCTTCACAGTCCCCAAAATCGTTTTCCACCAAATCTGAATGATGGATGGAGAAAATAAATCCAATTGTGTTGATTTCCATCCCTTGTTATTACTAAAGGGACATGTGCCAACCACTCCCCAGAGGAAGAAAAAACTTAATTGTTCTTTTTTCAGACAAAAAAGATTAAAAGGAATTGGACTTTCTGAACAACAAAGGAGAATCAGGAAAAGAAATTCCAAGGAAGAAAAACAAAACTCAAGCAAACCCCCAGAGATGACCAGCATGGAAACCTTGGCCTTTTTTCTTCTGAACTCTTAAAACCACTTTTTTTTGAGAAATAAGAGTCAAAATTACAGATCCACCTGGAGATCTAAGTCCCAGTCTCTGGTTTCTCTTCTGAGAATTAACTAGCATTTCAAATTCCATAGCTCATCTGTATACATTTGCAAGCTTGCATGAATGCCTCAGCTCCAATAGTAAACACTGTCCACACTTCAAGACTTTGTACGGTGCCCTTACTTGGTCTGTGTCACTGTGCTATTTGTTCATGTCAACAACAATAGACACTGCTCTCACATAATCATCTTAACTGATTTAAAATCATCTTCCATTATTTAACTAGAACACAGTTTGTTTATTTCATTGATACTGAGATCATTTCCAAATTTTCAAATACACCCCTATCCAAAAAAAACCTGGCAATAAATCTCCCTGTCCTCTCCCTTCCAATACTGCTGTAGGATAATACTTTTCTACGCTGTAAAGATTTGTCACTCATATTGGTTTAATAAAATGCTGATTGGCCAGTAACCAGGCAGGAAATATAGGTGGGGCAACCAGACTAAAAGTGTTCTGGGAAGAGGAAAGGCAGAGTCAGCCACCAGCCAGACTCAGAGGAAGCAAAATGGGAATACCTCACTGATAAAAGGTACCAAGACATGTGACTAAAACATAGACAAGAATTAAGGGTTAATTTAAGTTTTAAGAGCTAGTTAATAGTAAGTCTGAGCTAATATGCCAAACAGATTATAATTAATATCAGCCTCTGTATGTTTCTTTGGGAGTAAATGGCTATGGGACTGGGTGAAACAGAAACTTCTGTCTATACATTACTCCCTCTTTCATGTGTATCTATGAATGTATTGTTTACACATTCACATGTATGCACACATGTATACAGGTACATGTGTATGTGTAGAGGTCAGAGGTCAAAGTTAGGTAATTTCCTCACCACCTCTCTACCTTATTTTTTTGAGACAGTCTCTCAGTGAATCTGGAGCTTGACAATTGACCAGACTGGCTGACCAGAGGGATCCAAGTACATGCTCATCTCTATGTGCTCAAATGTTGGGATTATAGGTGCATGTTGCTACCCTTAGCTTTCTTATGGGTGTTGGAAATCCAAACTTGGATTCTCATGCTTGAGCAGAAAGCTTTTTATTGACTTAGCCATTTCTCCAGCCCCCAGTACATGTATTTTTTACATTTACTTTTATGTGTTGTTAAAGTTTCTATAGAACACTGCTTTGGAGTCTGGGCAGTTTTGGAGTACATGGGTAAGACAAATTGTCTCCATGCTAATGGAATCAATTATCTTCCCACCAGTGTTTGTAAGTACTAACAGCATTCCAGGTCCTTGCCAACACTTGACATTGTCAGAACTTTGAACTTCTATGAATCTGATGGATTTGAATTGGCATCTCATTGCCACTGTAATTTGTACCATACAGACTCTAAATGATCACTAGACGTTTTAATACACTCAATGTCTTATCATTTATCCCCCTCTTTATTTCCTGTTTACACTATTTTCCATTTTATTGTCTTGGGTTTTTAAATGTTATTTAGCTATAGAAATATTTTTTAAGAATTATTTTTGTTTTTTTAATGTGTATGAGTGTTTTGCCTCAATTAGGTCTGTGTTCCATGTTTGTGCCTGGTGTCTATGAAGCTCAGAAGAGGGCACTGGATTCCCCTAGTACTGGAATTATATATGGTTATGATCTGTTATGTGGGTGCTGGGAATCAAACACTGGGCACTCTGCAAAAGGAGCCAGTGTTTTTAAACACTGAGTCATCTCTTAAACTCTGATCTGTAGGAAGTTTTAAAATGCAGTTAGGTACAAACTTTGTCAAATATATAAGCCTATAGGGGGCCATTCTTGTTCAAAGCAGCACACTATTTGATTATACCACCTTATCTCCACCTCTCTTCTGCATCCACCCTTTCTGTGGTTTAAGTCACCAGTAATTCTCACTAGGATCATTGCAGTAACCTTTGGTGTTGTAAGTCTACCTTTCAGTCCAACACTGTTTTACCCCACAACCATAAATACACATCTCTTCTCAACAGAGCCATTAATGACCCGAGAAGCAAGCCACTACGCAGTGTTCTTCCATGGTCTCAGCTTCAGCACCTGTCTCTAGGTTCCTGCCATGACTTCCTGCTTTGGCTTCCCTTAGTGGTGAACTGTAAGCTGTAAGGTCAAATAAATCTTTTTCTCCCTGAGTTGCTTCTAGTCCATGTTTTATTAGAGCAACAGAGAAGCAAACTTATATAGGAATTGATATCAGAGAACATTGCCATAACAGACCTACCATGTTGTCTTTGTGGGAGACTGTGGTGGCATTTGAAACATTGCACTGGAAAAGCTGCCAAGGCTTCAAAGCTTAGTGGCCTGTTCTGTGGGAGCATGGATAAGAAAAATACTGAGAAAAATGCCGAGGATAGAGACTTGTGAATTTCCATGGGAAGTTTTAAGACTCTATCTGGCTGTTTCTTAATATATTTGAACTAAGAATCTCTGGAAATGAATTTTTTGTTTCGTTGGGAGGGTGAAAGCTGGTCAGTTAAGCCTGAAAACTGTGATCAACAAAAGACCAATGCTATTGAGGCAAGATCCTTTAGGATGTGTTTCCTCAGGATCAGTACACAGAAGCCATGGTTCAGAGGGGACCAAGGCTATATCTCCAGCTGGCAACTAAATTGGGTTATGTATAAGTGTCTCCCATGTGGTACTGGTTTGGGTAGTATTAATCAGGTCTCATCCTTTCCAAATTAATCTCACCTATAAATTCAATCCTAGCCACAATATTAATATACTTTTTCTTTGTAGAAATCAATGATATAATCCTCAAATACACATTTAAATGCAAATGAATCAAAAGACACAGAACACTTATGAAAAACATCAGACTTACAGGACACATGCAAAGCTTGAAGACTCTTGTAAAACTACAGTTACTAATACTATACCCTGTGGGTTAGTAAGGATTATAATAATTTCAGAGGACTATGTGGAAAAATAGTGTTCTTTGTATTAATAGCTATTTCAGTTATACTGTACTGTTATTATAAAATATACTTTTAAACTTGCATATTATGTTATATATTTTATGTTAATATATGTTACTATGTTGATTATTATGTTTATATACACACACACACACATACATACATACATACATACATACATACTTTGATCTAGTAGAGGAATCTGGAGATGATGCACAGAAATGGCACCTCACAAGGAGAAGGAAAAGAAGAGGGGAAAGTCCTCAGCTTTGGATCTCAAGGGGCTAAAAGATAGAATGTGTTCGGTGTCTGCCATATCTTTGCATCCTTCACTGATCTCTTTGTCCATGTTACCAATCTTTCTGGCAAGGAAACTATCTACTGAATGACTGGCGGAATGGAAAGAAAGGCTGACCTAGATGAGTCCTATTCATATGCAGCCATGTTGGCTGTCCAGGAGGGCCCAGAGGTGCACAGAGCTGACTATCACTACCCTGGCTATTAAACTCAGTCACAGGAAGAAACAGGATCAAAACTGAGAGTCCAGTCAACCCTAAGAGCTTTTCCTCACTTAGGGATAAAGATTAGTGGATTGATGATGCCACCCTTATTCCCTTTGACAGCACTCAAAGGAAGGGGGGCCATCATAGTCACTGTAAACAGGACTTCTTGAATTATTTTTTGTTAATAAATTTATTTTTGTAAACTACAAATAAATAAATTCACTAAGAAGGGAAAGTCATCTAAATAAGCACAGAATTCTAAATAATGAGTTAACTATAGGACAGATATAACCTAGTATTCCAAAAGGTCAACTTTGGTGACTCTGTTGAGAAGAGATGTGTATTTATGGTTGTGGAGTAAGACAGTGTTGGACTGAAATACTGGTGACTTAAACCACAAAAGGGGGTGCAGAAGAGAGGTAGAGATAAGGTGGTATAATCATTGTGATGCTTTGAAGAAGAATATCTTCCATTTGAATGTTTAGTCATCAGGGAATGGAAGCATTTGAAAGGATTAGAAGGATTAGGAGATGTGTTTTTGTTGGAGGAAGTGTGTCACTGGGGGTGGACTTTGAGGTTTTAAAAAACAATGCTAGGGCCAGTCTGCCTGCCTCCCTCCCTCTCTCTCTCTCTCTCTCTCTCTCTCTCTTTCTCTCTCTCTCTCTCTTTCTGTTTCTCTCTCTCTGATTATGTATCAGGATGTAGCTCTCATCTATTGCTCCAGCTCCATGCATGCTGCCATGCTTCCCACTATAATAATGTACTAAACCTCTGAACCTCTGTAAGCAAATCTCTAACTAAATACCTTCTTTTATATTAAGTTGTCTTGGTCATGGTATCTCTTCAGAGCATAGAACAGTGACTAAGACATATGCCAAATATATTTTGAGGATAAATGGCACCATTTGTTGCTGGAAAAAAGAGAAAAGAGAGTTAAGATATAGTAAAGATTTTGGCAGGATAAAACGAAAGGATATAGTTCTTAGCATCTGAAGTATGGAAGACACCAAGACAGGTTCAGACGCCTACTGGACATTCAAACAGTGATATCCAAGCTCGGGATCAGAGAAGTGTGAGTTACTACACATATTTTGGATTTGTTAAGGCAGAACTGATACTGAATGTTATGAAACTAGATAAGGTCATTGAAGAGTGAAGATAAACAAGCAGGACCTGGAAAGGAAGCCCCAACCGTGTGGTCTTTGCAAGCATGTGGGGCTGATCAGGAAAAATTAGGGAAGGGGAATGGAAGGACTGACTAAAGAGGTCAGAAGAGAATCACGCAAATGAGATGCTTGCATAGGACAGTGAGTGTATGTATTAAATCATCACATAGGACAGTGATCATGCATATTAAATACTGCTAGAGAGGCAAGAAAAGGTAACCAAACACTGGGTTAGTAGCATGGTGACCACTGGTAACCTTGATATGGGAAGAGAGAGATCAGATAGGACAAGGGTTTGAAGAAGTTATGTCTGATTCTTCTGCAAAGGAGAGCATGGACTAGTGGCTGGGAGTGTATTAAGTCCAGAAGACAAATTATGTATTAAAAACTTGTGAAGAACAATGATTCTAACTTCATAAGTATATCACTGACTCAAAAAAAAGCAAAAGTAAAGCTGTGTGTTTACTTATTTCTGACCTTGCAAAGTTAAGTGATAGTTTAGAGGAAAGGCAAAAAAAGGTCCCTTAGTTTCCCACTGGCTGAGATCTCCATGGAGGTACACAGTCTTCACAATGTCTAGCATTGCCCCTCCCTAAGTTCCCTATTTTTTTTATTTGTTCTGGATGCCAAGCTATATCTGTTATATATACTGGGGCTCAAGATTCCCTCATTTTCTGAACGTGTTCTTGGTCACGTACAGAGTACCTATAACTTTTTAACCATATGATGAACTGAGAAACACCCAGGCAAGCAGGTGCCAGCTGTTCTGTAGGGAAGACAGGGACCCAGTGTCTCCGGCTTATCTGTGATTCATTAATTAGCTGTAAGCACACTCCATGTAAGCACACTCCATACTAAAAATTAACTGTAATGATTTATTTCTCGCAAACTGACAGCAATGTCCAGGAGAGAGGGCAAATTTGGCAATATGAAAGAGAGAGGATGATGTGGGATTCCCCTCTGTATGCTGTGAATATGTTTTATTACCATTGGTTAATAAAGAAGCTGTTCCAGCCAATGAATTAGCAGAGTAAAGCCAGGTGGGAAATCAGAACAGAGATAGAGATAGAGAGTAGGTGGAGTCGAGGAAATGCCATGTAGCTGTTGAAGGAGACAGTCACTAGATCCTTACCAGTAAGCCACAGCCTCACAGTAATACATAGATTAATAGAAATCAGTTAATTTAAGATGTAAGAGTTAGTTAATATGCCCTTCAACTGAAGAATGGATAAGGAAAATGTGGTAGTACATTTACACAATGGAGTACTACACAGCAGAAAAAAATAACATCTTAAAGTTTGTAGACAAATGGATGGAGCTAGAAAATATTATTTTGAGTGAGGAAACCCAGACCCAGAAAGACAATTATCACATGTACTCACTAATAAGTGGTTTTTAAACATAAAGCAAAGAAAACCAGTCTACAAATCACAATCCCAGAGAACCTAGACAACAATGAGGACCCTAAGAGAGACATACATAGACCTAATCTACATGGATAGTAGAAAAAGACAAGATCTCCTGAGTAAATTGGGAGAGGGTTGAAGGGGAGGAGCAAGTCAGGGAGGGAAGCAGAGAAAAATGTAGAGCTCAATAAAAATCAATAATAAAATAAAATAAAATAAAAATTTAAAAAAGAGTTAGTTAATAAGAAGCCTGAGCTAGTAGACCAAGCAATGTTATAATTAATATAGTTTCTGTATGATTATTCAAGTCTGGGTGGCCAGGAATGAACAAGCAGTCTCTGCTTACAAATTGCACCCATATGTTTGGGGCTAACCCACACGTGTGGCCAGCCACATACTGGGTGCTTGTATGCCTGCTCGGGATTAAGAGGAAAGTAGCAGAGAGTATGCCTGCTGCTCAGCACCACCACCTGGGCTAGCAGCTAGATCGGGTCTGCTAGGCATGCACAGGCAAGAAAGCATGGCAGATTCCCACCGCCATACAAGGAGACATTTCCAGCAAGCACAGCATGCTGCGTGGCAGATTTAGTTTATACTCAGACAAAAAGGTAAACATAGTGCTTCCCAAAGTTGAGGTGGTGAGCATGGCTCTCACGCAGCAGTCCCAGAGCCTGTGCTTAATGTACCTCTGCCATATTGAAAGGCCAAGAGAGATGGAGCCAGCATCCAGGGCTGCTGTGACCACATTGTTTACCATTTTAAAATGTTCCCTGTCAGAATCAGATTTCAGATACATAATAGGACAAAATGACAAAAACAGACCTCTAAACGAGACACGGTGTTTTTAAAAATATACATTGGCTTGGGAGAGAGAGGAAAAAGAGTGTTAACAGTTATAAAAAATAGTTTCAAAAAATAAAACAATAAAATTCTTTAAAGAGACAGTAAAAATACAAAAGAGTACAGACAGTCATAGATTAAAGGAGTAAAGAAAAATAAGCCACATAAAGATGGAACATACACAGAGAGTCTGGATTATGTATATTATTGTGTTTTCTTTAATTTTTTTGACTGCAGAGAGATATTTGATTCTAGAGGCTGCTAAGCTAAACCAGCACAAAGGCATCTTGACTTCAAAATTTGGGTCTAAGAGTATGTTATTTTGGAAAAGAGGTTCTACTTTTGTTTCTACAGAAGATGAGAACCTATGGATTCATTCCAGGCTAATGTGATTTGATGGAACAAGATCCACCCCCCTCCAAAGTTCTCCATGATCCTTAAAAATACTTCATCCAACAAACAGCAGGAAGCAGTTTGGAGAAAACTGTGTCCATTGTTTGTTTATAAATGTTTGCTTTCATCTAAAGGGGATTGATTATAAGTTATTAATGGTCACAATCAATTTCTAAAAAATAAAATAAAATAAGGGGTATATGACATAGAGATGAATACTTAGCTTTGGTATGGATCTTGGTCAATTTTGTTAGACTGTATATATCTCTACTCTTGCTTAAGATTTTATGTTTATACTGTTCATTAAAATATAATATATAATTAAAAATTACAGATTAATAGATAATCATTTATAATAGTTAAACATATTGTCGTGTTATTTAGGTTTTCTAGATATATTGAGACATATTTTAATTAGATAGATAATCTTCAATACGTCAAACACCTACAGAATTGGCATTTAAAAGGTTTTAAGAACTTAGACTTTTCTTGACAGTGACACATGTCTGCTCCTGGCAACACCAATTACTTCAAGAGGAAAATGGGCATTAAAAGTCTTCTCCCTATGGAGTTTGTTAGCCATTTGGGCAAGAAACTGCTCTTGCCTGTACTGCTTGATGCTATGCTGTATAAACTGCACATGCAGGACCTACCGAAAATTGACTGATGAACTTGCCTAAAGAAAGGTGAGACAGTCCTTCAGGGTTCCTGCTTCATGAAAGAGTCTACGAGACATTCTGCAGGACACAGAAGAAAGCAACTGTTGACCTTTCCCATTACAAGGCAGGACAGAGCTTCAAATTTCCTGCTTCATGGAAAAGTCTGCCAGATACTATGGGCCTATAGGCTGAAGATGGATGCCCCATTGTTACAGAAGAACTTTTGGTGACTGTCCAGGCAGCAAGATGTCTCTGTTAATTCTAAAATTTTGGAGTACAATGCATTTCCTGATTGCTTAGGTAATATATCCTTCTGGGATCTTTGAAGAATTAAAGACAGATAGTTATAGTTTTCCTTAGTTATGATAAAAAATAAATTAGATATAAAACTTTAGACTCACAAAGATAGGATAGATGATAGAGTATTTTCCTTAATTTGCCAATGTAAATGGACTAAATATTATAACTCTAATTCTTGCTTGATAACTGTTTTATATATGTAATTTTACTATGCTAAAGTTAAAACCTTCCTTTTATTTAGACAGAAAAGGGGAGATGATGTGGGATTCCCCTCTGTATGCTGTGTGTTTTATTACCATTGGTTAATAAAGAAGCTGCTTTGGCCAATGGATGAGCAGAGTAAAGCTAGATGTGAAATCAGAACATATATATATGGAGAGAGAGAGAGAGAGAGAGAGAGAGAGAGAGAGAGAGAGAGAGAGAGGGAGAGAGAGAGAGTAGGCAGAGTCAAGGAAATGTGCATTGTAGCTGCCAAAGGAAACAGACGCCAGATCCTTACCAGTAAGCCACAGCCTGTGGTAACATATAGAATAGACATGGATTAATTTAAGATGTAAGGGTTAGTTAATAAGAAGCCTGAGCTAATAGGCCAAGCAATGTTATAATTAATATAGTTTCTGTGTGATTATTTGGGTCTGGGCAGCCGGGAACAAATGAGCAGTCTCTGCCTACAAGAGGGGAGGATTACTGAATGTGTTTTTGCTTTAGGTGGAACTCTGGTGCATAAATGAAGAACTTAGTACCATTCAGAACAAGAAGTAAGACAGAGTATGCAGGCTTAAGTGTGGGTAGCTAGGGATAACAGTAGAATGGGGTATTCTCTTCCAAGAAGGGTCACCCACTGAAGGTGAGTGCCAAGGAGCTGACATGAGGATGCAGAGGCAAAGGTGTCTTGTTGGCATGGTGGTGGCCACTGTAGTCCCAACTATTGAGAAGGCTGAAGCAGGGAGATAATTGAGGCTAGAAGTTTGCAGATAGCCTAGGCAATATACCAAAATCCAGTCTCAAAATACAAAGCCCTCAAAAATCAACCTTTATTATCTAAAAGTGAATAGCCTCTGCCCAGAGACCTTCCAATCTTCTGAGGAAGAGAAACAAACAAACAAATAGAAAACACAGTACCAACATTTACTTCTATAATGAGTCAGACGATGGGGATTTAACCAAAACTCTACGGGCATACAGTGGTGCAGGTGGGTGAGCAGTTTTCCTGTCACATGACCAAGTCTTTACACAGGGCTAACATTCTTCAAAAGAAATAGTAAAAGTAAGTGCCCTCTGAAGCCCTTCCTCCAAGTTAACAGAGTGTTTTAGACAACACGGTAAAGAACACCCTGCTACCCAAGTCTTCATTCACCTCTTCAGTTATTTCCTTAGGGCAGACCTCTAAAAATGGAATTTCTGGGCCAAAGGCTGACATCTTTCTGTTTTTGTTATATTGAGCAAGGTTGCTGGGTTTTACAATTTGAAATTTCACAGATAATCATGGTAAAGTTTTGCAAAGCAGTTTGGCTATTGGAGGGTAGGAAATTCTGTAGTAAGACTACAAAAATGGGTTTGAGCAAGACTGCCAAGCATTTTAGAATATTCTGAATGATATTGGGTTTCAGCCTACGGGTGTGAAGAAGTCATCAGGCTTTAAGTGGAGTGAACAGAAATGCTATTGTGGGCATGCATTTAGGAAAATAGAAGACACAATGTAACTTCAAACAGGTAGTACTGCTTGAGTCTCCTCCCCAATGGCCACAAAGCATCATCTTGAATTGAGAGCACAAAGATGCTAGTCTTTGACCACCAGCACAGAAGCACCAGGACAGCACGGGGACCTGCTGTATCATCTCCAGGAACTTTACACCTTAGCATCATTTGGCTTTACTACCTTGAGGCATTTGGAGCTGCATTCCTCCTATGACCTCTGTGCAGGATACAAAGAAGACAGCCCCTTTCTAGAATGTTGCTTAGAGTCTGAGAAGAGAAGCTCTGGACTTTCAACTTAGAAGGCTCTATTCTGCTCTTTCTCTAGTTATGAGCTTTGCTGTAAGGTGAAAGTCCCATGGTAAAAAAGGAAGGGATTCACGTAGAGTTCATATTTTTTATTCAAAGCCATGATTCCAACCATGTTAATTCTCTGATCAAATAGCGTTGACATTTCTTTAGGAGTTGTTTGAGACCATACCCCTGAGTCCATGTTCCTGAGGTCAGGCTGCACCTCCAAGAAAAGGGAGACGATAGAAATATGATGAATGTTGAATGCACAGGCTGGCAAATCTTCATACATGTGTGCATGGCACAGCTGGTACAGGCTACAGAGGGCGGGGGGGAGCCCCTAGAGAACAGCAATGGTAAGCTCTCAGCCATCATGCTACAAAGTATCCTGACCTTCTCCCCCTAAGGCATACTTCCTACAAGAGGGAAAGCACACGTTTTACCAAGTAAGTGTGTGTTCCTTATTCATATTCAATATTAAGACTATGGCACTTGAACTTTTCATTTGACTTTGCTGAACTCACTCCTTGGTTCTGTAACCTATCACAATTTGAGGCAGATATTCTTTGGAACCCATCCCTTATATGATGTGTAGGTAAGAAGTTAATCACTCCACAGTGGCATTCTACCCACAGGTCTGGACGGGGTTATTCTCCATGGATAGATCAAGGGCGCATTGCAAGGCATTTTATTCCATGCCAGATGAGTGGGCTGGCCGTGTGAAGGAAGCTTGAAAAGGTCTTGGGCTTTGGCTATCTGTCCAAAGCCCTGCGAGCTTTGTGGTTTGGCATGGTTGATTTTTCAAAAACGCTTCTCTTGGTAAACCAGTTTGCAGCTTTTCTCTGACGTCATTTGCGGTTTCTGCTCTGGCACAATCCGGTTGTAACTTTGCCACTCAAGTAAATTGTGGCCAAACCGAGATTCTACATGGCAGGCTCTGGTTGAGTTGACTACAGTCCATTGACTTCACGGAGCTCACACACCCAGTTAATTTAACAGTGAGAGAGATGCTGTAATGCAGATATAAAGAGGACTAAACTTCCACACCAAGGGCCACTCCTTGTCTAAAGCCATTGGAAAAGAAGTGAGACTTTGAGGTTGGAATATTCAGAGAAAGCAGGGACCAGGACAAACTGAGTAAAGGGAAGAGTGAAGCAGGTATCATTGAAGAAAATGACAATCCAGTGATGGTGTGGCCAAGTCTGAAGGATGAATGGAGTCCCACTCTTTCGGCCTAGGCCTTCCTATGACTGTTCTCTTTGCTAGGATGCTGTTCCCATCCTCATACGGGGTTAGCTTAGTATCTTATTGGGGTTCAATTCTACCCTTCTAACATTTAGAACAATGCAGTTAAGCAATCCATGGTGTATTTTCTTGTTAGCCTAACTCCCCTTTGCATATGTGTGTGTACACGTCTACTTATTATTCAGTAAGGCTTTTTACATATAATGAGGACTCGGAAAAGACTTGAACAGTGAATAACTATATGAGTGACCGAGTGAATCAATAATCTATACTTTAACTAGCAATGTGCTGATTCTTAAGTCTGGAAGAGCAGTCAGGATATGGGTATACCTGAGTGTCATTCTTACGAGTTTGTGCTTCACTTGGCAAACACGGGTGTTTTATTAATTTCTTTATTCAAAAGCAAATAAACATCCAGGTGTTTAATTTGTGTAGGGCATTGTGTTAAACACCACACAGAATGGTAATTAGGATCCTCTGCCAGACTCTTGTAGATAGTGGGAGGAGTCAAATGACTGCAATAAACAATCAAGAGACTTTTATTGGAGGAGATCTGTTCCAAGTACATAAGCAGAGACAATGGACTAACTTATCCTTCTGGAGGGTGTGGGGCAATGAATGTCCCCCAGCAGAAGTGACATCTCACTGGGGAATTTACGATTCTGGGAGGACAAAGAATATTATTGGAATTTCTATTTTCAGAGATATAGAAGATTGGAGAGTGTCATAAAAAGAAAATAACTTTTTCAAAAGAAAGAAGAAAAAAGCTAATGTTAGTACAATATCAAGTAAAAAACCTTTAGACAATATGCCTTCCACATATCCCAAGACGAGAAGGGAAGCTTGCCCTCTAGTTAAAACACAAACCCACAAGTCAGGCAGCTGGCAGCTCCCTAGTGACCTATGACCTAGATGGTTGTGCATGTTTGTTTTGACAGCTGCACTTGTAACCAAGAGAATGGACAAGGGCTTGAGAATGCTCAGAGTGGGTGTTAGAAGAGAGATTCTCACATAAGCCTGGGGAGGGGTAGCCATGGCTTTGGTGGAATGACACCTCAGAAGGGGAGGCACACTCCAAGTGGGTTGCGAGGGGAGAGGCATGTCTCAGCTTTGGCATGGGCTGGACGTGAAAATGATTTTCCCCACAAGTTCACAGGTGCGAGTATTCATGTGTCCTTAAATTCCATTTTGTCCTGCCTGTGGTATCAGAAGTAATTTCTGAGTTAGTTCTCATTAGTACCTAGCACAAGATACTAATCTTCCACAAGTAACATTTTATTGCTTATTTGCTTACATATCTATTTATTTATTGTTGACAGAGACAGACACACACCAAGTAGAGGGAAGGAGGCGGGGGTGGGGGTGGGGTGGGAACACATCTGCCATGGCTTGCATGTGGCAGTCAGATGATGCCTTGCAGACATCAGTTCTCTTGGTTCACTATGTGAATTCGGGCAACTGAACCCAAGTAATCAGGTAAGAAGCGTCCTTCCCTGTCTAACCATCTCCCTGCTCCCATTCCTATTTATTTATTGAGACACGGTTTCACTGTGTAGCTCAGGCTATTCTAGGGCTCACAATCTTTCTGCTCCAGCCTCCTGAGGCTAAAATTACAAATAAGTGTAATTTTGTACTCCATGCCCCCACATCCCACCTAAGCAATGCTTTAATGAGCACCTAAGTAAAATCACAATCTGCATTAGAAAACAAACTACTATAATAAAAAAAATAGATTCATAAAGACTGAAGATATTGACCCATGGATACAGAAGCAAAACTGAACATTAAATACAATGAAAGAAGACAACAGGCAGATTTAAATCATGTAGAACTTCTAGAAATTGGAAAGACCATCATAGAAATCAATTTTTTATAGAATTTAAAATCTTCTTATTGGAATTTTAATTTGAAGACTGTCTTAAATAAATTATTCAAAAATCCAGGATCCAGAGGCTATGATATGGAAAACAGGAAGGAAGCATTGAGAGGAATGGGAGGCTAAAAGGCTCTTTAAATTGTTTTCTGTATTTTTCCTAATTAGGTCGGTGACACATTGAGGAAAACAAGGGGCTCCCAGATGTCACAAGGGAGGAAGTAGGAAGATCAGAGCAAACAAGGTGAAAAGATACGTGCTGTTAAGAAGTTTTTAGATTTTGAGAAATACATCAGTTAGATGTGTTTATTCATCAGTTAGAGGTTCCAGCAGATCACCACAAAGCCTTCATCCACCCAGTAACTGATGGAAGCGGATGCAGAGATCCACAGCCAAGCACTGGGCGGAGCTCCAGCACTCCTCCCGAAGAAAGGAAGGAGGGATTGTATGAGCTGGTGTGTGTGTGTGTGTGTGTGTGTGTGTGTGTGTGTGTGTAGATCATGACAAGGAACCCACAGGGACAGCTGACCTGAGCTCGTGGGAGAACACAGACTCTGGACCAACAGTTAGGAAGACTGCATGCGACTGACCGAAGCCCTCTGCTTGTGTGTGACAGTTGTGTGGCTTGGTCTATTTGTAAGACTCCTAGCAGTGAGACCAGGACCCATCCCTGGTGCTTTGCTGGCTTTGGGGAGCCTGCTCACCCAGCCTTGATACAAGGGGAGGAGTTCCGTGCTAGTCCTATTTCAACTTGTGCCAGGCGTTCTTCAAACCTATGGGAGGGGAGCCTGTCCCTTTTCTGAATGAAAACAGAGGAGGAGTGGAAGGAGAAGGGGTAGATGGGAGTCAGTCAGGGTGGGGCAAGGAAGCGGGAAGGGGGGGATCTGTGATCGGAATGTAAAGTAAATGAAAAATGTTAATTAATAAGAAAGCAAGATAAGTGTACAATCAGCAGTTAGGTTGTTGTAACAGAAAAGACAGCATCTAAGGAAAAACACAAACACAACATGAGGAACTATATTAAAGGGTTGCAGTGTTAGGAAGACTGAGAACCTCTGGTCTAGGGTCACATGGAAAATATGTCTCCTTCATCTCTCCCTCAGATGCCCACTTTTTACTCCTCAGAACGTGCAATATATTGTTTTTCAGGCCAAAGGCACTTTGCGGACATGATTATGTTCAGAAGAGCTAGAGACAGATGAGATTATCACAGATTATATGGAGGTGTTCAATGTAAGGAAAAGCTTGAAAATTGATAAATTCTTATGGAACTGAAGAGATGACTCAGTAGTTAAGAACTTAGAGTGCTCTTGCTCTTGCAGGGGCCCCAAGTTCTATTCCCAGCACCTGTATTGGATGACCCACAGATAACTGTATACTAATTATCCATACACATAACGAAAAATGATAAAAATAGATCTTAAAAAGGATTGATTCTCTATATTAAAAATAAAATATGTTCACCCAAGGACATTCAAGGGGAAGTCACACATTAAGATAAAATATGTGCTCTGCTTATATACTCCAAATAATTAGTATGCAGAGTATTTGATATATGAAAAGTTTTTATAAATCAAGAAAAGGAGACAAACAACCCAATAGAGAAACAGCCAAAGCTAGACAGACATTTCTCCAGAGACAACGTAAATACCAAATAACCTATAGAAAGATGCTGAACCTTACTAATGCAAGTGAGAAATCACAATAAGATTTTATTGCACACTATGGGATGGTAAAATGGCAAACGTGAAAACCTCCACAATGCCAAGGACTGGCTAGAAAACAGAGCAACACAAACAGACCCAAATGCATGTGGCACTACTAACTGATGCCACTTCACCTACTGAAAGATTTGAAAGATTCCTTACTATGGCAAACAGAAATTCTACTTTTCTGATGTATAAAGAAACTCTTTCTCTATAAAAAACATCAATGAAATTATTTAAGATTAAAATTACTTCTAAAAGTTTTAAGTGTATGCAAATGAGAATTTTGGACCCACACCTTTAAGAAACAAAGTGACCTGAGTAGCCTTTGTGTATTAATGACAGTAACCCTTACATGGGCTTTAAAGACAGGAAAGTCTGGGTTGAAACCTGGGTTGCCCATCTAGCAGCTGCATGGCCTCGGTTTGATGGCACACTCTGAATCCTGACCTTTGTCCCCATAAATGAAGGATGTATGCCCCTTTTATAGGTTGTCATGAGAATCAGGCATATTACAAACACCTCGTATATAATAATACTCCTTAGATGTCAACTATCATTCCTGCATCATTCATCATCTCAGACAGGAACCTTCTGTGAAAGAAAGAAAGAAACAAACAAACAAAGAGCCAGCCACTACTGGGCATCTTCAATAGCTCAGCTACTCTTCACGAGGAGAAAAGGCTGGGTAAGTTCAAATGAGAAAATATTCCCTTTTGGTAAAATGTGAACCGTCAGACTGAGGACATGGTGAGAGGAGGGTTTAGAGACCTGAGCTCTATGTGTGGGTTCTGTCTCTACACACTGGACCTCTGACATCATGAAAGTTATTTAAGTCTCAGTTTACTCCATGTAAAAAGATAGTATTAATGTCCCAGGTCACCGTGAGGATGAGGAAGGTCATACGTACGCTCAAAGCTCTGATACGCAAAAGGTTCTGCAAACCACTGAATAGAAATAACAATGACGTTTTTACTCTCATCTGCCTGTTGATGGAAATTCTATGCCTGCGCCTATTTGTCACCCAACATTCGTTTTGCTGGTTTGGGGACTCCTGAAACTTTGGGTTTCCCTGCTAGTTATCAAAATGTACCCACCTGGGGAGACGGCTCAATCAGTAAAGTGTTTGCTGGGCAAGCATGAGGATCTGAACTTAATATCTAGGACCCACACTTTAAAAGAGCCAGACACGGTGGTGTGTACTCCCAATTCAGCGTCGAGGAGACAGAGATGGGCAGGTTCCTGGGGGACAATAGCAAGCTAGCCTACTTGGGAATTCAGACCAGTGAGAGACCCTAACTCATAAGCACCAACGAATGATAGTTGAGGTGGTCCTCTGGCTTCCATACCCTTATGCAAAAATGCACACACACACACACACACACACACACACACACACACACACACACACCATACAAATACCCATCCTAAACCTGGATCCTCCGGGTATTATTGCTGGAGGGCTGGCTAATTGATAGACCAACCTGCATTCATCCACCAGGATAACCATGGACCTTCCCACTCCATCACCACATTGTTATGGGACCTGTTCCTATTGGTTGCATTTTTCAAGAGGGAAGATCTTTTAGTGAGAATGCTGACAAACACTCATAATTATAGACATTGTGGTAAATTGTTAGTGGAATGTAGGGTGTCAAAAAGAACTCCCCAAAAGCATTTGGAATAATGTCCAAATAGCATGTTCTGCTGCACACGGAAGACCCTCTAGATTGCCCCCTACAGTCTTTACTCTGGAGCTGCAGGGAGAACGCTGAGATGCAGTGTGACCCAGGTGTACAGATGGAGACTGAGACTCGGGACACCAGGGCAGTGGCTTGCAGAATCCCATACCTCTCTGGTGATCAGATTTCATGTTCGTATTCCTCCTCCTACTTCACCTCTGGAGCATCTGGACACAGCTCCCACCTGGACCACCCAATGGACTGTGGAACCACTGCGGACAGACTTTCCCCACTTGGTGTTCTCACTTCCTAGGGCAAATAGGCAGGTCACATCAACCAGAAGTTAGACTGAAAAAAAAAGTATAGCCTGTTGTTCTCTGTATATCCTAAACAATTTTAGTTTTGCCTCAAAGGTTGGTTTACTCCACACACAGAAAGACCCAGCTATGCAGCACAGGCTGAGAGCAAGGTATGGTTAGCAGACCTGTGTCCCTCCCCAGTGCTTTTCCTCTGCTCCCAAGGTTTTCCTTATTCAGAGCATCAGATAGTTGACCCTTTTCTGCCAGAAACTTTAGACACGATAATTAGCTCAGCCTCCTAATAACTTAATAATCATGCCTTGCATCTCAGTGAGCCTGATGTTTTCAGGCTACCTCATAGTCATTAATTAATTCTGCATCCAGCTGCCTGGAGCTGCAGGTCACCCTGATCACCTTCAGGGTGTGGCCCAGTCATCAAGGCAGGCCAGGGATCTACCTAAGGTCACTCTGTGTCTTAAACCAGCTGGTGGCAATCAGGGTTGTAAGGGTAGGCCTACCTCTAGGATCTTCCTCCCCAGGCTCTGAAGTTCTTTTCCGGGGCCTAATGTTTCCCATTCCATCTGCCTCGGTTAAAGTCTGCTGTCCAAACTCGTGTCCCTAGGACCATGTTCAATAGTGAGAGGCAGTCCTATGCAATAGTTTCCAATACTGTATGATTGACGGATGTGCCTTACTTCATTGCCTCAGAGACATGTGCATTTACAGAGGGTCTTCTGCAGCTCCAAAGCTTCAGCTTATGTACACAGGAGTGCAGTGCACACAAATGTAGGTGCATTTACACACACACACACACACACACACACACACACGTGCATACATGAAACTTTCCGTCCTAAATCTGGATCCTAAACTAAATCTGGATGGTGTTCTAATGCCAGGGTCCCAGCATGTGTGACCACCAGCACAAAGGCTGCTTTAGCAATGGGGCTCTTTAGGGAGAAGTTTCTTATACTATGTTCTAGGTTATGTAGACTTGGATACCTACCTTGCTGGGTTAGCCTTCAGGCCCTTGCTTCACTAAACTTGGCCATTGGTTCTCTCTAGGGACAGGAGAGAAGCAGAGAGCTCAGATGCAAACATTTCATGCTAAACTAAGAGCAGGAAGTTGGGGTTCCCTAAATTAATTTCACCACATTCCCTTAGACAACCAAAGCAGGTACCATGTCACTCTTTACCCTGGTGACATTTGCTCTGACCCAGTATATGTTACCAAAATCTGGGCTACTCAAGTACATGACTCACAGTAGTCCAACATACTATGTGTGCACACATGTCCATATATGTGTGTATGTATGTATGTATGTATGTATGTATGTATGTATGTATTAAGAGGAGGAAAAGGGTCCCCCAGGGATGAATTCACCCTAGTCACTCTGTCTAGAAGGCTCCTGGGAACTTGATTAATGCATCTAACAAAGTGAAGATGGCTAACGGCAATGACGGTTGAACTTCATAGATTCTAAAGAGAGGCTCGGAAGGCTTGGGGACACAGTGGTGAGTGCAAACACCTCTATGAGGTGCTTAGAGGAACACCAGATGACTTGCTATCTGTGTTGGAGCTATTATTATTCTTAAGCAGAAATTGGTTGGGATTAGAAGTCAAGAGAGCCAGGTTGGGGTGCCCAAGGCTTGGAAAAGCCTTTTCGAAAGCAGGTATTTCCATGCAACTTCTTATGAAAAAGGGAGTTTTGGAGCAATTAATCTGAGCAGAAGCAACTGGCTCCAAATCAACTTAGCAGACACAACCAGAAGATTCTGAAACTTTCTCTTATTACGTTTATTTTTTTTTAAATTTTGTGTGTACATGTGTGAATGAATGTACACGCCACAGTACTACACATGTGGGGGGTCAGAGGTCACTTCGAGGAGTCACTTCTCTTTCTCCCATGAGTTACAGATATTGAACCCAGATCATCAGGTTTGGTGGCAAACAGTTTTACCTGCTGAGCCATCTTGCCAGCCCCTGGAGCAAACTTGCTTATCCCAGGCTTTTTCAGTAATGAGTTTAAGAACTTGGCAAAGATGTTCAAGGTAAAAAATCTGCCATGGAAAATTTTCTGTCCGTCTTTCTTGTTAGTCCTTGAAAATTCTTAGTTCACATCTTGTGAGCGATGTAGGCTGCGCGAGTGATAATACTCTGAGCCCCAGGTTTCATCTCTGAAGATTTGGCAGGGTTTCAAGGGTGATTAAGCAAGATGATAATTAGGATTGTTGCTTGTGATAATGGTAATTGTTACATGTGCTGCCTTCTTGCCATACGCCAGTTTACAGTTGGATTCCTGGTTTACAAACAACTCCTGAGATACCAAGCAGGGAATGGGGGCTAAGGGAGGTGACACAAAAGGAGTCTAAAAGATCTCTCTGCTCAGGACAAGCTGTGGGAAGTAATTGCATTTTGGCTGAGTTGGGAACTGTGTGGAGATACAATGGAAAGGACGTTGCAAAGTATTAATTATGGTTTTATCTAAAAGGTGGGCCTGTACACGAACCTAATTTTCCCCCCTATGTAGTAATCTGTATTTTTGAAATGACTACTTATTACTTTGGTGGTGTGAAAAGAATGATAGTGGGGCAGAGAACACGTGGGTGGTGAGGATAAAGGCATTGCTCCCACCTGCCTCCTATCCTGCCTTGGGCAACCGAGGCTTGAAGTCCTGTTCAGTTCACTTAGCAGGGCTGTATTAGCACGGTGGCTCTACTGAAGACTCTGGTTAAATCTGATGAATGCTGTTTTATCAATTTCATGTGACTTTAACTCAGATTTCAAAACCTGTATTAAAATCACGAAGGATATTTTCTGTTTATTTACGTGCACATACCTATGTTTGTTCCCTTCTTTTCCTCCTCCAAAGACATGAACCTCGCTCAACCATGGGCAAGACGAACGTCTTTGTTAACATCCGGTGTTTGCAGACTCAGAAATGAATGTGGAGTCAAGTTCACTGTCATGGGTCACAGAAAGGGATGTGCATCTTGGAGTTGAGGAGAGGCCCCAACTTCCACTCAGGACATGAGAATATGATTTTGTTCGAGGACTGGTCTTGGTACTGTCCTTGTGTTTCCAACTATAAATAAATAACCAAGACAAGTGTGTGGTAGGCAGAGGGAGGATATTTGTAGGTTAAACTAAGCTCTCCTGTTAAGACACGCCAAGGGCATCTGGCGAGTGGGAACAAGGGATCCATGAGCGTGGTAGTGGAGAGAGGAGAGTAGGTTAGGTAGAAACCCATCACCACACTGAGTGCTCTGTTCTACCTTGTCTCGTTCTCCCATGCTCTCTCCTCAGTGCAAGAGATCCAGCCACAGACCAGCAGGGGCTTGGCTGGTAATAACAACAGCACTGCCTCCACTCGATTTTAAGCCCTTCAGACATTTCAATCAAGCCTATGAGATGGGTGTAACTACCCGTGGTCTCTCATCTCAGGTGAGGCAGTCCACCTTGTAGGAGATGGTGCCTTGTCCGTCAGTCAACAGCATAGTTACAGAGCTGGGACTCAACCCATCTTGGTATGATTCCTCAGCTCTGCCCTCTCCCTGGTCAGAGACACCTCAGCTTCCCATCTTATCTCATGCCCCACAGCTCCATTTACCTACCAGATGTGAACTCACTCTCCTGCACGTACCAGCTTAGAAGCTGACTCCCCCTCTTTACCTCATTCATCCATCCTTCAGGCCCAGCTGATGCTTCCCTGAACTTCCCTTCTGGAACTAATATTTCTTCTCATCTAGACTCTATCACAGTGAACTGTAAAACTAAATAAATAAGCAGTTTATATGCATGATTTATGTACACATACTACATTTGTACGCTTTTGTAACAAAGTATGATATTAGTCCCTTCCCTCAAAGATATATTTTTATTCCCTGTAATTTTGTTACCTCGTGTTGGTACAAAGGACTCTGTAGACACGATTACCATGAAGACTCAGAGCTGAAATCATCTTGTGCTATCCAGCTGGTCCTAATCTAATCACTGAGACTTTGAATATGGGAGAGAAAGGAGGTCAGAGATGCTGTGCGAGAAGACCCTCACTTGCCACCAGCACTGTTGGCTCTGAAGATGGTGGAGGGCCACCAGCAAGGGAAAGGGACCTGCTGGAATTTGTGCTCATCATCAGTTAACATCCAGCAAGAACCAGGATCTTAGCCCCATGACTACAGGAAACAGTCTACCAACATCCTGAAGAAGTCGGACTCTTGTGTCTTCAGACAGGAGACCAGAATGCCAACATTCTGATTTTAGGTCTTGAAGCCAGTATCAGAATTCCAACCCACAGCCTGTAAATGGATAAGTTTATGTTGTTTTAAGCTATTACATCAATGATAGTTTGCTACAACAGCAATAGGAAGGCAATAGCTCTATTGGGGTACCATAGTTTTATGAGGGCATTTGTGCCATTTTGTTCACTGTGGTTGCTCGAGAATGTGGATGTTTCTCCGACTAGTTATTTTTAGTTATTAGTATAATTTTCCCCAGAACTTCAAACAGCCTTGAATTCCATGGCATTTCATTCAGTTATTTCTACCATTTGAGTAAGCATCTTAGCTTAGCATCGTTTTGGGTATTGATGGATACAATCAAGTTGGCAAAGGAATTGGAGCACTTCCCAGATACCCTGGTTTTTATCCCATGCAAACACAGAAGAAGACTGTATTGTCCCTGCCCACTCAAAGATCAGAGAGGCTGCATCACTTACTTTCGCCAGGAACTCCTAATAAATTTGTGCTCTCTCTCTCTCTCTCTCTCTCTCTCTCTCTCTCTCTCTGTCTCTCTCTCTCTCTGTCTCTCTGTTTCTGTCTCTCTATCTGTCTCTCTGTTTCTGTCTCTCTCTGTCTCTCTCTGTCTCTCTCTCTCTCTCTCTCTCTCTCTCTCTCTCTCTCTCTCCTCAGCATGCTCAAGATACTGCTCTGACAACTTGCATACCATTGGGATTATGCTCAGCAAAGCCTGGCAGCTGGTCCGTGGTGTACATGTACGCAGAGAGTGAAGCTCTTTGCTTCAGTAGCTCAGATTTTGAGGTGGTCGTGGTTACATAGTTTAGCTCATCTCTGATAAAGTCATTTTCTGCTTTTTGTTTTCCTATAATCTCTGGGGAAGAAAATGAGGCATATGAAAAAGAGATAATCCAGTTCACTGCTGGGTACTCACTGAACCCCTAAAAGAAGAAAAAATACAGTTCCTGATACAACTGAGGACAACCATAGGGGTGGCAGCCTGTGGTTGATGCAAGCAAGTGGGATTTAGACAGGACTTGAAAAGAAGCCTTGCACACAAGTTAGAAAATGAGTTCTGAATGTTATAGACCAGGGCTGAATTCCTTTCCTAGTCTTTCACATGAGATGCTGGGCAAAACATGTCCAGTATTTCCCTTTGAAAATGAGACTTAACGTTGAGCCTGCAGAACACCTCACCTGCTGGGGTGACACCATGAAGTGAGCATCTCATTGAGAGACATGGCAGTTTGGGGGAGATGGTGGCACACTGCAGGGATGCCAGCATGTCTCCTAAACTGTGAGTTGCCTGGGAAGCAGGGAAGCTGCAACCCAAGGGCCAACTGTTTCCAGCCCAGAGTTTCCAGCAAAGGACCTTCCTCCGAAGGATTAGCATTTTTGAAAGGGCTTCTGAGGATAGATGACCTCTCTGTGACCTCTTGACTTGATGCTAGAATGCTTCTTGCAAGCCCAGAGCAAGCTCTGACTCACCAATACCATGTGGGCGGCTGGGACCCTTGTGGCTACAGCCAAGACTTAATCTCTAAGCCACCTACAGTCACGTCTGCTCAAGCCCAGAGAGCTTCAGAGAGTCCCAGACCGTGAGTTGATGGAGTCAGGAGTGCCAAGAAGGAGCTCCTTCCTGGGAAGCCAAGAGCCTTGGTGAAGACTCTCTGCAGATTAATTCTTGGCTCACTGAAGCCTTTTTTCTGTTTTACTCAAGTATCCAAATGCCTTACATCATCTTTTATCATTACCAAAACAGAGAGAGAGGATTACAGAAAACACTGACGAATAAGTGAGTAAATAGGCCAACAGTTCTTATTCCGCCATCTCATACCTTGAGCTTTCCCTATCAGATCGTTCCTTGAACGTGGATATACATATGTACAAACACAATACGTAGCATATTATGAGCATCTTTCTGTGAATGTGTTTCTATCACATAATCACATATCACGTACTATGTGGTATTCCACTGAATGAGGAATTCCATAGTCCCAATTTTTAATTAAGAAGATATCCAGACAGTTTTCACATTGCAATGACCTAGTACTATTTCGGTAAATTCCTTTATGATCCCGCCTTTTCTCAGTTCTTCCATTATTTCATAATTTCTGGCAATAATATTTCACATCTTTTGTTAGGTACTTGTGGCAGATTTGCAGAGTCAGAAGGACAATGTGATTTTAGGACAGTCGACGCAACTTTTGGGTTAGATTCCTTTCTTGCAACTTCACAGAGTGATAATGAAAATTATCCCTGGGTAGCAAATCCAAGATGTTAGGTTTTGCTGTCACCGAGTACCATGCACAGAGCTGTGCTCTTGGTATCTATATTTTGGGGCTATTTCACTTCTGGATTCTGTAGCAGCACTAATTACGGATATGTTTACTGGGATTGCCACTGCTTTCTGTGCTGTTTTCTGAGATTCCCTCCAGTTGGGCTCACAAAAAAAGAATGGGCCCTCTTCCAGAAGCTCGTTCACTGATCTCTTGAAGCAGGGGATGGAGGTTCAGGCATAGTCTCTGCTAGAGAAGGTGACACTGAGCTTTGCCTGACCGCTCCAAGCCCCTCAACTCTAACAATAGGTCTTTATGCTGCCTGCCTGGTGACACCTGCGGAGTGCGGCGTTCATTGTTCCGCCCTTTTCTTGGCAGGCTCCTGTATTGAGTTTGGCTTCTGCTGATTAAAGTAAGGGAAGCTGACCTATTTGAGATGAGAAGCTGAAAGAAAAGTCCCAGTGTTGTCATATGGCCTGAAGGCTCCATGTGAACCTGTCAAAATAAATATATATGCATTAATTATCCCCAATACAATGAGTCCCAGGGCTGAACACAGTCCGTGGCACACAGTGCAGCCTGCTGAGAGTGTTGCATGGCGGAAGCAGGGGCCCTAAAGAATACTACCTTATCTCGCGGAGGGTTGTGTGTTGTGCACCAGAGTGAAGCTTATGTCTTCTGAGTACTTGCACAAGAGAGGTGCTTGGCGGCGCTTCATGGGTAAGGTTAAATGGATGCCTATTCTCCAACTCTTGAATAGACAAAGGCCAAAGTGTGTGAGCCTAACAAGGGTGGTGTTTATGGTAAAGAAGTTGGATGCACCAAGTCACCTATCAAGTGTGAGCTTATAATGAAAATACCTGTAGTACGTAAGCTGTCAAAAATGCTAGAAGATGTAGTTTACTGAAATACAGGGATCCATAGGATCCAAGGTCCAGGGACCTAACTCAGAAGCAGGACTTGGGGTCTTTAGTATGGGTTAACAGTCCAGAGGAATAGCAGTAGGACAGACTGCCAGAAGAACTGGCTGCATTGAAGGAGGAAGAGGGATGCCATAGAAGTCTTTGGCTACATTATAGGTTTGTCTTTACCAGATAGCATATCCCTGAGGGAGAATATAGGGGGTGAATTAATATTGAGTACACAAAGCCAGGCAAAGGAAATAGAACACAACTGTTAACAACAGAGTAAATGTGTAACAAAGGAAACACAGTCATGGCATGTTACTTGGCTCATCTGTGGCCAATATTTTCATATATGTTATCTTGTAAACAGTAAATATTGAATTAGCAAAAATAATACAGTTATGTGTGAGTGAATAGGCGAGTGGAAGTGTGTGCTTTGTGGGAGGATCCAGGAAGAGTCCAAGTGGTAATAGCGAGAGGCTAATCCTTCCCATCCACTGAGAAAGTCAAGACAAGCATCGAGATGTAAATAGCCAACTTCAGCAGGAGAAGTGCATCATTCAAAGATAAAGAACTCAGTATCAAGGGGATTAAAGTTGAAGGCTACAGCCCTTTGGGAGAGCAAGTTATATAGAGGAAAAAGCCTTGCAAGGATTCAATTTTTCTTGGTGGCATTATAAATTCAAAACTAGGTATTTATTTTATTATTTATAGGTATGTTATTTTAATTAAATTGATTAAGCTTCTAGGAAATATGGAACCGAAAAAATTAATGATGGAGATTTCTCTTACGGGCCCAATGGATAACTCATTGTTCATTTCTTTACTTTGAATCATGTTCTCTCCTGTTGTTTCAGGAGCAATCAATCACAAGAGAAAAAGATTGGCTGGGGGTTGTTTGTGGATGTCTACTCTATGTGTTGGGTTCTCCCCGTGAATTTCATTTGAATTAAATGGTCAATTGGTTGTAGTTCATTTGTCTGTTTTGAGTTTGACAGCACAGCCCAGGCATGATATATAGTTTACCACCAGACTCTCCTTGGATCTCATGGGTTCGAGAGCTAGCCAATGGCTCCTTATAAGATGCAAAATTCTGCGCAACCAACCACACAGGAGATACATTCCTCTTTCTCCACCACAGCCTCCATCTGTCCTCTTTAGTGAGAAGGATGGATATATAAAACATCACCCACATTTTTTTATTCATTCATTCCTGAAAAAAAGGCCATTCTTTGGGAGGTTAATAGTTTGGGTGCTGTATGATACTAAAAAGAGAATAAGCTAAGAGGCACCTGTAGCCCTGACTTGACAGTTTCAGCTCATTGTCCCCCCTGCCCTGCCTGCAGAACCAGGGCACCGTGAACGCATGCCCAGGACCACATCTACTCCGTGGAGAATCTCTTGATGGCAAAGGTGAACAGGCACGGGTCCCTTACATGGCGTCAGACTTTGCTTGGATTCCTTCCAGTGGATTAGCACCTTTGATCATCACAGCACTAAAAATAGCCACAAGTCTTTCCCACATTTTACAGATGAGGAATCAAAGCCCAGAGATGTCAGTGAACAGACCCATAGTCACACAGCTAGCAAGCTGAGATATGAACAGAGACAGCTGCCGTTCAGAGTGTGTGCTTGCAACAGCTTCCTTTGCCCACCCTCCTTCTTCCCCCACTGTAATAGCCCCTTCCCTGAGATTCTTTCAAGGAGGCTCCCCCAGCCATTCTAAACCTTTGCCATTCTCTCTCCCATTTTTTTTTTTTTGTGTTTGCTAAACTGGAGTTTCAGCAAACATCAAGCCTGAAAACCAAAGTGGGGAGAAGAAATCCTTCTTTGACAAAACCCCTGACAGAAGCGAGGCCTTTGAGATCCTTGGCGGCAATCTGATCCCCGTGTGGTAATGGTGTGGAATTAAGAGTTAGAGTCTCACGCCCAGTGGCTGACACCCAGAGAAACTGCTCGCTAATCTCTTGGTACTAGGACAGAACAGTGGTGGACCAGACAGTGAGGAACAGGAGGCCCCTCTGCATAGCAGAAACGAGTGACTCCCCCAAACCAGTGCCACACAGCCCAGAACAGAACCTCACTAGCCACCAATCTGATGTACAGAGGGCATAGCTTTGGGATTGAAGGTGTGGGGTGGAGAGGGTCTGGCTCCAATTCCTTGTCATTCCAAATTCCAGCCTCAAGGAACCTTCTTTAAAGTTCTTTACCAGACCAGGCCTTCTGCCAGAGAGGAGTTAAGAAAGAGCTTACCCACCCACCCTTCCCACGTGAACAGACCTCAGGTCTACAACATGTCTGCCGAGAAGCCATCCTAATCACCCTTAGTTAAGGCAGCCACACATCCCCTTTCTTGTCTTTCTCCTATATCGTATTTAAAAGTAGCAAAGCCAGAGCTGGAGAAAGGGCTCAGCAGTTAGGAGCCCTTGACGGAAACCCTGATTCAGTTCATAACAACTCATAGCCGCCTGAAAATCCAGTTTTAAGGGATCGGTCGTTCTTCTGGCTTCCACAGGCACCTACACACCTCCACACAAAAATAAATCTTTCCATAAAAAGGAACAAAATAAAAGGTCTTCATAATGCTTGTCACTGGTGGGTCTGTGTGTTTATTTTGTTTTGTTTGTTGTATGTTTCATCTCTGGTTGTGATAGCAGGGGCTTCATCGTGCATAAATTTTCTCTGAGAGCCTAGAGCCTAAGAATTGTTTTGTTTTACGAAATATGTTTCTTGAATGAACGAGTGATATCTAGGAGCAAGGCAGGTTGGGGGGCGGTTTGATCTTGAGTCCATGCTGTAGGAGAACATTGTGGTCTTTCCAGTCCTTCCTCCTACCTAGCCAGCACTGAAGACCTCCTTCCCAGCATAAATGAACCCTTTCTATTGGAAGCTCTGTGACTCCCCTGGGGGGTTAAAGCCAGCATCATCTACAGGTCCCCTTGTTTACAGAGAATGGGGGAGCAAAAGCTATTCTTTGAGAATGCCTCCTGACATCCAAGGCCATGCCAGCCTAGCTGGAGCCATCCATCCTGGTCTCTCTACTCAGGGCTTTGTTTACCCTCCACTTCTCCTTGGAGGGTCCTGGAGCAGCCTCTAATTTCTCAGCAAGTGAGCAGACGCAGGCATTCTTGAACCAGGGTGCTAATCCTGCTCAGCTCAGTGGAGGCACCACCTCTCTTCCTTATCTTGATCCATACAGCCAAATACTCACCTGTGAGATACACCTGCTTAGATAGGGTGATGGGGACCATGATGGTAGGGGAGTCAAACCCAGCCTCCGTGGGGCTTTCGAAGCAAGCTTCTCCTTCCCTCCCCTCCAGCTCCACCCCAGTGTGGTGCAAGCCTGTCCTCATGGGTCACCAGACTGGTGAAACCTGAACGGTCGGAGGCCAAAGGAAGCACTTGATGACAAGAGGGTGGGGAGACCAGCAAGTGGAGCGGGGACTTTAGACAGGAACCTGATGGGGGGCAGACAGGGGCACTGAGGTGGCTTATTTTCAAATAGAGACAGGTTTTAGAACAGCTTCACTGTGTTTATCACAGTGAAATCTTATGAGGCTGCTGTGAACGGGGCCCTGTATGCATTGTTATGCTGTTTGGTTTTGATAAAAAGTGGCATTGTACAAGATGTTCCTTGGCCACGTAAAAGCTCGCTGCACAGCTAATGGTGGCACAGAGCCATACCACAAGTTGAGCAATGTCGTGGTGGGGATTAAAGCTGGTATTTTAATGTGAACTTTAAGAGAAGCACTGAAAGAGCAAGAAATAAGAGGAGACAGAGGACCAGGGAGAGAAACTGAGAGTTAGGGGGAAGCAGGAAGAAAGGAACAGAGAAAGAAATAAAAGAACAAAAGCAAAAGACTTATAGACATTTAAGGGGGGGGAACACATCTTAACAAAATGGAAGCAAGCTCACCCATTCTGAAGGGGCAGAAGGGGAAGCATTTCTTTGCCCTCTTTTCCTGTCTGCCTTTGTTCCAAAGCTTTGCTCATCTGTGTGTTCACTCATTTCTCCTTCTTTCCACTCCAGACTAAGAGCCAAACTGTCTGAGTGCTTCCCCCGATGTTGCAGGCTGCCAGAGCAGTTTCATAGAACCCTTTAACTTAGGTCCAAACCACAGACTTTTCCCAGTCTGTGCCTGGACCCAGGGGCACGTGTTTCTGTTGTCAGTGTCCTCCCAGAGTTGTGAGCAGGGACAAAGACCACTCTCTTCTCGTTCTTCCCTATTTTTTTTTTTTTTTTTGGTTTTGGAAGAAAGTTCTAGAATGTACCTAAGGATGATGGAGAAGAAAATGTGGTCTAAAGGAGAGGTGTAGCTGGAACTCTCTAGAGTTCCAGCTGTACAGTGAGTTTTAGAAGGTAAACAGAAAAGCACCAAGATGTTTACGCATCTGGTCCTTCTTGTTTTCCTCACTGACAATGCATCTCATCCTATCGGAAAACTGTGGGTCATCATCACAAGACCAGCTATTTCTTTACCCTCTACCCGAGCCATGAGATTGTAGATATTATAAAATCTGGCTCCGTTTCTGAGAAAAACCCAGAGAAGATCTTGGCATTCAAAACAATGCCTTCTCCCATGTGCTTCTGCCTAGTGCTGGGACTTGATTGGCATCTGTTCTGTTGCCACCAATAGTTGTGCAGCACTGATGCGGGTCAGTGTTTGCTTAAAGATTTCCCATCCAGGTCATTCGCTCTGACCCTGGCGACCTGGATGTGCTTTCTAGGTTACACAGGACCATCACAAATACGCAGGCCTTGGTGTGTGGTTTCCTCTGCCCACCCTCTCTTTGTTTTTTTTTAATAGATTTTCAATTTTTGACACATAATAATTGGGTATATTTATGGGAGCAGTGTGACTTTCAATATACACATGCAATACGTAATGACGAGAGCAGAGTCATTGGCAGATCCATCATCTCAGACGCTCATCGTTTCTTTGCTAGGAACACTCTAACTCCTCTCTAACGGCTGTTTTGAAATACACAGCTGCTGTCAATCATAGTGGCCTATTGTGCCATTTAAAATCAGTAGCTCCTCCTTCTATCTGACTCCTCTTTTCCCACCTCTCAGATAGGCACCTGCTCACCTTCTAGGACTTGTCCGGCTTCCACGCCCCCACTTCTCAGGGCGGCCTTTCTTGTCTCTGCCCTGCAAGAACCCAGTGAATCCTTTCTTTTGTCCCTCAGTGTGGCCTGTACAAACCACCGACCTGGCCTCTGTGTCTCCTCTCTTTTACCCAGAAGCCTTTGTAGTTGACGATAATATCTGGCTTCCATCCGTATCGTCCCTGTCTAGTACTGTGCTTAGCACATAGAGCAGATCAGAAATTGCAAGTAACTCAATGAATGAAATGAGTGACAGGAATGAAGACATTTTCAGGAGATGACCTAGATTTTAAGAATCAAGAGACTCATTTTAGCAAGCTGTGCTCTTTGGGCTTTGTCACCACGGCAAAACAATTTAAACTGTTTTCTAACGAATAATAAGCACCTCACCATACTTCTCACCTTGGCACACACCTAAGTAAGAAAAACATGAGCTATTAACATTACATTATAACTCTTTACACATAAAGAAGGTGAAAGGGCGAGAACAGCTTACTGGGTCAAAACTGATAATAAGTACTTTTGGATATTTCATGTGTTCTTCACAGACAGCCGGTGCTCCTGTATGCGCATTATTGTCCCATTGGACAGCTGGGAAAATTCCCACTACCAACGGTAGCCATGATAGCTAAGCCAGAGCACGTCTCCTTTAGTCTATGGGTTGTAGGAGAGGAATGGGCTTCTGAAGAGTTCTAGCGCTGAGGAGAATGCTCAGTGGACTAAGCCCCTGCTGAGCGATGGTGAGAGCCTGGGTTTGAGTCCCAGAACCTGTTTAAAGCCAGGTACCACACCAGGAGTCTATTGTTCCAGTACATCTGTGGCGAGCTGGAAGGCAGAGGCTGGAGAATCTTCAGAAGCTCATGGGCCAGCTAGCCTGCCATATACAGCTGCAAGAGACACTGCCTCAAACAAGGTGGAAGATGGGACTGACACGAAAGACGATCCTCATGTGTGGTGGCATGCATGTGCCCACGCTCACACACTGAGACCTGGAAACCCAGGAACACACACGGTGAGGGGGAGGGGGCAGGAAGAAGGGGGAGGACAGAACATACATATATAGATTCAGATTTTTCAAGAAGCTTTCTAGATTCTCAAGTTTCTTTTTTTCTGTTCACTGACAGGAAACTAGAGCCGAGACCCAGCCTTTGGTGATGGTTTACAATTCAATGTCAGACCTCAAGAGCATTCCTGAGAGAAGTCTGGAGGTGATGGTTCATAGACAGTGAACAAGATCCAAACCCATGGTCCTTCTCTTTCTTAGTCAGATTCCAAGCTTCCAGTGGCTTAAGTGGCCAGACTTTAGATTTCCAAGCTTTGAGTGGCTAACATGGCCAGAGTCTGAGACAGGAACAACTTCAGAAATTTCTCATATCATCACAAAAGTCATACAACTTTGGATGGAGGCTGGGAATGGGGACAGGAGACTAACTAATGTGTTTTTACATTTTAAGTAAATACTTTCGTTCCCACAGCAAGACAATACTCCAAATTACCATCTTGCTCACCACCCTCCTCTGCTCTATGGCAACCAGGAGGCAGTGAGTTTAGCCTAATGAACTGAAGACATCATCTTTGCTGAGTGCTCGCTGGGGTGCTGTTGCTTAGGAATTCATAAGGGATTTTCAGGGTTCTCATCCAGCATTCTGAAGATTCTTGTGGGCTCCCAGAAACAGGTAATTGAGTGAGCTGATGGTGACTAGGGCAATGCGCAGAAAGGGCTTAGTCCCTACCAACTGCTTTCCTAGTACTGACATTATTTCATCAAATGGTGATAAAAGTCTGCGAATTGCTTATTTTAAATTTACTTTTATTAAAACATAATTTATGTTTGAACAAATATTTACAGTCATTTAACCACATCACAATCAAAATAAAGACTAATTCCATCACCCCAAAGCTTCCTTCTACCTCTCAACAGTAGACCCGTCCCTGCCACTCTCAGGCCAACTTGGTTTTCATGGCTTTGTTGTTGTGGTGGTGGTAGAGTCTCTTGTAGCCCAAACTTGCTGTGAATTTTCTATGCAGCCGAGGATGACGATAACTTCTGGTCCTCCTTATGCCTACCTCCTAGGTGCGAGGATCACAGGTGTGTGCCACTGCGCTCAGTTTTATGCAGGACTGGGGGCAGAAGCCAGGGCTTTGTGTTGCTTGGTAAGCACTCTGCCAACTGAGTGGTATCCTCTGACCAGTATGGACTTTTGCCCTGGCTTCTTTTACTCAGCACAATGCTTTCTAGAGTCATGGTTGCTGTGAATAACTTACTTTCATTATCACATACGACAGATGGCAGAACGAAAAATCTGTCGTATATAAGTGACTTGATCCGGCTTGTAAGTCACAGAAGCAGAACTCCTGTCTGGCCAGGCTGATCCTAGCGCCCATCACCGCTCTAACTCCTCCCTCTTCTGCACTGGCCCTCAGGACTCCTGACCTGGGTTTAACTCACCCATGAGCCCACACAGTGAGTGCTCCTCCCATCCCACAGTCATAATGCAAATGTCACAGGTGGAACCCTAAGATGTTCTATACAGAACATGTCACGTCCTTCTCTTTCTCTTCATTCCTTCTTCTCCTTCTTTGTCTTTCAGGTTTGATCCTGAAAAGATCTCAGCACAACACTACAGGAGAAAAATCTGGACAAGAAAAGGGTTTATATGATTCCTAAGGAGGATCCTGCCAGCCTCAGGCCACCAAATTTCTGTGTCCTCAACTGCTGTCACACAGTAAGGACTGAACAATGGCTGAGTAGAGACTATACCGTCACTTGATGCCCAGATTACCTTGAACAAGTATCTAATCCCCTAAAGACGTAGTCTCTGTCCATAACCACCAGGGTGGCGTTGAGAACTACAGGAAACAGCACTGTTGGTGCGAGGCAAGGAAAGTGCCATTTTCACTCCACTGTGGCGGGCCTTCTTGTGTCTTTCTGTCACAACTATCTCCAGAACTGAACTCTGGTGCTGATTCAGATGTCATCATGTTCTGGAATGTGGAAGAACTAGGAGAATCCAGGCTTTAATGATGAACTCAACAAACATTTATTGACCACTGACTTAGATGCTGCCCCCTCCCCACCCCCTGGGCGAGGCTGGTTCCTTTCACATGACAGATGCATTGTAACATCTTTAATTTAACATTGTAACATTGTAATATCTTTAATGACTCCTACTCACAAAAAGCCTGTAGTTTATTTTACTAAGTATCTTCCAACAGCTTGGCTAGTGATAGCCAGTTAATACTGAACTGAGATCTTACTACACTTGTGTTACTTTGTTTATCCTTCACCACGAGCCTCAGAGATTGCAGAAACGCTTCTTTCCAGGTGAGGGAAGTGAATGCAGTATACCGAGTGATCTTGCAGGGTATGCTGCAACTGGGATTCACATGCAGAAAGTTTTCAGCCTGAAACAATATTTGTTACTGTTATTCCTTTAACACTGTGTACCCCAGGCTGGCCTTGAACTCACAGAGATCAGCCTGCCTCGGCCTCCTGCATGCTGGGAGTAAAGGTGTGTGCCACCATGCCTGGCTCCAGTGCATTTTTTAAATTGAAAAACAGTGTTTTCAGGAAGTATTTGGATCTGGTGGGACCTGAGGAAGGTGAAGCAGTGGCTATTCTAAGAGATGTAGACTGGCCAAGGAGCAGAGGAAGCCATCAAGCCTTAGATGAAAAAAAGGACAGGAGAAACACTTCCCTGAAGCTGATAGCTAGAATAATGGAAACTCTGACCCATAGTGCGTGAAAAGAATCAGTGGGGATTCCTTCGGATAGAGGAAGTTTCTCCTTTTTAAAAAGAAAGATGAGGATCAACTACTGTCCTCCTGGTGACCCCATTTTACTTCGCAAACATAAATCTGTCCCCGGTATTTATTCATTATTTTTAGAATATGTTTTGTTTATTTTTTTACTATCTCAAACATGTAGATACACTCTATTTTGATCATATCTAACGCAGATCTCCCTCCTCATTTCCCCAAGTTCCCTCACTGTTTTCCCCTCTAACCTTATTAGTTTACTTCTTAAGTCAGAGTTTCCCAAAGTTTCTCAAGCATCCTTTGTACCACAATGAACTTCACACAGTGATCTGAGCCAATAGGAACATTTCACGGTTATGTTATTAGAGACGTTCAAGTCAATAAACGTATATAACCATCTTGGGGGTTGCTGTTAAAGTAAACTCCTTCGCACACTCGTTCTTCGATGGCTAAGATTCCTCATGTGTCCTCTAGGCACGCCACAACTTCACCCCTGTCATCAGGTTAACGTCTTCATTCCATGGTGTCTTTTGCAACTCTGGGAGTATTGTATGGTCCAGGTTCTTCCTCTGGAGAGGAAACATGGAGGCAGGAGGCTGCAGGTCTGGGTTTCAGTGCCTGCGCTCTATCAAGACAGTCAAGGTGACAATTGACATTTTCCTCTTGTTGACATATGGCTGATTGCTTTACTGTCAAATATTAAGAGCACATACTAATAGGAAGGGAGTAGGAGAAGTAGCCCTGTGACCCTGTTAACAAGAAAGCAAAGTTGCTTTGCATGCTGCACCTCACCCTGGGCACAAGCCCTGTGATCCCTCGGAAGCCAACAATGCGTCATTTGCTCACCACTGACTGCATGGACAAAGTCAACATTTAGCTGTGTGCACCGAATTCCACGTCATGGTTCAGAGGATGCAAGGCAGTGTGTAGATCCTGACTAAACAAACGATCTACCATAGAGTCACATGTCCTCGCACGAAAGACCAATACAACAAGAATTAATTCCTGCTCTCAATAGCCTCAACTCTAGCTTGGAGACCAACATGACCTACTTTGAAAAACAATCACATTGCAACAAGGAGGATAAAGGTTATTTCGTTTTCTTGGGATGACCAGAGAAAGTCCTAGGAACAGACTGACCTTACTCTAAAAGAAAAGGAGGTCCAGGGGCATGAAGGAAAAACATGTTGTCAGATCCCTCCAATCTGATATCTGTATGTGTCATGGAGGACAGGTTGGCGGTAGGGATGATGAGAAATGATCCGAGGGTCCTAGGGACAGACCCACCTGCTCTACTGGCTCTGTGGACACAGCCTGGGAAGGACAATGAATAGCCTCTACTAGCTCTGTTCACTCTGAGGCTTTGCATCATTTCCTTTAGGAAATGCTTTTCCATATTCTACAAGGCTGCCAGTCATATGGCAGTGAGAGTTGCCTGAGAGTTGCCCCTGACCCAATTAGGACCAATGTGAATCTTTGATGGAACTGATATGGGTTCTGGCCATGAGGCTCTGTTCCGATAAACGAAGGGAGCTACCGAGAGTTATGTTTCCACTTCTTCAGAGAAAAGAGCTTGAAAACGGAAGGAGGAAGAGTTGGGGGGCGTGGTACTTGCTAGAGCATCCACCCCAAGTGCAGGGGTCTTGGATCCAGTCCCCAGTACCGCTCTGTGTAGTGCACCCATACAGTCCCAGCACTCACAAGGGGGAGCAGGACGGAAGCTTCTGGTTATCCTTGCTGGTTATCCACAGCAAATGTAAGGTCAGTCTGAGCTGCATGAAACATTGTCTCATAATAAATAAATAAGAGGGCCAGGGAAGGAAAGGCGAGAGGGACTGGTGAAATAACTCTAAAACCTGAACTCAATTAATTCAGACCATCTCTACTCCATGAGTTGTTTAAGCTATTTACATTTCTGTCTTTAGGGCAGCTCATTTGAGTTACATGACTGTCACTTGCAGGGCCCTTGGAAACAGGAAAGCCCCCTTGAAATTTTCACAGTGCTGTGGCCTGAACCTGTTTGATTATGCCTCCCTTAGCTGTCGGAAGAGAAGAGACATGTTTTCCACGGTCCCCTCATCCACGTGCTGTCTGGGAGAACCTCTGGTTCTCATCCAGCTGGCTGGCTGGCACCCACTTCCTGTCCTGTGAATGTGGGCTGTCTTCCCAGGCTGTTATCTGACTCCACTATCAGCCAGCAGGCTTCTTGGAAAGAAGTGTTCTACAAGAGTGAGCAGATATGGTCAAAGCTAAGGGTAACTCGGCAGCCATGAACACAGTGGGGCTCCCGACATCGCTCATGCCTTGTGGTGTTCAGGAGTCAGCCATGAGCGGCCACAGACAAGACAACCAGCCCCTCTAACAAATCCTCGGAGACTCCAGGGGTGACGTTGCTTCAGATAGATTTCGTTTAAGGGCTTCATACACTTCCGTCCTAGCCACACATTAGCTGTGTGAGCCTGGGGAAACGATCTCACCTCCAAGCTTATATTTCTTCACGGCTAAGCAGGTCAATTACAAAATCATGGCTTGCTGTGGAGCAGACGTGTTAAGCTCTGTGTGAGGGGTGTCTTTCTCTCAGGGGAAGTAACTGCTGTGAGCATGTTCAGCACAAAGCTGACAGGCTGTGACATTTCAGTCAGAGTTTACTCATTGTCATTGTTACCTGTGTTACTACGAGGACCTCCAGCTTCATTCTAGTCTTTGAATGGATGAGGAAACTGATATTCAGAAGCAGTGAAAGACTTAGTTAAAGCTACCTAGCACAATCCTTGGCCAGGAGAAAGCTAGCAGCCAGATCTTCCCCAAACCTAGGTATGTGTCCAGGAGCAACAGAGACTACAGAGTACCTAGAAATTATTTGATCAAGGACACTAAAATCCTAATTTAAAGAAGTGTGAACATGACCTAAGAGGAAATACTCTGTGCATTGGAGTGAGAGACATCATGTCACAATTGCTTGCTGTTATTTCCATGTTTATCCACAAGCTAAAAGAGGCTAAATTGGACTCTAGCAAGGCTCTTTGAGAGTTGTGATAAATGTATTCTAAGACATCTCTGGAGGAGAGAGCAATGAGCAGCTAAGTCAATTGCAGGAAGTGGGAGGAGAGAATTCTCACTTGGGGAGAATTATTACAAAGCGATAGTAATAAAAAGCAGCTTGGTATTAGATAAAAATATCACGGTGGGTAATTGAATCTCAAAATAACCAGAGAGACAAGATTCAGGCTTCTAAACTCTGATCCAAGAGGGTATTTTTGGAGTCTAATACATGGCAGAAGAAGCCATCACAACTTCATGGTGAAAATCTAGGTGTTTAGCAGACTGATTACAGTAAACCATGTCATATTTGGAGATAAATAAACAAAAAACCCCAGAAACCATAGTAAAGAGGAGAGTGCTGAATGTATTAAATATTTAAATATGAGAGATATAACAACAAGGGGAAAACATGGACTTCTTTACAACAAATTACTAATATGATTGCTGGCCCAATAGAGACAGAAAGAGATAAGGACATTTATATGTAGCATCAATATCATTGTCTTGCTACTCAACCTTATGTCAAAGAAAAGCATTTTTTTTGTTAGAAAAAAAGAATCTTATAGATTATTAATGGGGAAAAAAACAAAAACTTTAAAATTAACAGAGAAGTGGTGCCCTGTATCATTCATTGCAGACAAACAAAAATTAAAGCAATAAAATCAAATACCCATCAAATTGATCAAGCTCTTTTGATTTGATTTTTTTTATTCCAGTGGCCAAAATTGACAAACGAAGGGACTTGAGAGTCAACTTTTCACGACAATGCTGTTGTCAAGACAACATAAATGATACCACAAATCATAAATTATTCTCTCTAACAGCCCCCACCCACTAAGACTATAAGACAAGGAAGGGAGATGTGTCAACTTTGGCTAACAAATGAATAAATAGGGATTAATGTCCTCCAAGTTTCCATCAGTAGTAATGGTCTATCCTGACTGAAATTCTAAATAAAAGTCTGAAAATGATCTAAGTAGTAACAGCCCATGTTTTTGAGTTGACAAATTCATATTACAATGGTAATACTTACTCCCACGTTTATCTATAAATGAAAAGTGATCAGAACATCAAGGCCAGACTCCCACAGCATTGCTAGGTAGCAAACATGCACTATTCTGGGCACTTTGTCATAGCACATAAATCCTACAAACAATCCCAAGAAGCATACTTTGTAGACAACTCCAAAGGAGTTATTATTATTGTCATCATTATTAGGATTTACTATTTTCATTTGCAGAAGAGGGAGCCTAGGCATTGAGAACTGGAGTGGATATCCACATGAATAGTGTGGATAGACTTGGGGTCAAATGGAATCACTCTGAGTTAGGGGAAATATGTAGGTTAAAGCCAAGCCAGCGCTCCTTAGGGAATGAAGCATTACACTAAGGATAATTAGTTTGACGTTTCATCCATGCACAGGATGACCTGGTCAACATGGGTCATGTGGCACTCTCTAGAGTGCAGTCTTCTAGTCACGTTGCTGTGCTGCCTTTTAGAGAAAGAGATCCTAGCATCTGGGCCTCCAATCGCATGGGCCAGTGTTCTTTCCATCCCAGGAGGTATGAAAAAAACTAGATCTTACAAGCTCCCAGGGGAAAAATAACAGCAGAAATTGGTCCACAGGGAATTGAGGAAACACGAATGAGAAATGTGATCTGGTTTCAGAGCTGAAGTGGTTGAACTGGGCCCTCAGGGACTTGGGCTGGAGCTGTCATTAGCTGAAAGATAGGCTCCAGTGAGGTTTTGGCATCATGTCAAAGAAAGGGATGAAGAACCAGGAGATGTGAGCTCTCTCCCGATCTGGGACTAAGCTGGCCTGTTCCTCTCACTCCGCACTCTACCCTTGGGAAATGGAAATGTGCCCCTCCCTCTGCAATCCAGCCATGCAGGGAGTTAGTAATTATGTAGGAACAACTATACTAAGCTGGTGGCTACACGGTGACAGCATCCCTCAGTGCCCCAAATCTATGATCTCATTTCTTCCTCACAGAACCATATGAAGCAGGCATCTTCTTCATTATTGTGATTATTACTCCATTAATTTTTCAGGTAAGGCAGCCAAGGCTAACAGGTATTCAGTTGCTTTCTGAGAGTTTCATGATTCAGAATAAATGCAGGTCTCTCTGCCTTAAGATCATGACTTACCACCATATATCTCGGTTTCCAAGGCCTTGTAGAGAAAGGGGAGGTCAATATTCTTTACTCTGACCCATCCACAAACGAGAAGTAGTGGTGGTTCCTAAAGACATGAAAGACCAGCTTCATTTCTCAGGCATCCTCGGGGAAATCAACTTAATTTGAAACTTCAGAGGAAATGTGTTGATTGGAGTGAAATTATATCAAGTGAACTTTCAAATAAGTTTAAATAAAGAGTTGAAGCTGAATAAGACTGCGGTAATGAGACTCTTTTCCCAGGAGAGGAGAAAAGAAGATGCTTGCATGGAGGGAAACTGAGTCACTAGAACTGGCATAGCATCAATGGTCCGTGCAGGTGGGAAAAGTTCCCCCCCATGGCTACTTATTGTCTCTGGCATCCCAAAGTCTCGTGGGCATGTTCATCAAATTATTGAAATTAAGAACAATCCTTGTTGGCAAGCAAGTGATCTCAACTCCAATCTGACCCCCGCCCCACGCTTAATCCTTATTAACTCGCTTTTGCTTTTGAAGATGGATAAAATTAAAAGTCTAGGCGTTGGTGGTTAAAGCTCCTAAGGCATTGGTAGTCCCCAGACTCACCCACACCAGTTCAGAAGGTGCCCACGTCCACTCGCCAAGATGTAACAGAGTTCGGATGCACCAAACAGCCGTTACTCGTGTGTGAGATGTCACTGAAAGACCCTCAGCAGGCAACTCCTCACTTACCCCTTATCTTTTGAACTCAAACCCAAATCTTTGGAACTGACTAACGTAAGACCTTTGGTGAATCCCAAGTGGACTCCCGTCACTCACCCGAGTGATGCAATCTCTTTGGAATTTTACATCCTTATCTCCTTTCAATGAGAAAGGCTAAAGTGAGAATTCTTTTTAAGAATAATAATAATAATAATAATAAATCAGAGACGTCCCCCTTAGAGAATTCTCTAGTTCTTTGGGAAGATTAGCTTCCTAATAGCAGTTTCTGGCACCGTTCCTCAGGCAACTTAGCTAAACTGAATAAATAGCTCAATGGTGTGGTAATGTGGGGTAGAGGCATGGTGGGGAGAAAAGTTATTAGGTGGCTGCCAAAACACACCACAGTGTATAAAGGTGGTTCTGACCCACAGCCTCCCAGGCAGGACAGAATTATCATTCCTTTTCATGCAGCTTAACTTTCACAGAGCTTTTCAATACTCAGCTTGGCAAATTTCCAAACAGACACAAGAACAGAGCTTGCTTTCAATGTATTGGAATTCCCAGGAGGAGGAGTTGAGAAGGGCTTAGGAACACTCCAGAAAAAAAAAAAAAAACAGGGCCACTAAGGTGTTCGTGCCCTGCCGAGACCAAATTTCTTCTTTCTCGATGACCTACTTCCTGACTTCTTTTTGAAGAAGAGACCATTGCGATATGCACTTGATTCTATTTTGCGGATCAGTTGGTTAGACCCTTACAGGTTGTCGGAGTTTTCCTTGAGGCACAAGCTTTTAAGCTCAATGAGTGTGTTGGGGGTGTGTACATGCTCATGTGTGTACACATATGGATGTGCAAACGTGTGTGTGTGTGTGTGTGTGTGTGTCTGATGTAGATGCCACGGTCAGTGTTGAGTATTTTCTCCTACTGCTGTTCACCTCATTTTCTGAGATTCAGCCTTTCACTGAACCTGGAGCTTACAGATTCATCTAGATGGCTGGCTAATGATCCTCAGGGATCTTCCTGTCTCTGCCTCCCCTCCCCATCCAGTTGCATTCATTTTTTTATAGGGCACTGGGGTCCAAAGTCGTCTTCACGCATGCGTACACTGCAAGCACTTTCCTAATAGAGCCATCTCCCCTGGCTCATGCTTCCTATTAGCTTCTTCTCCATCAGAATACTCACGAGAAGCTTTCGGGGCAAGATGGCTTTACAAACTGTGTCTTAGATGCTAAGACCATAATAAGACAATATTTTAGATTCTATTATGATTTCCTATTTCTATTTCTTCAAGTAATAATCATCCATTGTCTGAAGAGACTTCATCAGAAGTGGTTGCAGTAGCAACAACTTCTATTTATTGTATCTTTCCTAAGGGTCGGACTTTGTTCCCACCACTTTGTTCATATTGTTTCATGTACTCATTCCAGCAGCCTTGGGAGGGGAGTGCGGACACTCTCTCCAATTGACTAATGAGGAAACTCAAACACGGAGAGCGTGTGTGTGTGTGTGTGTGTGTGTGTGTGTGTGTGTGTGTATGTGTGGTGTGTGTAAGAGAGGGGGGAGGAGATGGAGGGAGGGAGAGAAAAAGAAATTGCGTTTGAGAGGAAGGAGGGGGATAAAGAGAGACTCTCTGGGTTCAGTTATGGATGCTTTCATGAGCACCACGAGCCTGGGTGGAGGGTATTCACTGGCCATTCTCTTCTTGATGTAGCCACCAATGAGTTGCTCGTGCTAGTAGAATTGTATGCATACCCAAAAGTCATGAAGACACTCTTCTGCTTTCTTAAAAGTAAAACTTATCTTTACTTTTCACATACATTTAAAATCTTCAACAAAATCTGCTTGAATTATTTAGTGGACAACTCAAGTTATTTGTAGGGGGCAGTCTGACACATACATGGCATATTCAAATATATATATATATATATGGATATATTACAACAGATATATATATATATATGGATATATCACAACAGATATATATATATATAGATATATTACAACAGATATATATATATATATATATGGATATATTACAACAGAGATAAGTCAAGCTTCCAAACATGAATATCTCTTCAGTCTTTGCTTTGTTTGTGACCAGAACACTGAGACACCTACTCTTTTCTCAAATTTTATATATATATATATATATATATATATATATATATATATATATGATGAACTGCTATTAGCTATAGTCACCATGGGGTAAGCAGATCTCTGGTCTAACTGAATTCTGTATTTGCTTTGCCGAACATTTCCTATTCATCTCTGCTCTCTTGTAATCACTTCTTATTACCTCTTTAGATAGGTTTGATATTTTTAAATTTAGATTTCACATATAAGCAACATCATCTGGTGTTTGTCTCTCTGTGCCAGCTTGATTTACCTAATGCGATGGCCAAGAAGTTCAGTCACGCTGTGTCGGTCACAGGACTTCCTTTCTCTTAAAGGCTGGCCAATGCTCACTGTGCACATGTAACATAGACTTCATCCATCCACCCACTGATGAATGCACACGGATTGACCTCAGCTCCTGGCTTTTGTGCATTCTGTTACACTGAGTATGGGAAGAGAGATGACTCTCCGATGCATTGGTCTCATGTTCTTCAGATGTATGGTCAGAAGTGGAACTGCTAAGCCACACTTCTGTTTTTATCTCTTCAGAAAGCATCCACACTTTTCCATAACTGCTTCGCTAATTCATATTCCCAACCAACTGTGCACAAGGATTACCTTTTTCACTAATTCATAGGCACGTGTTCTCTTTCTTCTTTTTGATAATAGTCACCCAAAACAAGTATGAGATGGTATCTTATAGTTTCAATTTGCATTTCCCTGAGGTTAGTAGTGTTGAACATTGTTTGATACACCCGTTCGCTCCTTACATATCTTCTTTGAGAAGTGTTTAATCATTTTTCTGCCCATTATTAATTGGGTTATTTTTTTCTTCCTTTGAGCTGTTTGAAATATATATATATATATATATATATATATGATAAAAACTGCTTATCAGATGCTTAAATTCTACCTATTTCCTCTATTTTATCTTTGCTGTGCTGATTGTCTTTTTTGCTATGCAGAGGTCTTTAATAATCCCACCTGTCTGTTTTTGCTATTCCTGCAAGTAATTTAGGGATCATATCCAAAATATCAAAGCCGGGCAAATCTCATGGAGGTTTTTCCCAGTGTGTTTACAGTTTGAGAACTTGTGCTTAAATACTTATTTTGAGTTGATTAACTTATCTTAAATACTTATTTGATTTTTGTACATATTATGAAGTGAAGGTTCATTTCATTCTTCTGAATGTGAAATTGAGTTTTCTCAGTATCATTTATTGAAAAAACTCTCCTATTTTCATTGTGGTTTTGGTATTATTGTCAAAAATGAACTCATTATAAATGTGTGGGTTCATATCTGTGTTCTGTGTGTCATTAGAAAAGCATATTTTATAGCTATAGCTCTTTGGTGTATTTTATACTCAGGTGCTATGATGTTTCAACTGTTCTTTTTCCTAAAGATTGTTTTGAATTTAGAGAGCATTTCATGGATCCACGTGAATTGTAAGGTTTTTTTTTATACTTATATGAAAGATATATGGTTATGGTTAGGCTTTGGACAGGAATTCCATTGAACCGTTAGTTCCCTTTGGAAAAAATAAACATATAACTTTTATGTTTTTTGCATACTAATCCCAGTTTCCCCTTCCCCTCCTGCTCCCTGCACTTTCCCCTCGCCCCACCTACAATCTGCTCCTCAGAGAGGGTAAGGCCTCTCATGGAGGAGGGTCAGTGAATTCTATCGCATCACCATATTGAGGCAGGACCAAGGCCCTCCCCATTGTATCTAGGATGAGCAAGGTTTCTCTTCATAGGAAATGGGCTCCAAAAAGCCAGATCATTGATTAGGGATTGCTCCTGGTCCCACTCCCAGTGGCCCCACAAACTGCCAAAGCCACCCACTGTCACCTGCCTTCACGGGGGTTGTATTGGTCTTATGTAGGCTCCCTGGTTGTCTGTTTGGAGTCAGTGAGCTCCGACTAGCTCGAGTCAGCTTTTTCTGCAGGTGTCTGCATCCTGGTCTTGACCTCTTTGCTCATGTTACTGCTCCTCCCTCTCTTCCACAGGACTCTGGGAGCTCTGGGAACACTGGCTCTGTATCAGTTATTGGATGAAGGTTTTAGGAGATCATGTCTATTTCCCCTTCCTAGGCAGATCATGTATGTCCTCTTCTGGGCTGGAGAGATGGCTCAGCTGTTAACGGCTAGGCTCAAAACTAAAAATATAAGAGAGACATTTTAATTTCTTAAATCCATTAACGTAGATTTTCCCCATTTGTTGTGTTTTTTAATTTCTGTTATTAAATTTATATTTTGATCTCTAGATGTTTTGTTTCCTTGGTTAAATACTTCCTAAATTTTTGCTATAGCAATTGTAAAGCAAAGGAAAACCAAGCTACAATCCACAATCCCAGAGAAGCTAAGTAAAAAGGAGGACCCTAAGAGAGACATACATGGAGACCCCAGGAAGAAAAATAGATAAGATCTCCTGGGTAAACTGGGAGGGGGTAGAATGGGGGCAAAGGGGGTGGAGAGGGTCTTGGTATGCCAGACCTTGCTGACTCCCCAAAGAAGGTCTTCCTCCCTCTGAGGAGTGCATGGGAGATGGAAAGATGGAAGATAGGGGAGGGTGGGAGGGGGACCTGGGGTTGGTATGTAAAATGAAAAGTAGAACTTTTCAAATAAAAATCATGAAAAAAGGAAAGGAATTCTTAAGAAAGTCCATGGTTGATGGTACACTAACAGTACTGTCTTGCAATTTTATTTGATCAAAATTTGTTATTGTTACTCATTTATTAGTTTCAATGTTTTATCTCTGTAGTGTTTGGGGTGTGTGTGTGTGTGTGTGTGTGTGTGTGTATAAAAATCTGAAAAAGAGACTAATTTCCCACCCAATTTGGATGGGCTTGTCTTCCAACAGTAGTTTGTGTATTGATCTTCAGAGTGACCTTGCTCAAGCGACATGAGTGTTAAGAGCAGGGACATAGTGGGAAGCTGTTGAAAGTCACTTTCAGAAGGAGCTAAAATGGCTCTCGTGGGATCCTGGGTTCATGCTCAAAAGAAGGTTTATATGTAAAGAACAAACCTGGCTCCTCTCCCCTCTCTGAGTTCTTGTCTTTCTGATGGAATGGAACCCTTCCTCTGGCACACACACCCATCACTGTGGCGGCATCCGTACAAGCCCTTCACACTGAGCCAATGTCGGTGCCATGCTCTTGAACCTCCAGAACTATGATCAAACAGACCTCTTTCCTTTATAAAGCAGTAAGACACATTAAAGTAGCAAAAAGGACCAACACATAAGCCTTTTCTTTACTCTCTTGATTAATTGCTTTGGCTAGAACTCCAATTGCTTTGTTAAATAAAAGTGGTAAGAGTCAGGTATCTTTGTTCTGTTTATAAGGAAGCTGTTTTCAGAGAAAAACTTTCAGTTTATAAAGCAATATTTATTTTATGTGTCTGAGGGTTTTGCCTGTGTGTATGTCTGTGTATCATGTTCATGCAGTGCGTGTGGTGACCAGAGAAGGCCTCAGATCCTCTTGTTCTGGAGTTACAGCTGTCAGCTGCCTTGTGGGTGTTGGGAATCAAATCCAGATCCCCTGCAAGAGTAGCCACTGCTCCTAACCAGTGAGCCGTCTCTCCAAGCCCAGTTCCCAACTTTTCACCATTAAGTATGAGTTAGTTCTTGGCTAGTTCCTTATAACCTTTATTTCTGTTGAGGTGCACATTTAATTTATTGAGATTTCTTTTTTTTTTTTTGCCAGAAAAAGATGTTCGAATTTGTCAAATGCCTTTTCTGCAGGCCCTGCTGAGATGTTTATGTGGGTTCTGGCCTTCATTTCACTAATGTAGCATGCACATTTATTGTCTTATGTACCTTGTCTCACCCTTGCATCTCAAGGATAAACCAGTTCATCGTCGTAGGTGATCTTTTCATTGTGTTGTGAAATTTGTCTTACTCATCCGCTATTGAAGACTTCTGTGTTCATGCTCACAGGGCAGCTTGAACTGTAATTTTGCTTATAGCATGCTGTCCCAATTGGGAATTGGGGTGACGTGAATCTAATAAAATGAGTATGTAAATATTCCCCCTTCAGTTTTCAGAGGCGCTTAAGGGGTGGTGTTTGTTCCTTTAAGTGCTGATGGGGTTTAGCAGGGAGGCCTTCAGGTGCAGAGACAGATACTCTCTGACTAGAACTCTCGTGACCAGCTCTATATATTTGTTTACTTTTGCTCCACTCACGTTTTCTATTCAGTCATGGTTTGGTCTTGCTGGGTTATGTTGATGTAGGAACTCACCCATTTCTCTCAGATAATCTAATTTGTTGGCATGTAATTGCACTTACACTGTTACGATTCTTCATACTTTTGTGGTATCAGGTGTAATGTCTCCTCATTCAATTCTGATTTTTTTTTAAATTTTTCTCTGTTTTAAAAAGAACAACTTTTAATTTTGTTGCTCTTTTCTATTGTTTTTCTGGTCTCTGTTTTGTGTATTTATTTTCTCAATCTTTATTGTTTTATTACTTATAATAACAACTTTGGGTTTAGTTTGTTTTCGTTTTTCTCTTCCCAGTTCCCTGGGGTGTGACATTAGATTGTTTACTTGGGATCTTCTTTTACTGGTTTATTGCCATAAGCTTCCTTCTTTAATTACTTTTGCTGTGTCTCAAAAGTCTTGAAATACTATGTTTTTACCTTTGTCTCAAGACGTTTCTGAATTTCTTTCTGAATCTCTTTTGACCTATTTTAGTTGTTTTGTGCCATGTTACTCAGCTTCTAGACTGTGTTAGTTACTTTCCTTATGGCTTCAACAGAATGCCCGGCCCAGCGACTCGGGGGAGGAAGGGCTTATTCTGACTCATGGTTTGAAGGTCCAGTCCATCAAGATGGCAGTCGTGACAGCAGCAGGAAAAGCGCAAAAGGACAAGTGCTGCTTCTCAGCGTTCTCACTCGCTTGCGACCCCACCTTGTGGAAAGGTGCCTCCTATATCTAGGGCGGGGCTTTCTACCTAATTGAGCTAATCTAGAAAACCCCTCACAGACATTCCCAGGGGTCTCTTTTCACCATGGCTTTAAGTCCCATCAAACTGACAACCAAGATTAACCATTACACAGTTTCAGAGAGATTTTAGTTGATTTTGGCAGAAGCTTTGCTCGGGATGATGGGAGTGTGCAGCAGCTGCTTGTTCACACTCAAGAAAGGCAGGAATCTCAGGCTAGAACCAGCAAAAGGCAGAACCTTCAAAGACTCACTTCTAATAACTGGCTTACAGCAGGCAGGCTCCATGGTCTAAAAGATCCCCAACTTTCAACACAGTTCCACGAGCCAGGGAAAGTTCTCAAAACATGAGTGTGTGGGTGCATTCCAAATTCAAGCCATACTTTTTAATTTTCCAAAATCCTATTGTCTTCTAACTACCTTTGTAGTTGAAATGAAGCTTGAGATAATTTCAGTCTCTGGAATGGTTGAAGACTCTTGTCCTAACAAATGACCTGTCCTGGAGAATGTTCTGCACACACTCGGGAAGCGTGTGCACTTGGCAGCTGTTGGGTAGCATGTTCTCTACCTCACAGGTTCATTTCTGTAAACCACAGCTCAAGTCTTGGCTCTGCAAACACGTCTGTAACTGATTTTTGTGGGTGGTTGAATGAGGTTGGGAGGCTTGTGGCTAATTCTCATCTATCTGGCTATCATCTAATTGACCGAGCATGATTTGTATGATCATTCTTTTTCTCTGTATAATGAGAATTTTGTCTCATTTCTGATTTTATAGGGAAAACATTTGAAGGTTTGCCATTAGACGTTGTGGTAATACTGTCTGCTTGTGGATATTCTTTGCAAGTTAGAAACATCTAATTCTGCTTTGATGAAGACTTAAAATTAGGGATTGGTTTTATGATTTCCAAGAGTCTTTTTTTTTTTTTTAGGTGCACATAGGTTTCTGTCTCTTTTCTCCATTGATGTGCTGCCTTTAATCCGATGTTAGACTCTACCTGGGCATGATGTTAAACTTCATTCTGGAACAATCTTATTTGAGAATAATGAATTATCCTTACTACATGATAATTGGGTTATAAATGTTAGCTTATAATTTACCATCATGGTCTGCATGATTTGAAGGTTTTTCTAAAAGAGGAGAGAATGGATTCCCCTTTTTCTTCTCCCTAAAAGCACACCCATCAGGGTTAGTACACTTGTTCTTTGCATGTTTGGAAGAATACACTAGTGAAACAAATTTGGGCCAAAGCATAATTTTCTTTTGGGGAATGATTTTCATGATGGATTCAATTTCATATTATAGTATTAAAAAGAGTATTGCTTGCTTTTTAAATTAGTTTTTTTGTAATTTAGCTTTTTGCTTAATTTGTCCATTTGACTGCAAACAGCACATTTATATATAAAAAGTAAACAAATAAAATAGAAATATATTCTCATATATATTCAAATGATGCTGTTACTTTCTGTCTAATACATAGTGATCCCCCATTTTGAGTCCTGATTCTGAGTATGTGTGGTTTCTCACTTAACATTCTTGATGAATTTGCAAAGAGTTTATCAAGTCTCTGGCTGACCTTTTCAACACTTTTGGACTTTTGGCTGCCTGTGTCTTCTCCATTTTGTATACTGTTTTCTCTTTTTCTTTTCTGGACTTTTTCTTTCCTCCTCCTTAGTGTTCAATTTTTTCCCAATTCCTAGCCATTCTCCCTTCTATCATGCTTATTCAGATGACATTTCAATGAATAACGATACTGGTATAGTTCTTTTAAATCTAAATATGCAATTTTGTGGTATTTAGTAGGGAAACGAGATAAGCAAGCAGGAGTAATGCGCTGTGCAATTTAGAATAGGTTATTCTCTTGCTTTATAAAATTTAAAGCTAAAACCAGCTTACACCATCGTTATAAAGAGCAGCTGAATGCTCCCCTCCCAACCCAGCTCTTATTCTCTACATACTGCCCAGTTGTGGGTTTCTCTGCTAAATGTCATGTCTTTGTTAAATCCCTCCCCTCGAGAAACAGTGATCTATGCATATGAGGAGGCATACAAGAAAGGCTACAAGGGCCAGAGGGGCTGGATAACTCCAAGGAAACATTGTATTCCAGACAGGACAGGACTGATGACACTCACAGAGACTTCCAGACAAAGACTACGACAATGTGTACAAAACTGCATAAGGTCAAAACAAGCAAAATTATAGCACCAAGAGAGGAAGAGGACATGAATCTCTGCCCTTAACCAAAAAGCTATTTGCAACTGATACTTGCTGCAAAAGGAAAAATCCGTCTTCTCTCTTCAGGGCTAGACTGCTTGCAGGAGGAGTTGGCCAACACCAAACAAACTCCATGTTTGTTTGTTTGTTTGTTTGTTTTGTGGAGGGGTTGCATCATTTTGTTTTAGCCTGTTCTTTTAAGACTTCTTGGTTTTTTATGTTTTCTTTGATTTTATTAGAGAAAGAAAGAAAACAGAATGTGAAGATGGGCAGGTAGGAAAGTGGGTAGGATCTGGGAGGAGTTGGAGAAAGGGAAAACATTATTTTGCATACAAAATGCATGAAAAAATGTGTGTGCATGGGTACACGTTTGTATGTTTGGGGGTGTAGGTACGTACAGGCATGGAGGCCGAAGGATGTGTCATCCTCAGGACTGCTATTAACATCCTTTAAGACAGGGTCTCTCACCAATCAGTCTGGAGTTTGCCAGTTACTAGAAGAGCTGGCTAGCTCTAGGGAGCACCTGTCTCTGTCTCCACAGGCATGGAATTACAAGCATGCATCACCATGCCTGGCAGTTTTACCCAGGTTCTGGGAATTAAATTGGAGTCCTAATGCTTCTGAGGTAAGCTTTACTGATTGAGCATCTCTTCAGGCACTGGACGATTTATATAGATCTCAAATGTCTAATAAAATTTATCCCCTTTCCTCCTTCCTTTTAAGGCTATTTCTCTCTGTTTTCTCCAGTATTTGACTCATGACGACCCTTACTATATGCTAACACTGGTATCTGGTTATCTTCAGTTTTATTCCTGTTGCTTTGTATACGTTGTTTGTTTTTGCCTAGACTTTTGTTCTGTGTCCTTAGCATATCACACTATACATAAAGATCAAGACTGTCACTCAGCTGATTCTCTATGATGGCGAGTTCCCAATTAATGAATGAACCGAGACTGGATCTTACTATGGCTGCTCCTAGGTTTGACTAGACCCAGACCATGGTGGGATTAGGTAAACAGTTCCACTCTATGGACTGAAAGAAAAACATACACACACACAAACAAACCCACCCTCTCCTTTTGAAGCATTTTATTGAAGCCTACTGTTATAGGAAACTCTTCATTTTAACGATGGTCTATGCCCTAGTCTACCTTGAGCTACTGCAGAAATCTTCACTGTGTTCACCAAGTCTTTGCTCTATGGTTTTAACTTTTAGCTATGCAGCTTAAGAGTTCAACAAAGGTCGTAAGGAAAAACTGGGCATGTGTTTAAGGGTTTTTCAATTTCAAATTTGTCTTTCCAACTGCCACACAGTCTGCTGGGTTCTCTCTTCCTTTGTAGAAAACCTACATCCGGGCAAAGTTAGCTTTTATAGTCTCTGCCCTCGAGAAAAACCAATTACAGAGGATTAGCGTAACTTTCAACTATTCCCTGCTCGCTTCTGTCTTCACCTTTGAATTCCATTGCCTCACCAGCCCTGTGATGGATTTAAGCAGATTTGATTGACTGATTGATTTTGCCATTTTTCAAGCTCTTTTACTTTCTGTGGAAGATTCGACTTGCTTTGAAATAGCCTTATGCCCAGCATATAGGTATTTTGAAAAGAAAAATACGTAGAGAAAATTCTGGAAATAAATGCTCTAGAAATAGATTGAAAGAGACTAAAAGTGAAAAAATGACCTTTCAGAGGGTGTCAGAGTGGCTCTGGAGGGGGGTAGACAGAGAGGAATGGAAGGAAGGGGGGCAGTGACACCTCATGGATTTGTGAAGAAGGTTTAGTTTCAGCTCCATTTCTACCCGAGTAACCAGGCCACTCTGTGCCTGGACTAGGTCTCAAGCCTTTTGAGCAAATGACCTCTGCTAATAAATATTTGTTGAATAAATAAGAGTTAAAAATTGGTAAAAAGAATAATTCTTAAGACGGTAATGTTCAACTAACAGTCGAAGTAATCTAGATCTTCCATTTGTGCTAAAAAGGAATCTGTCTTAGCTTTATAAAGCACTCACTGAAAGAGATGGCACCTACTCTACCCCAGATAGCACTGGCCACTGGCCACATACTGGAGACAGAAAATGAAGGTTATGGTCTGATGTGGGGGATTTGTATGTGCCATCTAGAAACTTCAGGGAAATCTCAGGAGAGAGACAAGTACCAGTCTGCTTAGAGAACTCCTCCCCTCAGTTTCTCTGTGAACCTCCTGGGTACCATACCCAAGACTGAGTCGCAACCAACTGACTTGTATTCTCAGAAGGACTCATGAGGCTTGGGGCTCATGAGACTCCATGTCCCACACATTTTGGTGACTGTGTTAGTGTATCATGGTTGGACATCTTACCTGTGAAGTGTTGGACCCCTGATGCTTTAAGACTAACGTGTGCCATATGGTTTAAAGCAAGTGTCTTTAGACACAGATGTGCATACTAACAGTGGGAGGAGTCTGCAGGATATGGGAAAACCATGAGAATCTATAATGCTGGGTACAAAGCTTAGGATTGTTAGAAAAAAAATGACAGCAGTCCATAGACATGCTTTCTCAGTAAAGCTTCGGTTGGACACTTTCTCTCGGTTCATTGAAACTTTTCCCTTTATATGTTTTTGATATAACTTTTCTGTTTTCATTAACGCCCTGCCCCTGGAAGCTGCTACCACCACACTAAATAACTCTGAGATTCCCTGACTTTTCAGATTCCAGTGCTCTCTCCTTTGAGACTCTTCCTCCCTCCCCAGGACCCTGTGCCTTCTCTCCACTATCTGTGCTTGGTCTTTGCTTTATGCACCTTCCACCAGACTTGAAGCTTCTCATTTGAGAAGGATGGCATCTCTCTTGCTTCCCACGGAATCCTCTGCCCTTAGCAGGACTCAGAGCACAGGAAGGATCTGATAGCATTTATATAAACAATGAACCCTGGTTTAAGTCAGCAATTCTACCTTCAAAAGTTTGCTCTATAGAGTGTTTCAGACTTTGTTTTCTGACAAGCGCTCCATCCCAGTTACAGTTCTATGTACTTCAAGTAAGTCACTGAGGGCTTCTTAACAATACTCTTCTTGCAAAGCAGATATGTATAGGTTCATTCAACACCGAGAAAACTGATGGTCAGAGACGCGAACTGATTTAATGAAGGTGATGGGGCAGCCAGTGGAGGATATGAAGGTTGGAGTCAGATTCCTTTACCTCCAGCACCCAGGCTCTTCAGATGACACTGCATGACTTCCGCATTTAAGGTTTCATGACACAACCATCTTGTCTTCATTTTGGATTCCCCATGGCCCTTAGTTCTCTGTTCATACCCTTCTAGGACCTAAAACTGAGCAGATGCACATTAGTGCCGGAGAAGGCTTCTGAGCTCTGAGAGGGCCACTTGATCTGTTTCCCCGGCAAATAAATGAGCTCCCGGTGGCGCTCTCCTTTCTGACGTGCCATTTTGTTTGTTTTTGTTAATTCCTCTCAGATGTTCTTTCCTCTGTAATCTCCTTCCCTGTAGGTGATAGTTGGCATAGCTCACATCTGTTGAAATATCTGCCCTACCCAGGGAAATAGCCAAATAAGCTTCAGCGCTCAACAGTAACAATAAAGTCGGGAGAGCAATAAAAAGATGGTAATGCCTTGGGGTGGAGACAGCATTCCTCCAATCCCTCCCTGATCCATCTGCTTTGAACTGGGTGCATCAGGATTCAGGGCATCTTTTTGCCTCTGTGCTTCTGCTAAGCGCCTTCACATAGGCGCATCCAGGAATGGGTTCCGTGGTGAATTCATGAAGGTCAGTTCTGAAAAAGCAAATGCTGGACTCTGGTCACCAGCCCGTTACCATGTCTACATTTCTTCTTCCAAATTGATTCTTCGGGTGTCTATTCCAAGACATGCTTGTGGAAACCTCACAATGTTATCAATATTTTTTAGGTTGCATTGTGTACGGGTATGCATCTTAAACTACCAGAATGCTTGCTAAGAATGGAATTCAGGGTCAGCATCTGTATGAAGGGGCTGAAATTATTTTAGTAGATCCCAGCAAGAGTTCTCAGAATGCCTATGGTACCAAATGTTTAAAAAGTATATTAAAGGTGTTTGGGTTTTTGTGGATGCTCTAATAATCTGAATTATTGGAATTCATATTATAACAAGTGATTATAATAACTGAACTACAACAAGTGAACTTCTGGTTGATGGTTGAGAATTTGCACTGATAGGGTCTGCTTGGGTTTGCTAAAACAAAAAAGAATATTGTTTCTCATAACTAAGAAGTACAGAAATAGATGGTCTCTGATCCATCAAAGGACTAGTGTTTTAATGACATCATTGGGACTCCAGGCTAGGGTGTCCAACTCTCCTGGTGTATCTAGGATTTTATAGGGCTTAGTCCTAGATGCGCCCTCTATTGGGAAATCCCCTCCTCCCTGACCTGTATTATTTGTTGACTTCTTTCCCCAGTTCTCTCTAGACCACAGAAAAGATGACTGTTGTCAACTATAGATTCCCATGAGCTTCACCACCAGTGATCTCAGAAAAGACAAAGGAATTGGATCCTAAGAGTCCCACCAACGTTTGGGAGATGGCTTTGTTTACCAACCTTATGGAGAGCTGATCCAGAGAAACAGGGTATTCATTTGAATACCAAGTGGAGAAAGGAACCTATGTATCTGTTATGCAAGGTGGGGTAAATTCCCAGAAAGAAAGATACTGGCAAAACAGAAAAGAGGGTATCAGTTATTCAAAGCTATCTATTATTTATTCTATGTCAATAACTTATAATATAATCATTACCAAATAAATTTTTAGAGGTTAAAAAATATTCTAAATGACAAAGAATAGAGAAAAACTATTTTTAATGATTATTGACAAATAGACTAGAAAGCATTGAGTTTGATCCTATCACAGTGATAAAAGAAATTATGGAAATGACTTTGACAAGCACCCTTCAATTCATTTATAAATCAGGTCCTTTCAGCACCTCTAGTCTGCTCTGTCCAACACACAAAGAATGAAGGGACTTGGGGATCATTGCATGGGTCTCTACAGGAGAAGCATTTCACTACACAGGCAAAGAAGAGAAGCTATGGGGCTAAAGAGATGGCTTAGTGGTCAAGAGCACTTGCTGTTCTTCCAGAGGACCTAAGTTTGGTTCCCAGCACCTACATTGCTTGACTCACAACCAACAGGGACTACAGGTGCCATCGTCTAGCTTTAGGCTTTAGAGGGCACCCCCACACATGTGGCATATAATTACATAGACTAAAATAAAATGAAAATAAATCTAAAAAAAGAAGAAGAAGAGGAGGAGGAAGAAGGAGGAAGAGAGCTATCTATGGGATCTACTTCATGAAAGATTTTTCCAAAAGCCATTTATTCCAAATGCCTTTCCACTTGTTCATAACTACTACTACTATTACCTTCTTCTTCTTCTTCTTCTTCTTCTTCTTCTTCTTCTTCTTCTTCTTCTTCTTCTTCTTCTTCTTCTTCTTCTTCTTCTCTTTTCCCCTTCTTCCCCTTTTGCTTCCCCTACTTCGTCTTCATCTTTGTCTTTTTTTCTTCTTCTTTTTTTCTTCTCTGGTTTTTCGAGACAGGGTTTCTCTGTAGCTTTGAAGCCTGTCTTGGAAATAGTTCTTGTAGACCAGGCTACCCTTGAACTCACAGAGATCCATCTGCCTCTGCCTCCTGAATACTGAGATTAAAGGCGTGCGCCACCACTGCTCGGTCCATAACTTCTTGATCCTTGAAATTTCTTTCAATTAGAAATAAGATCTACTATCCAATTAGCTCTAAGGGAGAAGAAATCTTAGATTGATTTTTAAGATATCCATGACTGATGATATCACACATTTCATAGTCATTTGACTTGGGTCAGAGTAGGGAAGTAGAGAAGATGGAGTTGCAAGACTTGAGGAAGGAGCTTTAGTGGACTTGAGAAGTGTTGGAATATGGTCGTACACATCTAAAATCTCAGCACCCAAGAGACTAAGACAAGAAGATTGCCTTAAATTTGAGGCCAGCCTGGGTACCTATACTACACAGTGAAAACTTGGTTCAAAAAGGAGGAAGAAGGGCAAAAGGAAGAGGAGGAGGAAGAAGAGGAGAGAAAGATGGAAGGAGGGAGGGGAGGAGGAGGAGATAAACCTTAGAAGAGAGCAGCGCAGGCTAAAGTGGTAGAAGCGAAGTTCTGAATGCTTTCCAGGTTACAAGCATGGGGAATGCGCCCCTCAAGTGCACCTGAGACATATGGTCTCTTCACCCCTTACTTTTCTTCTACACAGCAAAGACTTAATAAGAGTGTCTAGATCAGTTCAACTGGAGAGAAAGCTCAGTTCTCAAAAACAGGGTAATTACAGAACAGGAAGAATATCCTGGGATCTATCTAGGGTGAATGGTCTAGAAACATCCTTCTCTAAGCTGTCAACACAAACGTCCCTCTCTGAGGAACACCTCCATTTCCTCAGTTAGCGTGAAGAATCAACTGCTCTAACACTCACCACTGAGAAGTGCTGGCGACTGGGGGCTGACTTCATGCTTGGCTTGCTTAGAGCTGGCTCTGGCTCAATCATCTTTCAAAACTAGTGGTTAGAGAATTGGCTCAAGATTCAGTGTTAAAGCTAACAGAAGTGTTAGCTGGGCTTTGTCTTTCTCTTTTCCAAGCTTTGGTAGGGAAGTGCTCACCGAATGCCTGACTGAAGGTTGCAGCGCCTTTCCAGGTCCCACGCCTCTATGCACACACCCAGCTTTATTTGTTGCGGTTGTGTTGACTCTGCCTTCTAACATTTGGTCAGCTTTTCTTGTGTATTGTGAACTGGCAAACACAAAGGAGCGCAGGTCCACAAAGGGTCTCTGAAGGCTCTGCCCTTTGCTGTATCCTTGGGATTTAGAACAATGCCCAGGTTCAGTGAACACTGTCATAATCAAAATGGAGTCATTTATCAAGACAATATTAAGGACAGAAGTTTATGAAGAAAGGGATCATGTCTTCCTGTGTTTGTCAGAGAATACTATCCCAATATACCCTACTGAGGTACTCCACTGCACAAAACCTAGTGCAACCTGATACAACTGATACTTCTGCAAGAACACCCACTCAATAGGGCTGTCTAACCCAGACTAGTGTCTCCATTGTTCCTGAGCCTTAGACACCATTGGTTGTTGGCACAAATGACTTTATATGTATTCCTCGCTGAGCCTTTCAAAGTTTCCCTTTGCTCTGTCTTTTTGAAGTCAAACCTGGTTTCCATGACAGGCAAGTCCTGCATGGCAGCTTTGCTCATTCATCCCAAATATTTACCAGTTCTCTTTATAGAGACTTTTTTGTTATTTAACCCACAGTCAAGAGATAGTTCTGAAGTAATGAATGAAATTAATTTATATATGTAGTGGGTTTAGGAAAGTGTCAAACACATATTTAACACTCAAAAATGTTAGTTATTGAACTTCGACAAAGATGTATTCTGGGGTTTTTTAAATTAAAATACAGAAAATGGGACTTCCTTTTCGTGATAGCTCGAAATAAGGCAGATGCTTGATCCCTAGCACTCTTTGCTGCTCACACCTTTGCTTCCTCCCAGTCTAGATCACTTAGTTCTGCCTTGGTCTTGGACTCTGGAGCATGCTGTCACCAGAGAGCATCTAAGTAAGCATGTGGAGAACGTCCAGAAATGCAATGATGACGTATTCTGCTTATGGAGACTGAAGATATAAATCGGCGGCCTATAAAGATATTTTGATAAGGAGGAAGTCTCCAGATCTTGTTTGTGCCTTCAGAAGTTTGCAGACCTCAGGGCACAGAAGAAAACAATAAAATGAAGTCCTGCTCTCTATGCTAAATAGACGTACCCTCTCCTTCTTCTGAGTTGTTCTTGTAACTGTGTCTCACTGGTTGGTTTGTGGTTCTCTGGTGCTCTGCAGATTCTGCTGTATAAACCAGGATGCTCTGGGGATCCTTTTCGTCCACTATGCGCTCCTCTTCCCAAAGCAGACACAGCTAGACACCAGGCTGGAAGGAAGTTCTGCGCTTGCCTGTTACTTTAAACATGAGTTAATCACTTCATACGTGCCATCTTCACCAGGCTGCCCGAAGTCAAGTCAGAGGAAAGGAGATGCTTAGAGAAAAATCCAAAAGCTTTCAATATTGACCACAAAGTTTACATAACAAGTAGACTGAGTATCAGATGTTCCTGGGATGGAAGAAGCAGAGACTACGGTGGAAAGTGTCTGCCATTAGGAAGAGTTGGCTCTTGAAAAACAAGCTGAAGTTGGCTCAGAGTGATGCTGGGGAACAGCATCTTGGGGTTCCCCAGGGACCTTAACACCCTAGTGTGATCATTTCATATCCGGCTAGTAGGAGGTCTAAAGGTGCAGCTCAGGTTAGCCTATTGTCTCAGTTGGGCTCCCATATATTTCCTGTACATATAGATGATTTCCTCTGTGGAAAGTAGGAACCAAGAGGAATTCACAGGTTCCAGCCTAGTTAGGATCACTCTGAACAACTTGAGTCCAGAGACCATAATGGCTCAGTTACTCATTCATTTGCCCAGATTTGTGGGACACCGGGCTAGGTGGTAGACACAGTAATAACAATAATGAAGTAACAATCATAGGTGCTCTCCCAAATGCTTCACTAATGAGCTGATTTAATTTTCATAATTTTCCCACAAGGCAAATAGACTTTTCATATTTTACAGCTGAGGAAACTGAGTCTAAGTAACTAGACCATAGTCTCCCACACCTGGAATATACAAAGAAAACTCTAATCTAGTCTGCCTTTGTGATCTTAAATATTTTTTAAGATTAAAAAAGTATGTGTGAAGTCTATTTTGTTAGCTATTAGGATAGCTACACCAGCTTGTTTCTTAGGTCCATTTGATTGGAATTTTTTTCCCAATCTCTTACTCTGAGGTGATGTCTGTCTTTGAGGTTGAGATATGTTTCTTGTATGCAGCAGAAGGATGGATTCTGTTTTATATCCAATCTATTAGCCTGTGTCTTTTTATAGGTGAGTTTAGTCTATTTCTATTAAGGTATATTAATGACCAGTGATTGCTAGTTCCTGTTATTTTAGTTTTTGTTGGTGGTGATGTTATTTACTATAATCACTACAGAATTGTTAAAAATTTTGCCTGCTCTTGGGACCTTTTTCCTCCTACTGGGTTGCCTTGTCCAGCCTTTATATGAGGCTCCATACCTGGTCTTATTGTAACTTGTTACGCCATGTTAGGTTAATATCCCTGGGAGACCTACTTTTTTTCTTTAAGGGAAATGGAGAAGGAGTGGATATGGGGGAGAGAGAAGATGGGGGGCCTGGGAGGAGTTGAGGAATGGGAAACTAAGGTTGGGATGTGATGTATGAGAGAAGAATGAAAAGAAGAAGTGGAGTCCTTAGGGATTAGGGGCTGGATAAGTGATAATGATGATGCTCACAATGAGCTTAGAGGTTCAGAGCACGGGCTGCTCTTCCAGAGGACCTGGGTTTGATTCCCAGAACACACGTGGTGGCTCAAAACCATCTGTAACCGTAGTCTAGCAACATTCCATTTTAATAAATGAATTGTTATTTGAAATTACGTTTTATTTACTTCTTAAAAAATCTGTGTGTACAAGGCTTTCATGGTATGAGTGTATAGGGCAGAGGACAATACTCAAGCATAGGTCCTCTCCCACCACCATGTGACTCCCAGGGACGAACTCAGGTCTTCAAGCTTGGCAGCAGAAACCTTTGCCCACTGAGCCATCTCCCTCACCCCACATGAAGTGTTTTGAGACAGTGTCTTACTATGTAGCCCAGACCTTAAACTCATGATCTGTCTCAGCTTCCTAAGTGCTTAAATCATAGGCATGTGCTACCATTCCTGGAAACAATAAATGACTTTTATGATACTTAAATTCTACCTCAGAGAAGTTCCTGCATAAATATACACACACACACACACACACACACACACTGCCAAGAATGTGGTGCACGCCTTTAATGCCATACTCAGGAGGCAGAAGCAGGCAGATCTCTGTGAGTTCACAGATAACCTTGTCTACATAGTGGGACCTGGGCTCAAAAAAAAAGTTTTTTAATAACTTTGTAATGAAACAGACTGAGTCACTCAGATTCAGGTCTATTACTTTGTCTTTGCCCTGTTTCTGTGAGAGCCCAGAAGGGTCTGAAGATAAGCCTTTGGCACATGTGTTCATAATTCTGACTTCTGATTTTGCTGCTAAAACAGGAACATCATGGTTTTCCTGAAGGTCAACAGCTTGTGCTCTCAGCTTATCTGAAAACATTAAACCCAGGGCAGAGGAATCAAATGGGGAAATGTATTGTGAACCCAGCATTTCTGATACGCTCCTGGGCATTTTTTAATGAAGATTAAATTTCAGAACTATTGATCCGGACTGACTTTCATCATTTGTGAAATGGGAAAATCACATAAAATTTATTTCAAAAACAGTTTCTAAGAATTATATTCATTTGTGCCTTTTCCTTGAATCCAGTATTTTTCTATATTTTAAAAGCCTCTAGTTTTTCTCTAATCAGATATTTAACTTTTTTTTCAGACACGCCTTACATTGCCAAGGGCTGACCTCAAACTTGCTATATAGTTGAGGATAAACTTGACCTTCGGATCCTCTTGCTTCCACTTACATCTTCCTAGTATTTCAGATTGGTGCCAACAACACCCAGTTTACCGTGGGCTTTGGTTTGAACCCAGGGCTTCCTGCACACTAGGTAAACACTTTGTCAACTGAAGTACATCCTAACTCTAGATCTTTAGCTTTATCCATGCTTGCTTCCAAAATGCTGAGCCCTGCCATGCAGATGTTATTCATTAAATGGTCTGTCCTTCAGTCTTTCTAGATGATGCCCCTATCCATCCCTAGAGCACTGGAGTGGAAGTCAGTGCTGCGTGGCGTGGGCAGGCCTGGGACAGGTGTGGAATGCACACACACCCCACTTGCTACCATGCTCCCAGGGGCTTCACCATTTCCCTATGTGCCACCTCTTAGTGACTGTTCCAGAGAGTCTTGTCTAGGGGTACAGTAGACAGCCTGTGGAGTTCTGGGTTCAAATTCTACTCAGTGGTTTGAGGAAGCCCTTTAATGTCTCTATTCCCAGTCCTTATCTGTGAAAGTGCATGAAAGTATCCCTAACTCATAAATTCTTAGGGGGTTTTGAAGAAAAACCTAGTGTGTGGTAAGGAGCATGGAACTGTTTGTTAAATAAATGCCCATGCTCAGTTGATTTCAGACATTACTTTTATAGTTCTGAGATGTCTGGGAAGTGCTTGGGAACACATATAAGGTACATAGGTTTGTTTCATTTTTTTATTTGGGATATCTCAGTATTGATTTTCATTCCAGAAGCTTTACTTCAAGGAAACTCAGATAACAGTATGTGGTTTGGTTCACCTACAGGTGTGTGTGTGTGTGTGTGTGTGTGTGTGTGTGTGTGTTGGGTGTTGGGATGAGAGGGATGAGCAGTACCATTTACCCTGGAATGAACCGGGTCATCTCAGACAGTAAAATGAGGTGAACAAGCAGGATGTCATGATAGCAGGAGCCCGGAGTCTTCTTGCTCTTCTTCCCAAGTGGCTGCCTGTAGTCCCCTCCACCATAGCCAACTCTTCATCACGCCCGGCGCAAGGCTCAACGACTGCACACGTGTCTTCCACATCACCACAGCTGATCTGCTCCAAAGGGTCAAATAGGCCAATTTCCCACATCCTGTGCCTCCCTTTATTTAAAAGCAGCAAATGACCAGCCCAGTGACACCCTTGTGAAAAATTTTCCATGAACTTAGGGGCTAAAAACCTTCCTTTATTTAATTTCACCTTAATTGCATCAATTAGCCTCCTTTCATGTTTGCTCAACAAACTCTTTTGTTTCTTCCACTCAGCTCTGAGCAACAGCTGCCAAATGGAGTCTTTGTTCTGGGAGCCTTTTTGAATGGTCTTCACACCAATCCTGTTTGTTTTCCTCTGGGTTCTCCTAACAAACCTGAAGAAGTGTGGCTATTAAGCCTCAGAGGGCAAACTTAGTTGCCAGCTGCCATTTACCCCACCCCCATCAAGGGCCCAGAAAAGAAATAAGGCCTTTCTTCTTACTCTGAAGGGGAAATGATTGAGCTGGGAGAGGCTTCTGGAACCCCCAGGTATCTTGAATTTCCCTCATCTTCTCTCCTTGAGACTCCTCCTTCCATTATCTATCCTTCATCGCCTTCTGGAAAGATAGTTCTTTCAGGCCAATAGAGCTATCCCCACTGCTTGCCTCCAGGGTCATCCTATTGTCCCACGCTCCCCACAGCTGTCAGAGACTGACTATTCTAATGTGAAGCCAGTTAAATAATCCCATTGCTCTCTCACCTGGGTTTAAACCCTCCCCTACCTTCTCTCAGAATCCAGAGAATTTTGCCTATCCCTAAGCCTGCTGCTCCAAGTTCTTCAGTCTTGATTCTACTTTGTCAACTCTTGGAACTCACTTGACCTAGGCAGTTGTCATTAAGTCTCCTCCCTCCTTGTGTTTGGAAACCATTCTTCTAGTAAGGGAAGAGGTTATTTCTCCTGTCTTCCCAGATATGGATTAACTGTGGTTCCTGTTTTATTATTAAGTTCCAAAAGAAGTATGTTCAAAATTTTCCCACCCTAGAGTGTAAGAAGCTTGCTGACTTCTGCCTGGGCCTTTTGGAATATTCTCTTTGAAATATTTGCTCTGGGGCTATTGGTTGCCAAATAAGAACTCCAATTGTACAGAGATTGCCATAGTAAAGAAAATTTAAGTCATGTGGGAAAGCCCTAGAGAGCAAATCCTGGTGAGGGAGAGAAGCCGACATCAGAAGGCATCAGAGTTATACATGAATAAGCCATGTTGAACCTGGATGCTCAGTTCCAGCCATACCAGTTGACACCAAATGAAGGAGAGATGAACTGACCCAGCCAAGCCCTCCCACGTTCCTTGAGCACAAAATCGTAATAAAACCCCACTGTCTGGGAGGCATATTTTTAATACAGAAACAGACAAGCAGGCAAACAGTTCTTCTCACAAGTCTTCCACCTTGCTTGTGCTCCCATCTCCCTGTTCTTCCGCCTACTTTCTGTCGGTGGTAGCTTTTCCACGCCCTTCTGGCTTTGTCCTGTAAGATCAGAGCAGCGCTGACAATGGCTAGAATTTGTTTTTTTCTCAGTGCATGATTTCCTTGCAGGAGTCACTTCACAAATGCTAAGTCCTTCTGACACGGCAAGCACAGGGGTTTCGATGCTGAAGCATGGCCCAACAGTGCTGGGGGCTCTCTCTTCTATGGGGACTTTTATCCCATTGGAAATGGCTTCCACCTTCGTGTGATGATAAGTTCTCCCGGGCAGAGGCTGCCTGGTCCCTTCATAGTCTTCAGCTCCAGCATGGCGCTGGTACAAAGAAGGTGCTCATTAAAGTCCAACCCAATGATTAAATGAACCGTGTCTTTGCATTAGTGTTTATAAGTCCAGTTGCCTGTAGACTTGGTTGAGTTCATCCAAGGTTGATCTTTGCACATTTTAGCTTTCTGAAGAGGATGCAGTGGTCAAAATCCAGCAAGGGTAATGATGTCTGATAGCTTGGGTACCATACAAATTCAAGAGTAACAAGAATGAGCTGTAGGAATGTTCCACAGAGGAAACGCTCAGGGAAACCTTCCATGCTTGGGGTGAGAGGTCGAGTTAGCAGGTGCAGTTTTCACATCTCGGCATGTCACATGCACCTACCATGAACCCAGTGCCCTGTCTCTTCCCTGGAGATAGCAAGCGAATAAAACGATGGAAGGAGGCCAAGCTCTATGGGTTTTGTTTTGAGTTGGATATATCAAGTAATCTAGCAAATGAACTCGCTCTTAAATCCAAAGCAATGTGCGTTGCCTGAGGCTAGGTTCAAAAGAAAGATTTATCGTGACCAAAAACCTCCTCGTGTTTGTAGGAAGCTGCCTTATGGATCCATTTTCCTGTGCTCCTCATTATCATTGGCTAAGGATTCTAAAGGATCTGGCAGTCATTTGTCATTATGGCTCAGTCAAAAACCCAGAGCATAGAGGAATTGCATGTACTTGGCCCGTTCATTTACCAAGGGGTGACTTTTTCTTATAACCCGAGACATTTGACAATGACTGGAGACGTATTTGGTTATCACATTGGGATATGGAAGGAAAGCTCCTGGCATCTAGTGATACAAGTCAAAGACGCTGCTGAATGTCACACAGTGTACAGAGCTACCCCACCACAAAGACTCATCCACTCCAATGTACAAACTGAGCCAAGATTGAGAAACGGTGACACAAAACTTTGGTGTTCATTGGAACCACCCAGAAGCCTTGCTGAAATGCATCGCTGCTTTGGTAGCCCTGGAGCATGGCTGAAGAAGGTGCATTTGTAACAAATTCTGATGCTGGTTTTCTTGGATCGCAGTCTGAACTGCTTCTCTAGTTTTTCCCTTCTCCACACAGCAGGATCTGAGGGTGGCTGCCTGTCACTGAAGCATGATGGGAAGGGCAGGGCAATAAGCCCCCCCCCCCCCCTTACAGTTCTTTTGGAAGGCTTTTCTGCTGTTCAACAAGAATCTTCTGCTTGGGTCAGTGAACTTCATTCTAACTCAGACTAAATGCTTACTGGGGGAGGAACTGGGAAAAAATAAAATATAAAAACAATAACACGCTTGAAAAAAAATAGGAGAACCAGAACCAGGAAGGGGAATTAGCTACTACTAGGGTCATTTTTTTGGCACATCTTACAGAAAGTCTTGGAGAGCAGATGACAAAGGCTGATTCTCTGGAGGGGCAGCCAGACCAACAAAAGTTCAATTAGTAAGTCTTGGCAAATAAAGACAACAAACAATTTGGCAATAATAAATTAAAGCCATGCTTGGCTCCTACCCAGGCTCGATACTGTAAGCTTGCCAGGCTTTGTGAAAGGATGGCTTTGAGGGCTTCTGAAAAGGGTCCATTTCTTGAACAATCCCTGCTTTTGTTTGTTGCCTTTCTTGGCTTCTTGGTGCTCTTCTTCACTTGTCATGAAGGACGCTCGCAGCAGCGTCAGGCTTCAGCGTCCCAAGACTTTGCTAGTTCAGTCCTTCTTCCCAGCATGGTAAGAGATGCCCCCTGCCCATGTCTGCTGTCAGCTGTAGAGAACTGCGTGGGTGGAACCTACAGACTGAGACACTGACATAGATGAGCTTTTTTACTTTAAAAAAATCCATTTCTAGGAAAATAGAGGACAAAGGCTACACATATATAGATACACAACTTTATTTTGATCATGTTTTTTAGGATGAGGATATGAAAACATTTATACAGCACACTGTGGAATTCACGTCTCACCAGATTCCCCCAGAATGCAAACAAAAGTATTCATAGGAATGACATATCTAATACTCATTGAGCTCTTCCACCACACCAGGTATTGGATTAGTCTGAATGGTTTTAATTCACTCTTTTATTTGTTTTCTTAAAAGCCAGTGAGGTAGATATTTTATCACTCATATTTTACAGGTGAGCAAGAAGAGCCAAAGAACTAATGAAGTCTCTTTAAGCTGTGGCCAGAAATTATAATTCCTCTGTAGAAAACACATCTTGATTCTAGGACACAGTTGAACCACTGTGTGCTAGATAGGTATTCTAGAACCTGTGGGGAATGCCAACCTTAGGCAAATGGATGTATTTAGGCAAACCCATTGCTCTAGATCAACTCCTCCTAACACTAGGTGAGGGCTGGCTGACTGGTTCAAGCTCTAATTTGGCTGCTGGCTTTGACGGTTTAGGGAAAAGAAGCAATCTTTCAATCACTCTGAGGCACACTGAGTCCACCTCTCCTCAAAAAAGGAGGATCTAGCCCTCCTAAAGGAAGGCAGGAAAGATGGAGAAGGAAAGATCAAATTTAATATTTTGTGAAACTCAAGCTCATGGGCAATTTTGCTTTTGACTTCAGTGATTAAATCACAGGTCAACTGTATCCCTAGTGTCTAAAAAAGGCAACAAAGATCCAGGGTTGAGCTGGCCCAAGGGTATGCAGCAAATGATAGAAGGAAACTAGAACTTGGAACAAGCCATCTGTGCCTTTGCTCTTGCCAATGTCCCACTGATACTCCCACCATAGGCTGTCTGCAGCATAAGCCGTGTGGGCTTTCTGAATCCAGTGAATATGGACTCATAAATTGGAAGGAATTCAGCATCCGGAGAAATGGTTTAGTCTCCTTCTTTCTGGAAGGCTGGAACGGGAGCAAGAGACTTCCCAGATGTTCTCCTGTGTCTTTATTTAAAGATGCGAGATGTGTACCTTCCCAGCACTGCCTGACCTTGATCTCACAATGAGGACCACAGGGACCCATGTACTGCCATAGAGTCAAGTAAGATAGTGCTATGGAGACAGAGGACTTAAGGTCAAAGAGGCTGAGTGACCAGCTCCCAGGACATACAAAGAGAGGATATTAACACAGGCAATTAACATTGATGTTGAATGGTAGGTGATCAGGAATGTCAAATCAGGCAGGCTTGGCTTCATTTCACAGAAAACAGGAGATCACTGGAGCTTCTATGGCAGACTTTTTTTATATGAACAGTATTTTTCTTTTCATGAAAAACTTGGTAGGTCCTCAGACTTTGGAGGCTGATACCAGATGGAAGAAAAAGAAGATTAGAAGATTACATATCAACCCAGACACAAACTTATTCCATGATACGATTGTGCTTCTAGGCTTTATCAAATAGAAATCAGATAAAAATCCTTTAAAGGGGGAGCTGCATATATGATCAAACCCAAATAAACTTCCATCACTAGAAAAAATGGATAAGCATTTCAATATTAAATAGCATTAAAAATTCAATAGTATTAAAAGTTGAATTGCTGGTGTATGAATAAAACTTGCTAGACTTTCACAAGGAATGAAGTATGTTATGATACTGGTAATTCTAGAAGCTGAGTGACATGGGGGTTCATTTTACTATTCTGTTTATTTTATGTACATCTGAAGATTTCCATAGTATAAAGTATTAATCACAGACGATAGGCCTGGGCCAGGACAGTGGGAAGAGAAAAAGTCACATCAGATAAAAGACATTGCAAAGATGGACTTCAAGCATCTTAGTGACTACTAGGGTGAGGGCTGCTACTTTTAAAGACAGATTTTGAAAACAATGTATTTCAGTAGCAATGTCTTTAAGCAATGTTTTAAATGGAGAAGAGATGGATTATGTATAAGAATACTATATGGGTTTTGAAATTAGATTGTGACAAAGAACATATAACACTCAGCAAAGAGACAGAAAGGAAGAAGGATGAAGTCCCTCCTTGAGTGTTCTCTTAATTAGGTCATACATTTCATCTCTGAAATCAGTTATCCTATAGACTTGAAGCTCAGCAAGCTAATGTCAAGCATCAGGTCAGGCAGGAGTCATCCAAACTCTCTGCGGTGGATGCTTGTAACATACCAAGCCAAGCTCTTCTCACTGAAGCTACAACCTGGCAGGACAGACAGATACACCAATGTCCAGTATAATATGGTTTGTGTGGCAGAGTCCCAGAAGGAAACTCTCAGCCCAACCTGATTGAAAAAGGAGCTATACACCTTATGTGTTCTTGAAGAAGACTCCATAGCTCAGGTGGAAACCATGCCAACAGGTGTGTTGGAGTTTACAAACTTCTGAAACGCTATAGGATTTCTACTTCTCAATTTGGGTAGTACTTGTATAATTATAGACTTTTAGGACTCTGAATTAGACTCCAGGGGATAATTGTTAGTTACCTAGTATGTTAAAGGCATGTTCTGCAATATGAAGGAATTCAGACTTGAAAAAAGAAAGGACTGGTTAACTTGCTCTACAAATTAAATTTTAAAAAGCTTGAAGAAGGAGATAGTGTGTAACCAGATGACAGTGCAGCCTGTTCATTTTACAGATAAGGACAATAAGCTTCCGAGAATTTGTGCCACTTGTTCAAGGTTGCAAAGCTGTTTTTCTGAGAACCTGGAGCTATTTGATCCTAACTCTGGCCCCTGACCTAGGTAGGCTTTATCTCTATCCCAGTGTTATTTCTATGGTCGCATTCCAATTCTTCCATATTAACTGTACTTGACACTTGCTCACTCCTTGCAGCCACCTTCTCAAGTTCCTTTGATGTCATGAACTCTGGTTATAAATGTCAGAGTGGGTAGAAGTGTGCGTTTCCAAGTGTGAGTCTAGTGATATAGGCCATAAACCTCAACTCTGGACAAATGGCACTGCTGACTTACTCCCATTTGAAGCAAATCCTGACATCAATTAAGGCCTTCATATAATCTCTAGCTTGTGATTAAACACATTTTAAAAACAATTAATTATGAGCAGCAATGCAGGCCTTTGATTCATAATTGGTCGATTGTTTCAAAAAAGTTGACCAAGGGAGCAATAATACCCTGCTGGCTCTTCAAGACACATTGCAAACACACACCCTAATTCCTGCCTCTGCCCAGGGTTGAATGTCCCGTTTACCAAGTGGGCCCCTACCTATCTTTCCAACCTTACCTTTCCAGACTGTAAATAGACTATGTCACCCACTAAGTCAAAATCTCTCATAGGTTCCCATTGTCCTCTGGAAAAAATTCCCAACTCATTGGCATGGCCTTTGAAGCTCTTTATACTCTGAACTCTGCAGTGCATTCAACCCTATGGGTCTTGCTTCTTAAAACCCACCTTTTCAGATCATGGAACTAGAACTGCAATTTCATTAGCAAGTCTATATTCATCCATGCTCACTTCCTTCATACAATAATTGATTCCCTTAGTAAACATTTCATGGGCTTTATTGGGTGTCAGTTCCTATGTTGGGTACTGGTGACTAAATGATCATTGAGGAGGCAATGAGCTCCAATGCTTAGAGTTGGACATTAAAGAATCATCCATCTGCATGGTCTCTAGTGTCTACATGTGAAGAGTTGGTGAAAGGTCATTCCAGGCAAAGCGGGGAGTCAGGGCAATGTTACTGTGGAGGAAAGAGCACTAACAGCATACTGGATGAGCAGAAAGTGAGTAGAGAGATCAGAAACACAGGAAAGACCCATGCAGGATCTGGAAGCCATTCAGTTTGAATTTCCATCCTGGGGCAGGATTTTAAGGGTAGGAAATAACACATTTAAAATTAAAAGAAAATGTTCTGCGGACTAGGTTAAAAATAAGGATAGCAAAGAAGAGAGCTTTGAGAAGTGTTAGGATGTTGCTAAGGAAACACTAGGCTATAGGATGGCCAACCCTCCTAGCATGCCTATAAACTGAAGGGTTCTAAAATTCTCAAAGCAAAACTATAAGACAAGTCAAGCTCCAGGCAAGACACAATGGGGTCTTTTGCAATAGGGTAGTACTCAGTGGAAAGATACAGGTAACCTATAGGTAGAATACTTATTGACGAACAGGAGAAGTGGGTAATGAAGAAGTGGGGACTTTGTGTTCTGGCTTTTGTAATGAGTCAGAACCTTCTGTTGCTAGTGGAAGAAGAACTTCCCATTTCTCTGTCTGCCCATGGTAATTTAGCTTTGTTTTTTTGGGGGGGGGTTGTTTTTTGTTTTTGTTTTTGTTTTTTTTGTAGTGTTAGTGATCAAGCCCAGGGCTTTGAACACAGTGGGTAGCACTTTACAAGTGAACTGCATTCCCAGCCCTGATTCCTGGTTCTTTTGAGAAGAAAGCAAGCCAACCTAATAGGACAGCATAAAAGAAGCCAGCATAGCAACTTCTAGGGCTTTGAGCAAACTGATGACTTGAATTAGGGCCAATGCCATAATCAGCCAGTTCACCTTGTACCTTTTATTTTAGAAAGACCAAAGCAATTTATGAATTATATGATGATCTTCATAAGCCCCCTTCTGTCCCTACTCCCATTCATGGCTACAACTAACTGAAAGACGAGGAGACAGACAGATGGAGATTAGGTTAACATTGATCTGCTAACTTGATAAAGTCAAAGCCTCTTGTGTTCCCTGGATCACTAAGGCTGGAAGTGCATCTTCTTGCAGAGAGCTGGTTCCCCCCGCCCCAGTCAGAGGGCTGTGTAACACAATGAGGATGAACTCTAGGCTCTGGCTTTGCCTTCCTTCTGTATAAGCCTATGTGACCCTGGGCAAGTTACCTAACCCTATAAGTCTCCATTTTCTTCCCTATAAATCAGTGCTAATAATTACCCATATTAGAGCGTTCTGATACAAATTAAAGATAAAGTACATGCCTGTAGAATAAGAGATGTTCACAGATGGTTCCTCTCATTATCTTGACACACATTCTTCATATAAAGTATTGTAGCTTTTGCTAATACACTGAAGGGAGCTGAGACCTGGAGATTCAACCCATGTCTCCTTCTAGACTCTAATTTTAGAGAAACCAGCTCTGTGTTGTTTTAAAAAGTAGAGTAGGGGGCTGGGAGTGTGGGTGGAAGCTCATTTCCTAGGACTGTACCACCTGATTCTCGACTATGCCATTTACTGGAGGTGTAATCTCCAATAATCTATACAATAACTTCATGCTTCTCTCTGCTGATCTGTAAAAAGAAAGGATGATTTTTCAATGTAGCTATATTACAGGTGTTTTGTGAGTATTAAATGAGATTATCCATGCTCAGTGCTTAACATGGTTCCTGGCACACAGTAAGAATAAAATAAATACTCTCTACAAACAATGGGAAGAAGTTATCATTGGCTCTTGCCACTCTCCTATTCATAACTGACATGCATATTATACATTAAGGAGATTCTCACTTTCTATAGAAGTTGGGCCACAATACAAAGGCTAAAATTAATTTTTTTTCGAAAATACCCACCAACAGTCCCCCAAAGTCCCATGCACCCAGTTTTATGTTTATAACTCTGTAAGTCAATACATATATGAATTTATAATGTATAAATAGTATACAAATAGATATAAGCAAAATTATCATGTACAATACTCTCATGGTATTTTCATATCATTACCAAGAACAAGTAGTTGAATTCCCATGGCTAGCATATACACTTGATATTCTCTCATTATGAACGTCATAGTGATCATGTCTTTGCAAAGTTAGTGCTCTTCTATAGCCAAAAGGACTGCAGATATAGCAATGCTAGGGGTTAATTGATATAGCATTCTATAGTGACAAACTATAAATAAATATTCAGCTAGTCAAATATTAAGTAGTTTTACCTATCATCATTTGTGGAGTGATACGTATTGATTATTACAAGTCAGTGAGTTCAACACTGTGCTAATGTGTTGTCTCCAACATAGGCTTGTGGGTAATGATCTGGTAGTCACCGCTTAGGTTCCAGTCCTGGCTCCATTGTCTAGCAGGCTGGACTTCAGTCTTCTAGGTTATGATATGACAGTCTTAACAGTACCTGACTCAAGGTGCTTCAAATTGATTAGGAATCATTCAAAGGGGCTAGAATAATGCCTTTCCTTGAGGTAGCACGCAGATGTTAGCTTGTGTTATTATTACTTAGATTTATGTTCAGGAACTACTCTCCCTACTATGCCATACCAATGAATGTGGGGACAGAAAGCATGTAGGGTAATGTTTAGTTGGAATTCATGTGTAGAATAATATTTAGTTTGTATTCATTATAGACCTGAGACATTCTCTTTCTCCTTACCATGTTCCCATAATAAAGGAGCAAAAGCAATCTTACTTTTGAGACAAAGACACCAAAGCCCAGAGCTGTCACTGCCGAAGAGCTAAAATTTGGGGAATTGCTTTGGAGACAAGCCCATAGAACCACTAAATGAAATTCCGAACTAATGACACTTCAATTCAGAAACCTTTGTAGTTTATTACAAATTAAGATATTGTCTTTCTGTAAATTTGCTATTTTCTTTTAACATCATCTCTCTTTGACTATTACATGGGTGTTGCATGGTAAAATCTGTGACTTAGTCTGTCTGTGCCAGCTGATGAAACTCTGTTCCATGTGCTGGAGTTGTACTCACGTACTGAGAATCTCAAAGACATTTCCTGTAGAGCCCTGGGTCCTGTGCCCATCTCTCCAGCTATCTGTTGGAAGATGTTACCCCTGGTATCAGATGATCCTATCATTTGTGCCATTTACCTCTAAGACACTGACCTCATAAGCACTCTACCAATTAACCCACCCCACCACTTCAACTAGCTCTCCCACAAGAAAATGCTGTGTTTGGAGATATGATGTCTCTTGTCAGAAGGAAAAACACAGATAAGCATAACATGATTAAACTTGTGGTAAGGGATTGAATCATTGACTTTACTGTTTTTCTTCAAGAGGATTTTTTTGGGGGATGTCTTCACATTCAATGGAGTCATTTGAATTATCTTTTTTTGTAGAAGAGCCTCAGGGTCATTGACTAACAAGCCCAGACAGTAGTATAGGCATCTGGTCAACCTGGAAATATTGACTTTTTACATTAAATTATCTGGAGGTGTTGGGGTTTTTAGGCAACCAAATACTAAAACTGGATATGAACTCTTGGTTTTCCCTGAAAGATCAGGTGACCACAGCTGGATCATCTATGTTCACTAACCTCAGCCTAGACTGCTCCCATTGGTCAATCAACCATCAGTTCCTTTTCAGAGTTAATGTCCTGTCATTTTTGGATTTGATTTCCGAGAATGGCTTGCTCATAACTTGATTCTAAACTTTACAGATCTAAATTGTTGTACTCAGGTGAACAGGAGAAATATACTTCTAGGGAGGCTACCTATGATCATTTTGGTACCAAGGAGGTAATTTTTTCTTTCACTATGTTATAATGATCACTATTTATTTTCATTCTAATAAGGCACTCTAGGATGACCATTGTGTCCAAACAAGCAGAAAGGCAGACCTAAACAACAAACAAACTGTAGGAAACATAACATACTTCTTGGTACCAAAGAAGCACTCAATTTCATATTACCAAGATGTGTGGATCACCCAATAGCCAAACTTACTTCCATCAAGTTCTTCTTCTTCACTGCCAAACCCAATCAGTAGCCACATGGCATGGCAACCATGTTCAGCAAGTACCTTGGTGCCCAGGGTTCCCAGAACTACAGCAAGATTCTACCAGAACTTTTCATGTTTTCTGAGCCAAACCAACAGGAAATGATTTTTTCCTGTTTTTTTTTTTTAATCCCACCAAAAGAATAAAAGATAAAATGCCAAACCTGACTTGGCAATGTACAGTACTATACAAGAGAAGAAGCATTATGGAAAAATAGGAATAAATCTACAGCCACTAGACCCAACTCCTCCTACTACTTCTACTCAGACATGCATGCATGAACACACACGCCCGCACACACACCACCACACCACACCACACCACACCACGCCACTCACTCCCTTCCTTTCTGCCACTTCTTGCCCTACTTTGGCCAATAGAGAATTATAACAGTGTTAATGTCAGCAAAAGTGAAATTAAAGCATTAGAACCATCTGGTTTTCCTCAGATGAGACAACATTTCAAGTTCTTGCCATTGAACTTCAGAGAAGGGCATTGCCTCTTAATTTCTGCCAAAGAAAACAAAACTCACCCCTCCTCAGGTCTTAATCTCATGCTAAACAAAACACTAACACTTTCCCCCAAACCCTAAAGATCAGGGTTAAATCTGTTTGTGATGATGATAAGTCTGAAATTTTAATTTTAAAAGACTTCCTAGTCAATAGTCAGCATCAGTGCTCCAAAAGTTGAGTGTGCCCATTCTAGATGGCATTAAGTCCCTTCCTTCATGGCACCTTCTGAGTCACACTCTAGAGGGCTTCAGTGCAGCGGTGTCTATATTATTGCAATCAGCTTCCCGTCAGGATCTCTTTCCCACAGAAGTACAAAGGGCTTCTGTTACTAAATCAGCTACTGCTAGATAGAAATAAGTATCAATAGAAAGATTATTTAAGATTATATCTGTGACATTAGAGACAGTCAGTTAAGGAAGGTAGGCAGTACTGTGTAGTTAAAAACAAGAGCGTTCCAGAGCATATTGCCAGTACCAGCTTGATTAAAACATAACTTCTTTGGACTTTCTTTGTCCTTACTATTAACAAATAAAATATTTGGAATGCGTATTTCCCAATAAGTCTTTAAAAGGTATAATTGCTGTTTTTAAACACATTTTAAAAACACCAATTATAATTATAATTTGTGCCTTTTACTATTAGTAGCTTCCACTCAGGGCTTGGGTTAAAATCTCCCCTACTAACTTGTTAGATATCCTCTGATATCTAACAAGAGCAAGACAGGCAGGCGGATCTCTGAGTTCGAGGCCAGACTGGTCTACAAGAGCTAGTTCCAGGACAGGCTCTAGAAACTACAGGGAAACCCTGTCTCGAAAAACCAAAAAAAAAAAAAAAAAAAAAAAAAAAACTTTTGAACTTTAAGATGGATAAATACCGGAAGTCCTTCCTATATCAGCTAGGTTAGGTTAGGACACATTGACTTAGAAACCATCCCCGCTTCTTCTTTCCTTTTATCCTTTCCCCTTCTCTTCTTCTTTCTTTAGGTCTTTCTGCCCTTTCTGCCCCACCTCTTCCCGGTAACAAGAAAGAAACTTGTAACCACACACAGAAACTGACGGCTAGAAAATGATAGACACATGGAGATATTGATCTGTATTGCCAAACCCAGCGAGAACATTTTCCGCACCTAAGTGGCAACTTTCCACAGTGTTTTAGAAGGAAATACTGTCAAGCTTCCAATAAGGTCTTCACCTGGATGCTACTGGCCAGGTATCAAGTACAAAAACACATAGGCTCTGGTCTTAGAAGACACTTTAAATCTACAAATTTTAAAAATCTTTATGAAAAATAGAATATTTCTCTTTTTCATACAGATTTTATTTATGAAACATTTTTTCTTTTCTTTTTCTAAATTGTTTTTATTGAGTGATATATTTTCCCTTACTTCCCTTCATTTCTCCCCCTCCTCTTCTACTCTCTCTCTCATGATCCCCAAGTTCTCAATTTACTCAGGAGATCTTGTCTTTTTCTACTTTCCATGTAGATTAGATCCATGTATGTTTCTCTTAGGGCCCTCATTGTTGTCTAGATTCTCTGGGGTTGTGAACTGTAGGCTGGTTTTCTTTGCTTTATATCTAAAAGCCACTTATTGGAGAGGCAGGAAAGAAGAGAAGAGGAAAACATCATAGCCACTTATGAGTACATATGATATTTGTCTTTCTGGGTCTGGGTTACCTCACTCAATATGATGTTTTCCAGATCTATCTATTTGCCCTCAAATTTCAAGATTATTTTTCTGTCTAGTACTCCATTGTGTAAAAGTACCACATCTTCTTTATCCAGTATTTAGTAAAGGGGCATTTAGGTTTTTTCCAGGTTCTGGCTATGACAAATATTGCTGCTATGAACAAAACTGAGCACATGTTCTTGTGGTATGATTGAGCATCCTTTGGGTATATACCTAAAAGTGGCATTGCTGAGTTTTGAGAAAGGTTGTTTCCTAATTTTCTGAGAAATCTCCATACTGATTTCCAAAGCAGCCGTATCAGTTTGCATTCCCATCAGCAATGCAGAAGTGTTCCCTTTACCCCACATCCTCTTCAGCATAAGCTGTCATCAATGTTTTTGATCTTGGTCATTCTTACAGGTTTAAGATGGAATCTCAGCATTGTTTTGCTTTGCATTTCTCTGATGACTAAGAATGTTGATCATTTCCTTAAGTGTCTTTCAGCAATTTTAGATTCCTCTGTTGAAAGTTCTGTTTAGGTGTGTACCCCACTTTTCTTATTGGATTATTTGTTTTTTTGATGACAAATTTCTTGAGTTCTTTGTATATTTGGAGATCATACCTCTGTCTGATGTGGGGTTGGTAAGGATCTTTTCTCATTTTGTAGGCTATCATTTTGTCTTATTGACATTGTCTTTTGTTTTACAAAAGCTTTTCAGTTTTAGGAGGTCCCATTTATTAATTGCTTCTCTCAGTGTCTGTGCTACTGGGGTTATATTTAGGAAGTGGTCTCCTGTGCCAATGCTTTCAAGTGTACTTCCCACTTTCTCTTCTATGAGGTTCCGTGTGGTTGGTTTTATGTTGAGCTCTTTGATCCACTTGGACTTGAGTTTCGTGCATGGTGATAGATAATGGATCTATTTTCATTCTTCTACATGTGAAACACAATTTTTTATGAAAAATAAAGCAAAAGTTACTCTTAGAGGGAATTTTCTCCTTTTTGACAATATATTTTAATATTATAAGCAAATTTTCCAGATTTTTTGTAAAATACCATTGTATTTATTTTTAGCTTCTTTATTGATTCATGGGGGAATTTCACATCATGCACCTCAATTCTGCTGACTTTCAGTCCCCCCACATCTTCCCCACATTCCTCCATAAAAGAAAAGTAAAAGAAAATCTACCCCAAACAAGGCAATCAAGTAGACAAACAAACAAAACAAACAAACAAAAACCTCTTCTCTTCTTTCCTGCTTCTCCAATACCTCTTCATTTTTTCCTGGTGGCATTGGGGGTCTCAGTGTGCCATAGTATACTACACTGTCCAATCAGCTTACTAGCAAATGTTCATTGCAACAAGTCACTGGTCTGGCTCATGGCCTCTGGTCTCTGATACACCATCATCACTGGATCCTCACTGGAACTCCTCTGGGATATCCTGTGCCTGCCCTAAGTCATGGAGATTCTTCAGGTATTGATCCTCAAGACCAGTCCCTTCATGAGCTCCAGCAGGTACCAGATGGGGTAGATGTTAGGGTGGGCCAACCGAAGACCCAGTTGTGAGCCTCAGTGGTAGCTGAGCTGGTTAGTCCAGGCCACTGGGACACCCACCTCAGGTGACGGGGTGGAGTCAGCTCCCCTCACTTGTGGTGAGGAGTGGGGTGATCTTTCCCATGAGGGTTGAGGCCAGCTCTATTGATAGACAAAAGAACATCCAATGAGAGACAAGGCCAGCTTTCTCTGGTCAGCAAAGGGCAGGCCGGCACAGCATGGCCTTCTCATTCACCACACATGCTTCCTATGGCCCGCGAGGTGACATGAGCCACAGACATCAACACAGACCTTAGCTGAAGTTGGACTCCGGACCCAGACATGGTCCTCGACAGTAGTCGGGTCTGTCGACTTATTGCCTTGCCTGTCAGTGAAAGCCACTCAGACTGGCATGAGCCTCAGCTGTTGAGGTTTATGTTAAGGTCCAGACCCCCTGAACCTCTCAGGATTCAGAAGGACCACTATAGCTGACAAAAACTGACTGGAAAGGTCTGAGGGTAACTAAATGAGCTCACATAAGTCTTTTCATCATGCCCCATTTATTACTTCTGTGCTTTCTCCAGTGCTCTCTTGGTGTCCACTTTCGATGTTCCTCACTGTTCCTCGTTTCCTTTCAGTGTTCACTCCTGATATTCCAGTTTATGCACCCACACAGACATAGTTAGCAATTCCATAGGCAATAACAATGCTACCAAGCATGCATGTTTTAGGGCTAACAAGATGGATGGAGGATGACAACCTAGGCACCTTATGTCCCAGAAGGGGCGTGACTGTGAAGCTCCCCTGTGGATACCAGGAGGATTAGGATGGGGCTTTAAATCAGTACAGAATCCTAAGAAGAGAAAAAAACGTGTGTTAACTACATTTGTGTGGTTAGTTAAGCTAGAGTTCGTAACTGGTAAATGTAGAAAAGGAGGGAGGGAACAAACACTATAGTGTTGTGTACTCTCAAAGCACTTCCAGCAGTGACTGGGAACATAGCATTTGTGGTAACCATGACAATCAGCATTGCCTTGTGGGAAGAGAGTGGATGGCACTTGGCCCCCAGACCAACATGGTGCTGTGGGGATGCTGTATCCTCTAGCACCCAGGTGAGAAGGAATTCCTTTCTTTGGGGTTAGTTTAGGGACCCAAGTTTTATTTTTTCTTGTATATTTTATGGGTAAAGGTACAAACAGTTAATTTCCTAGACTAAGACCTTGTGTCAAATGAAAGGTGATGGTAAATACAGAATATTAATAGATTGTTAGGGCAGAGCAAAGACCAGTGGGTTACACCTTCCTGAGTCTAAAGAATTCAGGGCCACCCAGACCTGTTTATCAGTAAGCGCAGCAGACATGCTGGCTCCCCTGCTCAATGCCCGTCCCTATTGAGATTCTTATGTGACTACATATTTGGAAGGCTCATTTCTTTGTCAAAAGTCCTGTCGGTAAGGATAATTGTGGGGGACTTTACGTAGATTTGACCATGAGAACAAGGGTTTGGCTGAGTGAATGCTTCACACCAGGGCCCCACAGTGTGGGGAAAATCCATCCAGTTGCCAGTACAGGAAAATTCATGTTTAAGGAATGATTTATACATTGCTGGGATGTTTGGTGAATTAACCATTATGGAAGTGGGGAAAGCCATGGCCTCAAAAGATGTCTACAGAATTGACAGCGACTATTCAAAAGACAGGTGCTCCCAAAGCTTCACAAATCAGGGTTCTCACTGGAATACACTCCCATGAGTTTGTCTAGTGACCTGTTAGCTGTGCTTTTTCTGTATACTGTTGTGACTCACAGCACTAAGCAGCAGTGTGACCCTCAGACATCAACATGGTCAAAGGCCCTGGGCATCTGAATAGCCTTCAATGGTAACAGAGCCTCGAAAATCAACACATGCCCTGATGGTAGTAGGGCCACAGACTCAGACATCCCCCAGCCTCAGCCCTGGCACAGATGTGACCATGGCACCAGGAAGTAGTTTGTGCCACTCAGGTCTGTATGGCCCCGGCTGCAGCATGGCCCTTGGGCACCAACATGGTCCCAGGAGGCTGATTAGACCCCTGGCAACCACACAGTCTTAGGTTGGACAGAAGCTGCTGACGTTGACTCAGACCCTGGCTGCTGTAGGCCCACAGACCCAGGCATGGCTCTTGGCAGCAGCCCGATCCGAACATCACCATGGCCCCGGGTAGCAAGTGTACCTCCTACATCAGCCTACTGATCACCCTTCACCATGGCCCCAGGTGGTAAGCCTACTCCTTACCGCCTGCATTTCATGTCTGCCTCTTTTCATAGCACATGAACCATTCTGCTTCTCTTTCTCTTCCATTTCTCCACCACCATTTGCTCACCATAATGGGGTCCACCTATCCATTGGGCATGTTGTGGATATCTTCCTGTGAGCCCAGGTGTTTGGGGGCCCTGGATGGCTAGCCCCAGCCTAAGCAGAATAAAATGAAATTTTCCTGATTTTACAAACAATTTGTGTGTACTAAAAATGACTATAAAGGTAAAAAAATAATATGCTGAAAGAAAATTAAAGTTTAATGTCTCCAGGGTTCTGGGCTTCTTCGCTGCAAACTGCAGTGAACATATACTCGTGCTGTCTACGTTGTTAAATATTCACATGTTTTGAGTAGCTACGGTCATTCTGGGTTACAGTTCTCAGGAATTAAATAGTGATACAACCCTTTACCTCTCTTGGAACATCTCATGAAGTAAGTCTTATTGACACAATAGCGCTGAAGGGGAGGAGTGTTGCCAAAGTGTGAGCCTGGGGGACTTTCTGCGCCAGTTGATCTGGCAGTTTAGACTCCATTGCAATAGGTAATGGGATTATAATTACCACGCATTGTGATTTTCCATGCTTCCAGGACAAATACGATGCTACCTGCACCTCTTCCGAGAAGAGTTCCTCCATCAACATTACACTCATAGTCTTCTTGCAACTCTCCTCAGAGATTTCAGATCTTTTTTGAGATAGTTTATTAATAATTTTGCAGCTACTGTAACCACATTCAAGTCCTGGTGGATAACATTTGAAATCAAGCATGTGCCAGACATAGAAAGAGTAGAGAAAAATCTTTTTACCTGTAACACATAAGAATAAAGGAACTGTTTCCAAAGCAACACATCTATGAAAAAAATAAGCCAAGGGGATTTTATTGGGTGTGTGTGCGATACTTATTCATATAGGCAAACACTTTGGGGGCAGGCACATTCTGGACACACTCAGTGAAGAAGTATATTCATGAAAATACTCAATTTAAGGTCACTGCCCAGGAAGTGTTGATGGTGGAATGGTGGACACATCTGGGGCGGTTCCTAGCTCAAGGTCATAAGGTCTTGTTCCAAAGGTTAACATGGTGAGGAGAATACATTTGAGCATGCTCGAATTGTATCTTTAGATGGCCAATAGTAAAGTCTCTGGGAATCCTTAGTTTTAATTTTAAGAGTTTGCCACTAAAGATGCCTGCCTTGCTTTGTAGCTGGTAATACAACCTTGTAGGTGTCAGGGCATCTCATGTTTAGGCAGTCAAAAGATGTTTCCATCTCTGGTCTACCCAGGATGCATTTTAAAAACATATAGAAGTCTATTTTACATGAAAGTGCTTAATCCTAACTTACGCTGATGGTGCAGGGGTATGATGGCCCATGTCTTCATTGGGTTGGTATGCCATGGTTCTTTATTTATAAATTGCTAGGGAAATGTCATGTGTGTGATTGGTGTTGCCATCACCTTAGCACACAGCACTGTACCTGAAAGGACAAATGAAGGTAGTGGTGTAACTCAGTGGTAGAGCACTCGACTATCACGCACAAGGCTCTGGGATCAGTTCCCAGTAGGACACTGTTAAATAGTGCTTGGACAGATATGCATTGGTGAATATGCATTGATAAGGAGAGGACCACTCACTTTTATCACCATATACTCCCAAGCCAAGCTTTGGTTTCATCTTAGGAACCAGTCTAAAGGTCTATCAAAGAAACAATGTAAAATGGGGCATAGGAAGTAACCTAGGAGAAAAAAATACTCACCCTACTGTCAAAGTAGAGTTGGGCTAGGATTTGCGGTCAGTAATTCAACTCATTCAGTCCCCACATCTGTCCCAAAGCATCTGTTTCCTTTTCTCTTTGTTCATGAAACAAATGGTATCACGGATGCGGCATTTGACAGTAGCTTAAGTATCACGAGGAGTACACAACTTTGATCACATTTTGTATATGTCAGACAGAAGGGAATTTAGACCTCTGCTCTACCTCTTACGAATTTATTACATTGGGCAAGAATTCTTCTCCGTACCTCTGCCTTGTAGTTTCCTCATCTGTAAGATATATCCTTGGGGTTGTGGTGAGAGTCAGCTACTATAGTAGTTTCTGGATAACATAAATGGTACAAAAAAAGTCAGATGTTAACCTCAGAAAGGTAGACACCAGCGAAGGGCAAGAAATTAAATACAAAATGAGGTGGAAAGTGCCGCACACACTAGAGGGGGAACGTGGGTAAAAGTGAAAAGAGCTGAAAATCAGTTTCATGCAAAGGAATCTTAGTTGTGTTATGCAGGGAATGTATGATGAGCACAGGCAGAGGGTTCATTGAGAAAAGTGCACTTGAGGGCTTAGGAGTTGATACAGTGAGGTGTGAATGTGAAGCCAGCATGGAGAAGGATTCCCTATACAGCTCATGATTTTGGGCATTCATTCATTCTACAAGTGTTTACCAAGTGCTTAATATATTTGTAGGCATCACTGTTTGGTGATACAATTATAAGCAAAACATGGTTCATTCCCATCTGTAGTCTTATAGAAATAAACATCCAGCCATATGAGAAGCAAAAGCCACTTGTTATGAGCTTGCCGGGGAGACTGAGGCAGGACTATCAGTCACTATTACAACCTATAAGTCTGGAAAAGTGGGAAATTCAAACTGGGAAAAGGGGACAGTGTTAAGTGTTGCTGACTGGACGCTGCTGGCATGGAGAGACTGAATTGGCTGAGATACTGGAGTTAGGCACCTGTGTGATTGATTAGGGGAAAATATTAGATTTTCTCTGACTGTTCTTCAGAGACAAAAATTGTGGAATCTTTCCATTATTAATCAAGTGTTGGCCATTTAGGGCAACTGCCTTGAAAGTTGTTGCCTGGCCTCCTATACTGTCACTACAGATTGAAATTTGCCATCCCACAAGTTTAACTTTTATAGGCTGGCTTCCTGGATAGTTTATTATAGATAAAGATTAATTTCCTTAGAATGCTGCCATGCTGTCAGGGTTCCATAAATAGACACGGATATCTTTTGTATATATGACTATTCTCTGTCCCATATCAGGGTTTCAAAAGGTTATGGGGAACATGTGCAGAATAAAAACGATTAGATCATTATGGTAAGTCTGGCAGTTGGACTAGGGAAATCATCAGATATTATAGCCAGGGAGAGAAGGTCTGAGGATCTGGAAACTATGCAGTTCTCTAAAGATGAGATGAGGCAAGCCTTTGGGAAGCAGAAGAAAGAACAGATCAGGGTATGGACTGTTCTTTCTGGCCCTGTGAGCTAGACAGCTCTGTGATGGGTTGACAGAGATGAAGGAGCAGTGTGGCCAGCCATGGGGAAGAGAGCATAATAAGAGGAATGAAGACCTGAAAAAATCTGGGTCAGGCAGAACTTTGTAAGCCATGATGGAGATGCAGTACAGGAGAAAAGCGCTTCAGCAGAGTCGTTGTGTAGTCCTCTTTGCTGGTCTTCTAGTTGCTCTGGAAGTGTCTCTTGGTGATACAACCGAGTGCAAGTCTTGGTCTCGTGGAAACTCCAGGAAGCAGTCAGGCAAAGGTTGAGTAGCCATTTGGGAATAAAGCATCTCCCACCTGATTACTTAGGTTTCTACTTCATGGAGAAAATGTAAAGGCTGAGGAAAGAGTTCCCAGATTCCACAACTATCAGCATCTTCACCTGCATGCCATGCCTTTCCTCCCCCTACAACTCCAGGGTGGTCTATGCTCTGCCTGAGCTCAGTACCCCACTCTGGGTTTCAGACTTTCCCACTGAGTTAGAGATATTGTGCTAACAACCTTTTTCTTTCAACACTGCATGGCTCTTGTCAACAACAAATTTACTACTTGTGTTTCCATCATCAGAGAATTTTGCAAAACAAATCATAATACTTTTGCTTCCTTCTCTTCACTCAGATTTCCCCACCTGTCTGTGCACTTTCTTGCCTTCACTTTCAAGGAAGTAGTCTCTTGTTGATGATGGTAATCACTTTCTTGCAGTTTTCTTAGTGTAAATAAAGTATGATGTGTAAACAAGATTCATCTTCTAAAGCATACATTTCCATACATTTTGGAAAATGCCTTGTTGTGTAGCTATCATGATTGTTAAACTGGTAACACCCCACCACCTCAAAGAGTCCCTTTGGGACTCTATCCATCAGTCTTCCTCTTACACCCAAGTAATCACATAGTTGATATCTACAGTGTATGTTTTTGTCTCTTCCCAAATGTCATACAACTGGATTCATGCATTGCCAGCTTGTTCCTTCGTATCGCTGAGCTGCATCTAGGAATGGGTATCTATAATAAGTATTTTGGCTGTATTTTGCAAGCATGAATAAGTGAGCATGAAGAAAACACACACAAATATTTGAAGGGTTTATATCACAGTAAGAGGTTTTTGCATGAGTCAACATCACAAAAAATGTTTTACTTTGGAACTTGTGTGTTTTAAATTTGATACTAATGTCTATAATCCCCTCCAAGTTTAATTGTTTGAATATGGTATAAGGTGAATGAGGGTCAATGCTTTTCTGTGTGGATATTCAGCAGTTGCTGCCCACTGTGATGAAAATTCTACTCTTTTCTCTCAAATTACTTTGGTATCTTTTTTCAAAATCAATTTCCATATAATTTTAAAAATATATAATTTTAAAAAATCATTTTTTTCTCTATGCCACAAAGAAAATAAAAATTTGCGTGTGTGTTCTTATGTTCTATTTTCTCTGTATTATGAACACACGGCAAGGCACGTAGCATAGATCTGTAATCTCAATACTTGAGAAGGGTAGGCAGGAGAATCAAGAGTTCAAAATCATCCTTGGCTATGATTAACCTGACCCTGTTTCAAAACAACAATTACAAGAATTACTATAATTCTTATAACATATTTATTTAGTGTGTGTGTGTGTGTGTGTGTGTGTGTGTGTGTGTGCGCGCGCGCGAAAGTCAGAGGATAACTTGTGTGAATTAGTTCTTTCCTTCTAGTATATAACAAACTTCATGGTCTCAAACTCAGATCATCAGGCTTAGCGGCAAGCATCCTTACCCGCTGAGCTGCCTCACCAGCCCTAATTCCTACAATTTATAGTAGACTATGACACTCACTCAGGTAATGCAAAGTCCTCTGGATTTTTATTTTTAAGTTTTCATTGCGGCCATATAGATCTTTCATTATTCACTCTAAACTTTGGAATTTGATTGTCATTCTGTATAAAAAACAGCCTATCTCACTAGGATTGTACCAAACCTATAGATGAAATAAGACAGAATTAGTATCATAGTAGTCGCCAGCCTTCAAACTGCTGAGCTTAGTAGAGTTCTGTTTTTATTTAGTATTATATCCTAAAGTGTTTTAAGATTTGCAGCACGAAAGTCTGGTACATAGCTTGTTCAAAGCAGCTCCAAGTATTTCACAGTTTTGATACTATCACAAATACTATTGTTCGTCCACTTTAATTTTAACTTCTTTTCTGGCATAGAAAAAAATTGATTTTTAAAGTTACTTTAAAATTGTGGGTGTCTTTGTGTCTCTGTGGCTATGTGCATGTGAGTACCGGCGCTCACAGGGTGCAGAAGAAGAGGGCATCAGATCCCCTGGAGCCAGGCGTACAGGAGACACCTTCAGTGAGCTCTGGGAACTGAGCCTAGGTTACAGCAGCAAGTGCTCCTACCTCTGAGCCATTCCCATTGACTTTTATGCATTGACTTACCTTACAATCTTATTAAACTCACTTATGAATCCTATTAGTATTGTAAAATAAATTCTTCAGGGTTTTCTCTATGCATAATCACATTGTCTCTTGGTGTTTCTCTTTTGTGTCAAATAAAGTTATTAGCATTTACTCTAATTTCATTTGAATATTTTAAATTATAATATCTATTGTGGGTTTTGAGAAATAACACCAAAAGCACAAACAGTAGAAGAAATCATAAACAATACTAAATTTCATTGAAGCTAAACATGCCTGTGCTTTAAAGGACACTACTAAGAAGGTACAGAGATAATCAACCAGAAGAAAGTGTTTTCAGGTCACAGGACTAAGGGATGTGTACATATATATTAATTCCTGCAACTCAAACTTAACTGCATTTCATTTGTACTTTAAAAAATAAATCTTGCCTGGAGATGAGAGAATAAAACAGCCCCACTGGTCAGCCTTACAGACCAGGCAGAGGTAACACATACCTTTAAACCCAGTAGTCACACTAGTTGCCATAGAAACTGGGTGGTTCTTGCCTTTAATCTCAGCCCTAGAGAAGATTATAAAACAGGAGGAGACAGCTCTCAGGCATAGTCTCATTCTGAGATTACTGGAGGCAGGATTGCCATTTCGGACTGAGGTCAAGGTAAGAGCCAGTGGCCTGCTGTTTTGTTTTTCTGACCTTCAGGTTGAACCCCAATTTCTCTCTGTGTTTTTATTAATCCTGCTTCACTTAACAAGGTGAATAACCAGAGTAAGAAATGGCAACAGAGAAAAAGGCAACACTGATATGTCTGGACAACTGGAAAGGGAAAAGTCACCCTTTGTGCTATGAGAGAGAAAGATACATTTCATGGGATGTTTGAGCTCTAGCATCCTGTATGTTGATCCCATTAATTCTCATTTCCCATCGTTTCCCAATAGAGGACGCCACTCTTCAAGACTGTCTTTCTATTGGAAACTTGCCTGGTTCTCTCTCACCATGAGACTTTCATGTAATGTGCTCTGTGCCCAAAGGACTCACGTATGTCACGCCTATTCTTTATAGCTAATTAAATTCCCAGTTTCTGTTTCAATGCAAATCTTTGATTATAGTCTCCAATCTATAAAAAAAAATCTATTGTAATGCTAAAATAAAGTCTTTCTATTTTCTTAAATTAGGGGTCCTCTCTTCTCCCTAAATAGATCACACACATTTAGAGTCAAGAATTGTGCTTTATTCCCTATTGCTATCACTATGCATCCTGGCATACACATTTTGACCATATACTAGCTAGCTGCCCATTGCTAGCTTAAGTATTCAAAGTGTACTTAAGGAAAACGTGCAACATTGACCTCTGTCTTCACACACACACACACACACACACACACACACACACACACGAGCACACATAGCCCTTCATAAGCTCTGCCTTTCTGTTCACTTCCTTCCTTCCTCTGTTCTGGCCTTTCCTCATTCCACCCAGCAGCTCTTCCTTAACATTCTGGGCATATTGCTCCAGCTCTTCCCTCTGGCTAAACAGTCCTCTGGCTGTTGAATGCACTCAGTCATCTGCCATGGATTCCCCTGAATGTGACTACCGGTTCTCAGCCTAAAACACTGAATTCATTCCTTCTACTTCTTTCTAGCTTCATCTAACTCCCTACCACACAGACGCTACTTTCTCTTTGAGTCCAGTTCTGCGGCCTGTCACCGATATATGTGTTCCATGAGAGCATAATAAAATGATGTTACTGACAAAAGGGGGAAAGACAGGGCTTGAGAATTGGCCCTGTGGTTAAGAACTCTTATTTTTTTTCCCTTCAGACTTTTTAGGTTGAGTTCCCAGCATCCACACTGGGAGACTGAGAGACTCATAATTATCTCTAATTCCAGCTCTGGGGGGATCTGATGCCCTCTTCTGGCCTGCACAGATAACTACACACATGTCTCTCACACACACACATCACACACATATACTACACATACTTGTGCACACGCACACATGTGCATACACACACACACACACAAACACAAAAGAATACACTTTTCTAAAAAAGGGAAAGGCCATGGTGTACAGAATTTCACAACTAAACAGACAACTCGCCATGTTTAGAGAGTTTATTATTTACACAGTGAAAAAAAGCCAAACATCACCCTGGGTGATCCTTGTCCAAAAGAGACAATGCCAGGGCCTAGAGTGATGGCCAACCATTAAGAGCTCTGGGTCTTCTCAGAGCCCCAGAGCATGTGAGGATGTAGAGATGTGCTAGGACCATCTCCCATTGCCTGCCACAACTCACATGGCGGTCATCAGACCCCTTTGGTTCGCTGTTGTCACTTTTTTTAAGAAAAAACAATAATTTATTTGATTTGATATATATGCATTTCACCTGTATGTGTCTATGTAACACATGTGTGCCTTGTGCCCCTGGAGGCCAGAAAAGGGTATTGGATCCCCTAGAGCTGTAGTTACAGAAAACTGTAGGCTGCCATGTGGGTGGTGAGAATCTCAGAGTAACTCTAATCAAACAAGTGGAAGACCTGTATGACAAAACCTTAAATCTTTGAAGAAAGAGATTGAAGAAGACACCAGAAAATGGAAAGATCTCCCGTGCTCTTGGGTAGGTAGAATTAACACAATAAAAATGGCAATCTTACCAAAAGCAATCTACAAATTCAATTTAATGCCCATCAAAATCCCAGCAAAATTATTCACAAACCTCAAAAAAACAGTACTCATCTTCATATAGAAAAGCAAAATACCCAGGATAGCCAAAACAATCCTGTACAACAAAGGAACTTCTGTAAAGCAAAAGACACGGTCAACAAAACACTATGACAGCCTATAGAATGGGTAAAGATCTTTACCAACCCCACATCAGAGAGCTGATCTCCAAAATATACAAAGAACTCAAGAAATTGGCCATCAAAAGGACAAATAATCCAATAAAAAAAGTGGAGTACAGACCTAAACATAGAACTCTCCACAGAGGAATGTAAAATGGCTGAAAGACACTTAAGGAAATGTTCAACATCCTTAGTTATCAGAGAAATGCAAATCAAAACAACACTGGGATTCCATCTTCCAACTGTAAGAATGGCCAAGATCAAAAACACTGAAGACAACTTATGCTGAAGAGGTTGTGGGTTAAAGGGAACACTTCTGCATTGCTGGTGGGAGTGCAAACTGGTACAGCTGTTTTGGAAATCAGTATGGAGATTTCTCAGAAAATTAGGAAACAACCTTCCTCAAGACTCAGCAATGCCACTTTGGGGTATATACCCAAAGTATGTTCAATCATACCACAAGAACATGTGCTCAGTTTTGTTCATAGCAGCAATATTTGTCATAGCCAGAACCTGGAAGCAACCTAAATGCCCCTCGATCAAAGAATGGATATGGAAAATGTGGTACATTTACACAATGGAGTACTACACAGCAGAAAAAATAATGATATCTTGAAATTTGCAGGCAAATGGATGTATCTAGAAAACATTATATTGAGTGAGATAACCCAGAGCCAGAAAGACAAATATCATATGTACTCACTCATAACACTCATAAGTGGCTTTTAGACATAAGGCAAAGAAAACCAGCCTACAATTCACAATTCCAGACAACCTAGACAACAAAGAGGCCCCTAAGAGAGACATACATGGATCTCATCTACATGAGAAGTAGAAAAAGACAAGATCTCCTGAGTAAATTGGGAGCATGGGACCATAGTGGTGGGTTTAAGGTGAGGGGAGAAGGGAGGAGAGCAGAGAAAAATGTATAGCTCAATAAAATCAATAAAAAAAGAACATTTTGGGAGAAGCAATGTGGTTTCCAGCAAGAAGCATGTGCTGTACAGTTAGACTTTCTTGTAATTAGGTGATAATTGTGGTTTGTCCCCACAGTGGCTGGATATAGGCATGACCAAATAGCTACTGCACCCATGCAGGTATAATTTATACAAACCTCAAATCTTCTATTTTAACATTCCTTGCAGTGTTTGTCTTTGTTCTGCTTGCTTTCCACCCCAGTGCTGGGAACCTGACCATCACTGTGTCTATTAAGTTATAGTGCTAGTGGAACCATTGTCCCCAAAGAATGGAGAAAACATCAGCTCTAACGAACTTAGTATTCTAATGTCAGCTCTCTCTTCCCCTTAAGTAGAAGCACATAATAAGGATATCTAATGCTGAGCTGTGTGAATTGACTTATTCCTTATAGTAACTTCATAAGCCAGGTATGAACAGCCTCACTTTAAAAATAAAACAACTGAAGCTCAAAGAAAGGTAACGGTTACTTGGCCAAGGTTATAAATGAGGCCAGAGCTGACCACTCTCATAGCAGTGAAACAATTTATACTCTAGGATGAAAACATGAATACGTTTCCACTTAGGAAATAAGCACACTGATAGCCTTAGTTCCAGTACCCATCAAGTGGCCTCGTCATGGTTTCCTTAATCATTTCTTATACTTTAGGATAGTTAGGTTATTTTGCATTTTTCACTTTCATAAATAAGAGGAGATAAATATTATATGCAAAGTATTTTTCTATGGGTGGGACTAATTTCCTGAAGTTCAGATGCAAGGGCAGAGGCAAAGACACTCAGTTGGCTAGGAATCTTGGCTCCTAGTGGTTTCCACACTGTTCTATATTCTGCCAATAGCCAGAAGTCTCCAGGACCATCCCTGGATGTTCTGATCCAGTAGATACAGCCAGTTTCCAGGAAATTTCTAGTGACTCTAAGGTCTAGTCAAGTGTCTGGACTAGTCAAGTGTGCTCCTTTATAAGCTCATACTCTGGGATTTTTTTAAAACATTACTCTCTCTCTCTCTCTCTCTCTCTCTCTCTCTCTCTCTCTCTCTCTCTCTGTGTGTGTGTGTGTGTGTGTGTGTGTGTGTGTGTATGAGAACACACTATGGTGGACATCTGCAAGACTTAGTTCTCTCCTTCCATCATGGAGATTCTGGAGATGAAACTCAAGTTGCCAGACTTGACTGCAGGTATCTTCATCTACTGAGCTATCACACCACCTACATCTAGGATGCTTAATGTGTTTCTCTTTAGTACTACCTTCAAGAGAAGTCAGGAATAAGGCCTCTACCTGAATAAAAGTAGACACTAATTCTAATTCATTCTACAAACTAATAAATTATATGAGGGAATGGATTCAGAGCTAAACACAAAGTGCTCTACATGAAAAATACCAACTTTTGAATTATACACATTAGAATGCGATTTGAGAGAGAGCTTACAAGAAAACAAGAAGATAACTTCCATGTAGTTACCCAAGTGGATTAACCTGGTGGAGAGCAGCTGAGCTGTGGGAAAGCTACTTCATACATGATGGTCCCTGTTGGTTGAGGAGGTGACAATGTTGGGAAATGGAATGTCAGATGTGCCAGAAAGTGTTCCAGGCAGAAGAAAATGCAAACTTGCAATGTTTGAACAACAACGACAGAAGTAAAGTCAGCATGGGTGGAGTGCAGCTGGGGGAAAGCAAAGGCACAGAGGAACTTAGATGTGGGGGAAGAAAATCACACAACTCAAACTTGTTGGTCTTGGACAGGAATGACTGTTGTTATAGCCCAGATACCATAGAAGGGCTGTAAGCAGGGAAGTGGCAAGCTGTGGCACACATTACAAGACAATCACTGATGTTCTTGGATGTAAAGGGGCTTTAGAAGAAAGGGAATGGTGGAGAGACTTAGGAATTCCATGCAGGAGATGATAATGTTCACCTAGAGTCATGGTGATAGAGATGAAGTAGAGTAAATGGACTCCAGCTACATCTGGAGAAGACTCCACATAGCGTGAGCCAAGAGAAGCTCCTATAGTGAAACACCCAAAGCAACTACCTTAGAAAGAAAATGGTTTAGTTATGTCATGGTTTTGGAGACCATCATCCAGTGGAATTACTGCTTTAGCATTCTAGGGAGGTGCAAAGTGTACCATTTGTTTTATGAGCCAGAAGACAATGGGCTGGAGTCCTATAGTCCCCTTTGGAGACATGTGCCCAGTACATTACAATAGGGCTTCCTGCTTAATCTGATTCCATCCTTAAAAGGTTCACAATGTCTCCCTATAGTGAACCCAGCAACCAAGCCAACATATGCACCTTAAGAGGGTTGCCACTATTATTTGAACCATAGAAACTAAATGTATTGCCCCTCGATATGGTTTGGATATGAAATGCCCTCAAAGGGTCACAAGTGGAAGGCTTGACACCCAGAGGGAGATCCAATCATTGAGAGGTAACTGGATCACAAAGGCTCTGACTTAGATCCACTTGGAATGGAGCTTGTGGAGGCTGTGGAAGTTGATGCCTGATAGGAGGAGGTGGGTCACTGGGGTGTATTTCTGGTTACCTCTACTGCTGTCTCTCCTTTTCTTCTCCCTCTTCCTTCTCTTTTTTCTTCCTCTTCTTCCCCCCTTCTTCCTCTTCCCTCTTCTTCTTCCCTCTTTCTCTCATTGTCCATCTTTCTCCTATCTCTTCTCCTCGTCTTCCCTTTCCTCTGCCCTCATTTCTGCTTTCTGGGATCCTGAGATCACTTAAAACAAAACAAAACAAAACAAAACAAAAATCATACCTTGAGTCTAAATCAGAGACTGTGTTTGTTAATCTTCATTGTTAAGCAGGCTGGGTATAGAACCACTGTGGAAATCCCTCTGGGTGCACCTTTAAGATTATCTCTGGAGAGGTTGAACTAAGGAGAAAAGACCCACCATGAGTGTGCACGGCACCATCCCGTGTGCTGGGGAACCAGACTGAGTAAGGAGAAAGCAAGCTGAGCAGCCCTCTGCTTCTTGTTTACACATGCCACATGACCACCTGCTTCCTGATCCAGCAGCCATGGCTTCCCTACCGTGACAAACTACACCCTTAAACTATATGCTGAAAGAAATGTCCTGCCTTAAGTTGCTTTTTGTCAGGGATTTTGACACCACAGGAAGAAAAGCAACCAACACAGCCATAGCCATGGGTCCACATCCCTCCTGCATGCAACAAGGACTGCACTGTACTGAGTAGGTGGCAGATTCTGTAGGCACACTGCTTAAGTTTAGATTTGAAACCTTGAACCTTGATGAACATAACTCTCTGAGCTTTGATGCAGAGCTTGGAGGAACAGACTTGTTGTGGGTCTGACATTTAAAAATCTGTGAGTTGATGTAGGTAATGCACACGGTGTCTCGACTCAGCCATTGATATTCCACCCTCTCTGCAGAAATTGACAAAATGGTGGCATTTCCTCTTCCTGTTGCCGAGATACCGCTGCTGATGGAAGGCTATTCAAATTGACAGTCCGTGAGCAAAGCGAGTCTGCGCAGACCTGCCGCCCAATCTCCTTGTGATCCTGGGCAGGTCACCAGCTCTGAAAAATACAGGATATGACTCTAAAGAGTTAAATGAAATGCATTCAGGCCACTCTTTTCTTTCCAGGAGGGCTCAAATCTGTGCCCAGGAGAGAAACGCGAGGTCCACTCTAGGGTGCTGTTCAGTGCTTCCTATCTCACTTGATGTCTTCCCTCTTGCCCAGTTCATCACAGGGTGCTGGGGCGGGGACGCAGGAGGAACTGAGCAGGGGCTTTCTGCTGAATGTGAGTACTGTAGCCATGGCTGCCCTTAACCCTTCTCTCTGCAGGGAGGACAGTGAGGCCCAAGGACAGGAAAGGGTCTGTCTGTCTGTCCACTGAGGCTGCTGAGCTGGGCTGAGATGCTTTCCCTATAATTCTGTTTGTCACAGCCAGCTTCTTCTCTAACCAAGTAAGATGTCAGGGGCATCAATAAGGCTCAGAGTCTGGACCTGGCATGTAAGAAGCCTTGTTTAACACTGAGCCACCAAGCACAGGTCCTTGTCATTTCAGCTTGCAAGGAGGCCAGTACCCAAGAAACAGAGAGCCGCACTTTCTCCCTGTCCCAGTCAAGGCTGGTTGTGTGATTTTGCAGAAACTACCTAACTCTTCCATAGCTTTCTCCTCTCCCTCCCCCTTCTTCCCTTCCGCCCCCTCAACCCCCCTCCCGCCTCCCCAGGTACTCTTAAAAACCTTCTGACCTCTGTTTCCCAAGCTATTTCTGCAAAGGCGACAACACTTTGCTCCTCTTAACAGCAGCCACCGGTGGTATTAGCCAGCTGTTGCCTCCTCATGGATTCCTTCAGATTTTAGCTCTGCTCAAAGAGGGGGAATGCTCAGCTTGGGTTATTTCTTTCCCTGGGAACTAGTTCCTGCTTAGGAACTAGTTGGGTGTGGCATGTACCTGTGCCCCTAGCACTCGGAAAACTGAGGCAGAAGGACTGCAACTTGGAGGCTACCATGGACTACATAAGGAATTTCAGACCTGCTGGGGCTATATATTGAGAGCCTGTCTAAAAATCAAGAAAAGGATAGAAACCCACGCCTATGAATTCTAAGCCCAATGCCTGTATTGGAGCCGACCAGAAAGCAAGCACCTGCCGCCCTCGTCAATGGGCCCATTATGCATGGCTTGCTCTACAGGGGAACACTGTGTCTCTGAGGGCCTGGCTGTAACTGGTCCTACCTGTTTCCAGTCAGTACATTCTGTTTGCTGGATGGATGAAGGCAGAGCAGCACGCACTACCACCTCATCATCGTAAATGCCATTTCGGGTTAATGATTACCGTGCACAGTCCTCCTGCAGTCCAACTGCACACATAGCGTGCCCTTCCCATGCCGCCTGGCAGGCAGCGCATAAAGGGTGCCATTGTGTGTGCCGGGGGAGAAAGGGGGAGGATCCTGCAGGTGCCAAGTGTGGTCTCATGGCTCATGGGCTCAGGCGAGGGGAGGTGAGGATACTGTGCACATATTTTCTTGTTTTATAAGATAATCTATTTACATTCACTATTGACACTGGGGCACTGTTACTGGAGCTGGAATTCATGCCATTCAATAAAATACCCTATCAGCCTAACCTGACATTACAGAACATCAACCAGGTCCCACAACCGCCGTTCCTGCCTCTGGCTAGAACTGGCTCTCTCATACCTAGGGCCATCCTCCTCTTGCTGGGGCGTGGCGCAGGCCTGTCTGCAGATTTACCGGTTGGGGTGTCTCTAACCGCCCGCCCCAGATGGCTGAAGTTAATGGCTCTCAGGCCCCAACCAGCCCCTTTCTGCCTTCCGGAGACAAGGCAGGAATGTTCCCCTCCTGAGGTCTCAGTTTACAGGCCTTTCACATCGATAATTAAGCAAGGTTTGCCACCTGCACTCCTCTTCAGAGGCACTTCCAAAGACAGTCCTGACGATGCCTTTAATCAGCCCAGCTGTGGCGCCACCTGCTTCTAGCGCCGCCTCCATACAGAGGGGATTGCTCAGGGCTAGACGGTTATGACCTTGGCTGCGGCTGTGGGTCAGTGGAACCAGCAGAATAACTTCACAAGAGCCAGGAGACCCTCTTCTCTTGGGAGGACTAAAAACCCTTGGCGCCTGATATGCCACGTGTATAGCATTCATTATCTTTGCCTTCACGGCAGTTGCCGCTGGGGAATCCAGATAATTCTGGGATGGTGCTAACAGAAGTCACCAGCATTGGCCTGTGGGTGGGTTTATCTGACTGGGAAAGGCAGCCATGGCAACCCTGCGTGTTGGCCATGAAAGAGCCACTCTGGACATGCTGAAGGGGGGTGGGGGCAAGAGACGGAGGAAGACTGACCCTGACTGAACAAGGGATTGTGGCCTCAAAGCCACCACAGTAGTGTTTTCTGGGTGGTCCAAGTTAAAGATTCTTTCTTCCTGTTTTTTAAAAGGAAAAAAAAACCACAATAAAAATAGTCGTTCATGCATATGGATTCCTAATGATTCTAGTGTATCATTTCAAACTTCCTGTTGTGGTGCAGGTGAAACTGACTTCCCTCTTGAGCTCAAGGTATCACCTGGGCCGGATCCAGCAAATCACAGCGTCTGCTACTCACACTGGCTAGAGTCTCTGTCACACGAGCAGGCATCGGCCTGAGCTAAGCTAATGAACCCAAATGTAGGGCTTTCACCAAAATGATTGAGAAAAGGGAAGTGTCTTTCTGTTGAAGGGGTTTAACCAATGAAATGTAGTACTCGTCCAACCGGTGAGCTCATTGCCTTGGCATGTACAGAGCCTGGGAGGGAAATGGACTTAGAGGAATATAGAATGAGAATTTTAAGAGAGCCATAATCATGCAGAACTTATCCAAACACCCACATCTGTGACTACACCTCAGACATTTAGTTACATGAAATAACCCCCTTCCTTTCTACACTCTTTTCGGCAGTTCGGGTTTTCGATGTTTTGATGTTACAGAACAGGGTCTTGTATAGCAATGGCACTGCTCTCCAACTAGCTGTGGCAAATCATTTGAACATGATTCTTCCAGGTTCTGGTGAACTTGGCTCAATCCTGGACCTTGATGGACCTATCAATTAGGTGGGGACTATAACAGAATATAGGAGGAAGGAAAACCAGTGCTGGTCTAGACACACTTTGATATCTTTGGAGGAAACACAATGAAGATACGCAAAGTCTTATATTGATGATGGCAGACTCACCACTTTGGCGTACAGAAGATTCTGGAGCCTTATCCCTCATTCAAAGTGAGGCATTCATACCAGAATTGAACATCATCTAGAACATTTTAGAGACGTGGAACCTCAGCTTATCCTCAGAACTAGGCTTATTTTTCATGTGGTCCTCAGGAGATTTGCATGGATGTGAAATGGATTTCCTTGTTCTAGAACATAGGAGCATAGGGCCCAAGGGACATCACCATCTGCTTTGTATCTGGCAGTGTTTTATGTATGGACCCAGGGAAGTAGGTTCCTTTACTTTCAAACTTTATAAGTTAACTGTGGGTGGTGATGCACACCCATCTCTAATCCTAGTCCTGGGAGGCAGACACAGGCAGATCTCTGTGAGTTCTAGGTCAGTCAGGGTTACATAATAAGACCATGTTTCAACAAACAACAAACAAACAAGCAAAACAAAAACCAAACCCCAAAATGTTTGAAAATCAATAATCTGCTTTGCTGTCCACACTTCACAGGAGATGACCTGGCAAGGATGAAAACAACTGCCCACTCAGGATGAAAGTGGAGACTCTGGAAACCTTTGTGACCTTGGGCAAAATTCGTTAAAGCGAGTCATAAAATAATTGATAACTTGGTATACTTCAAGACTGAAAGTATTCTAAGATTTAGCAAAGTTTTAACAAACTTTTAAAAGAATATGGGGCCTGAGAATTGGCTGTGGTGGAAGGGGTCGAACTACAGCCAAGTATAGAGACACGAATGCACGACTGTGTCATAATGAACCCATGACTTTTTATGCTAACTTAAAAAATTTAGGTAAAGCTTGTTCTTCAATGTTGAGAAAAGGCAAAGTGAAGAGTGGTTGAAAAACAAAACGTAATTGATAAAGGACTTTTATCTCCTTAGAATTCAATAATAATAAAGCCAATGGCCCAATCAAGAGTGAGGAAAAGACTTGACTATATATTTCACAAAAGGAGTTACAGGGATGGCAAATAAACATGTGAGAAGATGTTCTTAGTTATTAACAAAGTGAAATCTAAAACCACAAAGAGATAGCTGGGCATGCCTAGTGGGTTGGCAAATTCTGAGCAAACAAACCCACCATTGAGTGTCATGAAGATATAGACCAGGTATATTCACCACTGCTGATGGGAACACGAGAGTGGAATGGTAGCTTTGCAAGAGGCTTGATAGTTTCTTACAAATTTCCACATGCACTTATCATATGATCTGGGGATCCCACCCCTAGGTATTTGCCCAACAGAAATCAAAACACGCACTCACACCCAAAAATTGCATACATGAGCATTTACAGAAGCATTAGTTACAATAACCAAAACCTGGACATGATCCAAATGTCCTTCAACTGGTGAATGGATAAACAAACTCTGTATCCATACAATGGGATTCTTCTTAGCAACGAAAATCATTGAAAAAAATGTGTGGGCGAATCTCAAAAGGGCTATGCTGCATGAAGGAAGCTAGATTCAGGCTACACACAATATGTCTGTGATTTCATTCTGAATGATGCGAAACTATAGAGGAAAGAACACAGAATAATTCCCAAACTGGAGTCAAGGGAGGTGTCTGGTGATGAAGATGTTGGATGCCAGTTTCCTGGGCGGATGTAACAGAGTACTACAAACAACACGGTGAGGCAACAGGGATTCATTAGACCATGGATCTGGAAGCTGTAAGTCTTATTCAGGCTCTCTCCTTAACTTGTAGCTCACCAAGTTCATGTTCGCACTAAATTCTTCCTTCACATGTCTGTCTACAGACTAATTATTCTCTCCATGACAGGGTAGCGCTCTATAGCCCAGCGTAGCCTCGAACTTGCAATCTTCCTACATCTGCTTTCCAAGGGCTTGAGTTACAGACATCTAAACTCTGTTTCTCTCTCTTTATAAGGTCACATGTAGGGCTGGAGTAGGGCAAACCCTGATGACCTTGTTTAATTTTATTACCTCTGTATAGGACCCATCACCAAATGAACTCATCTTTTGTGGTTCTGAACTCTAGAACTTTAACATATGAATTGGGGCAGGGGGTTGGGAAGATACATTCAACGTGTAAAAGGTACAAGGCAACTTTGGAAGGCTGGAAAAGTACTATTACAGTTTAATCACAGTGTAGACTCATCATATATATATATATATATATATATATATATATATATATGCAGGTATGAAACCTCACTAGAAACAGTGTCTTCCCTTCATGGAACACAACTGAATTTTAGTGATAAAAAAAAAAGCAGGAGGATTTGGGGAAAATAGTTCAGCAAAGTATTTGCAAACTGCAGATGCAAGTTTGATCACTAGAATCTATTAAAATAAAAATAAAAACAAACAAACAAAAACATGGTGGGGGAAGGTACCGAGAGATGCTAAGAGCACCTGTTTCTCTTGCAGAGAACCAAGGTTCAGTTCTCAGCACCCACATGGTGACTTAAATCTGTAATTTCAGTTCTAGGGGATCCAATGCCCTCTTCTGGCCTCCACAGGTACCAAGTGTGCCAACAGTGCCCAGACATGCAGACAAAACATTGGTTCACATAAGAAAAATAATAAAATAAGATAATGCAATAGGTAAGAATAAAAACTATGGGGCATGGTAATTCATATCGTAATCTCAGCTCTAAGAAGGCCATGGCACGTATATCCCAGTGATCGACCCTCCTAAGCTATTTGGTGAATTCCAGGCCAGTGAGAGACTCAGTCTCTAAGAAGAGGTGTATGGTGTCCCCGGAATTATATCAGAGGCTGTCCTCTCACCTCTACATGCAGGAGCACACATGTGCAAATGCACCGGCATACACGCGTGCACCCGCATGTACACACAGAGTGAAGCAGGTCTTTGAACTCGCACCAGAGAGGGCTGCTCTGTCCTTTCCTGGTCTGCTGCACTTCCCTGCCTGTATCATGAGTCCTAGGTGTCTATGAAGGGAAGGAACTGTGTTTTAGAACCCGGAGTGGTGTAGGTTTCAGAGGAAACGATGCTTTCCACCACATGAATCCATTGATCGGCAGCGTTCAGTGCTCTCACGAACCACCTTTCTTGAGTGGGATGAAGCAAGAATGCGACGACCAGCTGGGAGAATCCAGTTTGGGACTTGCTGAGGTTAGCTGAAGTGTGCCCAGCTCCCAGACGCGGTGCTCTTTGCCCATGAATCCCTGTCCTGTCAGCTTCCACCCCAGGCCACTCAGAGGTCACCTACAGAAGGAGACAGGAGATCAAACAGTTTGCCAGCTACACGCAGAAACACAGGAAAGAACTCAGGAGGTGACCTCATCCTCAGGGGAGGGGAGTGAGGAGGTGAACTTGTTCCACACACTTCATGTGGGGGGTATGGGTAGGTCAGCCACTTAGCGAGGTTGCTTCACCAAGGTGGAGAAGTGTTCAAGGGGCCAAAGATAACAAACCTTGGAGCTTCTTTCTTGCCCGCTCCCATGGCAGCGACTCCTATCCCCAAGCTTTCTTACCTGTCTTATCCTGCCCCCCTCTGACTTGTTGTCATTTTCCAGGTCACTGACTGTGCATGCTGAAGCCAGATACAACAGCTTGACGGGCAACTGGAGCAGAAGGAACAGTCTCTAGCGTGGAATGGGCACAGGCTGCTTTCATGGCCGTAGCTTTCCTTCAGGATAGTAGTATTTATAGCCCGGTGTCTCTGACTATCTAACTTCATTGGTCTGCCTGGGAATGGGTGGCATAGGTTGGAGACTAGGCAAAGAGCCAGTTAGAAGGAAGGGAACCACAGAATCAATCCTGCTGAGGGGCTAGATGGTACTCTCCCCAGGGCAACTGAGCTGATAGTTCCTGTTGAGGGGCTAGATGGTACTCCCCCCAGGGCGACTGAGCTGGTATAAAAGCAGGTTGCTGAGGCAAGGACTGTGGCGGAGGCCGTCTGAGGAGTTTGACCACATGGCTTGGTACTTTCCAGTTGTTTGTCAGCCGTGAGGTCACTGTTTTGCTAACCTTCTCACCCTTCAGATTCCTGAGGATGCTCTGTCAGGCTTCCAGCCCATTTGACTCAGCTGTTGTGTGTCTCTGCGCCAAGTGCTTGAAAAACAACACAACGACACCAGCAAACCGTTCCCTTAATTTAATATCATAAACTAAAACACACAAAGCTAACCCCCACCTTTCTACTCCGTGCTTGCTTCTTAGCCTCCTCATCTGTAAAACAGAAGCAATGGGAGGCTTAAGGTTTCACAAAGAACAAGGGACACAGGCTGGCTCAGAAGGTCTTTGTTTCCAGGGAGGTATTTTCCTGTCGTTTTCTTAGACTTCTAAAAATACTGCTACAGGATCTCAGTGAGGCATAACCAGTATCCCCACTTGTGCCTGTTTTCTGGAGCTACCATAAGAAAGGGCTAGAAGCCAGGATGTAAGTGAGGCAGGCATCAGACACGCTGCCCCTCCATACGTAGCTATCCGCGGTGGCACGCAGACGGATTCTCCTCGGACATTCTGACACTGGGTTTCATATTCCTAACTATACCTTGTTTCTGTTTCAAGGTCAACTATATGGCCTCTCTTTCCACATGACCAGCACATCAGGTGGACCCTCTGAACTCATTAACCCTTCTCGTCTGGCAAATGGAGCCTGAAGTAGTGAGTAACTCAGTATGGAAGCCGCTCAGGCCGATGAGAAGCCAGCCCATGTTCAAGAGGGTTCCTTTACCTTCTTCTCAGACCTCTTACCTTGCCTCCAAACTTACACTGCCTTTTCCAGAACCTTCTAAATAACAACAGCTAAAAGCCGGGAGGATGTAACTCTTGCAAGGCGCTGCACTAAGCATGCGCAGGTGTTGCCTCACCAGCCTTCCATTTAACCTCACAACGACCTTGGGAGGCAGGTGCTCCAATTATCCCCATTTGACAGGTGAAGGTGAGACACAAAGGGGTTGAGCAACTCGAGTTCACACAGCCAGTCGGTGACTGCAGAGTTGCTGCTCACAACGCGGCCTTTCTGATCCAATCTATTGCCCAACTGCATGGTAGATAGCACTAAGAATGGTGCTGGGCTAATTGTATGGCTGAAACTGGAGGTGTCCTGTAAGCTCTGCCCACAAGGAAGAAGAATTTAAGTTAGGAGAATTTCTTCTTGTTTTTTTTTTTTAAATCAAACCTCTTGTCATTATTTTCTGTCCATTTGTGCTATTGGCCAATAGTGAATATCCACACATGAAAGATATCTAACGTGAAACTCTAAGTGTTCACATCTAGTGTAAAGCTAATGTTGCCTGCTAGTAGCTGATGGTCTATTTCAAAGTCAAATGCAAAAAAAGAAGAAAAGGAAGAGAAAGAGGAAGAGGAAGAGGAAGACGAAGACGAAGAAGAAGAAGAAGAAGAAGAAGAAGAAGAAGAAGAAGAAGAAGAAGAAGAAGAAGAAGAAGAAGAAAAGAGAAAAGAAAGAGAAGAAAAAAGAATCCTCCAGCTGCTGTCATTTAGACTTTGGGTTGTCACTTTCAAATCTCTGCTTAGCACTTTGCTTGAGGCAGACACGAAGTCTTTAGTGAACTGTTTGAGGTAGTTGGCTGTTTCCTA